>NC_048302.1:99497189-99830200 GCF_013100865.1 Trachemys scripta elegans | reverse complement strand
CCCCTGACTGCCCCCTCCTGGGACCCCTGCTCCTAACTGCCCTCCAGAACCCCACCCCCTACCTAAACCTCCCTGTGCCTTGTCCCCTAACTGCCCCCTCCTGAGACCCCCCACACCTGTACTCTGCCCAAAACCTTACACCCCCCAACCCCCAGACAGCCCCCCCCAAACTCCTGACCCATCCAACCCTCCCCCTGCTCCCTGTCTCTTGACTACCCCCCCCAGAACCTCCCTGCCGCTTCTCTGACCCCCGGCCCCCTTACTGTGCTGCAGAGCAGCGCGCTCGGCAGCGGGGGAGGGGAGCAGGGTCGGAGCTCCAGACTGCCCGAGGCCGAGGCGACGGCCGGCGATCTGCGAATGCAGCCGGGGGGAGGGAGGGAGAGGAGGGGACTGGTCTCAAGTTTCAGGGGAGAGGAGGGGGAAGTGAAGGAAGGGCTCTGGCTGCCGGAGCCCTGTGCGAGTGGCACCATCCGGCCGGCTGCCCTGTAAGCCCCGCACGCTCTGCATGGGGGGGCGGGGGAAGTCCGGACATTGACAAATTCCCCCCCGGACGCTATTTTTAACTGAAAAAAGCCGGACATGTCCAGGGGAATCCGGACGGATGGTAACCCTAAGTTAAATTCCCTTGCCTTGCTCTCTCCCCTACCCCGGAATGCATGTTGAAATCACCCCCCTTATGTCCTACTTGCAATTTGCCTCTGCCTGCCCTTCCCTGCCTCTGGGGCCAGGGGGAAACAGCCCCCCATTTTCCCAAACTCACCTTCTCCATGCCCCTGGAGCCAGGGCTTCCTTGCTGGGTGGACAAAGAGACTTGCCCCACTCAGGTTTTGTACCTTTATGCACATTCATTGGAGGGGGGGGGTGAGCTGAGTCATTGCTGCAAAGCTGACCACCTAGCACCATTTACAGCAGTTTCTGACCTTCTTCCTCTCCACCCCCCACCCAACCACAAAGCAAAGCTGCCCTTCTTTGGGTACGCCCAGACAAATTCTGCCCCCCTTTAGTTGTGGTGCTCACTCTCCTGACTATTTTAGGCAGTCTACTGACAGGCAGAAGTCTAGAGAGTAGCATTCTTTCTCACACATACGGTAACTCCTTACTTAAAGTCATCCCGGTTAATGTTATTTCATTGTTACATTGCTGATCAATTAGGGAACATGCTCGTTTAAAGTTGTGCAATGCTCCCTTCTAATGTCATTTGGCAGCTGCCTACTTTGTCCACTGCTTGCAGGAAGAGCAGCCCGGTGGAGCTAGCTGGTGGGTGGTTGCAACCAGGGTGGACTGGCAGCCCCCCATCAACTCCCCCTATCAGCCCCCTACTCCCCTAAGTTCCCTGTGCTGCAGCTGCCCAGCAGGCTAGCAATTGCAGCTGTCCCTCCCCCCACTGCCATGTGCTGCTCCTGCCCTCTGCCTTGGAGCTGCTCCCCGAGACTCCTGCTTGCTGTGTGTGGGGGGGAGGGGAGAAGAGGGAGGCTAATGTCAGGGTGTCCCCCTCCCCCCTGCTCCTGCAACCCATTTACCTCATCTTACATAGAGCAGGGGACACACACAACAGAGTGAGCTTCCAGGCAGCAGCAGCAGCAGCTGCAGCTGTGGTCCGGTCTCAGCTTGCTGATCTAATTAACAAGGCAGTGTACTTCTGATCCCACTCTTCATACTTAAAGGGGAAATGCGCATCTCTCTCTCTCTCTCTCACACACACACACACACACACAGAGGGTGAGTGTCTGTCTGCCCTCCCTCCTTTCCTGCTGCCTTGTAAAATGTGAGAGTTAACCTTGAGGGCTCAGCCAATTGCTAGTTCATCATTTAGCAGTAAGGCATTCCCTGGAAAATAGCCCACCTTCTGACTCCTCCACCTCAACCAACCTTCACAATCATCATCACTGTGTACCAGTATTAAATTGTTTGTTTAAAACTTATACTGTGTGTTTGTATATATATAAATATAGTCTTTTGTCTGGTGAAAAAAAAATCCCTGGAACCTAACCCCCTCATTTACATTCATTCTTATGGGGAAATTGGATTCGCTTAACATCGTTTCACTTAAAGTCACATTTTTCAGGAACAAAACTACAACTTTAAGTGAGGAGTTACTGTACACAGAATGTGGTAGTGCCTGATGCCTCTCATACTGAAGTCAATGGTAAAATATCTTCCACTGATGTCAAAGAGAGCAGGATTTGGCTCCTAACCTCCTTTATCCAGAAGAAAATATCCACAGCACAAACTATTAATAACTTTGCTTAATATGTACAAGTTTTTAAGGTAAATTAATTATGTGGAATTCTATTTATATAGGTTTTCCTACCACAGAAGGGATGTTGACAAATTGGAGAGAGTCCAGAGGAGGGCAATGAAAATGTTTAGGGGGCTGGGGCAAATGACTTACGAGGAGAAGCTGAGGGAACTGGGGATATTTAGTCTGCCGAAGAGAAGTGGGGGAGGGATTTGATAGCAGCCTTCAACTACCTGAAGGGAGGATCCAAAGAGGATGGAGCTAGGCTGTTCTCAATGGTGGCAGATGACAGAACAAGAAGCAATGGTCTCAAGTTGTAGTGGAAGAGGTCTAGGTTGGATATTAGGAAACATTATTTCACTAGGAGGGTGGTGAAGCACTGGAATGGGTTACCTACGGAGGTGGTGGAATCTCCATTCTTAGAGGTTTTTAAGGCCTGGCTTGACAAAGCCCTGGCTGGGATGATTTAGTTGGTGTTGGTCCTGCTTTGTGCAGGGGGTTGGACTAGATGACCTCCTGAGTTCTCTTCCAACCCTAATCTTCTATGATTCTACACTCATCACTGTAATATCTGAGCACCTTCCGGTAGTGCACTATACAACGGGATTCACATCTGTAATGTGTTATTTGTTCTTTCATTCACTTCCCAGGACGAGAAGCATGTGCAGTGGAGTGTCTTATTTTGGTAGTTTTGCTTTGTTTTAACATACACATTGCTGTTCATGTTAGAGAAGGCAGATCAAAGAACTGTGCCTTGCACTCACAGGGAAGGTTTATGATGAGGTCTGTGATGGCCCTTAGTTCCTGTGGGAATTCATTACACAGTCTCAGACCAACCTCCAAGAAAGATGTTGCCCCCACACAGATGAACTTTACTCTTACTGGAAGGCAGTTACAAGCCTCCTTTGAGCTGCTAGACAGAGACAAATAAACATTAAATAAAATTCTGAATGTTAAACAGGGGTTTATTTTGAAAGAAGTGTAAATGAAAAACATTTTGATCAATTTTCTTTAAACTTAGCAGAAATATTTTTTCTTTCCGAATAAATAAGTCAATTTTTTCAGCTAAACCAATGTTCTAAGCCAAAGATATGGGAGGATTAAAATAAGGCTTTTGAGTGTAAGTTTGATTTGCCTTTTTTATAATATGTCACTCAAACACCATTGATGATTTAATAGCAAGTAATACTGTTTTCCAAACAAACATGGGGACAGAATTTCCTTCCTGCTCCCTTCAAATAAGGAGGGGTTTAGGCCCCCCAAACCTACAGTTCTTGGGGAATCCATGGGAGGCATTATGCAACTGCCCTCGCCTTCAAACTTCCTCACACAATCTTCAAGATCAGATCCCATGGCATGGTTTGAGGACAGCAAGGTACAATAGCAATGAAATGGTTGACCCCCGGCCAGGAGTCTGCTAAGTTTTCATCTCCACAGAGGTGGGGAAGGCAATCTGACCCACAGTATGCTCATAAGGAGAATAAAGTCTATCTGACTTTGAAAATTAAGTCTATTTACTTGTTAGCTATAAATGAAATATGATGATTAGGCAACAGAAGTGAAGTATAAAAAAGAGATCCCAACATTTGGGGAAAAAACAAGTTTACTGAATTTTCTTCATTAAAAAAATATGTATTTAGTGCTTCTGATATATTAAGCCATACTCCATTTACTTACAAATGAACTTTCCTGAAAAACTTGAAAACCACAGGAACCATCATACCTAAAATGGTCGGAAACCAAAAGATATCATCTCAGCCTAACATTCTTTATTTTCTTTTTCCATAAAAGGTATAATCTGATAGCTGAACATAATACTTACAAAAAACTGTCGTCCTGACAAATTGTAGGTGACTTGAAAACTTAATGACTCCAGAACATGAAATATGTTTCAGAGAGATGTGGGGAAAGAAAGAGAAAATATGCCTGAGGTAGCTGACTGTTCACAGATAGGAAAATTTTCTCACTCTTTGCAGATACTATTTGATTCACTTAAACTACTGAAACACACTGCAAAGAAATGCCCTATCATTTTGGAAGTTAGGCTACTGATAACAGCCCTGATTCAGGAAAGTATTTCAGTTTAAGAAAATACTTAAGCAAGCAGTTAACTTTCATTGAAGCCAATTGGATTTTAGCATATTAAAGTTAAGCACAAACTGAAATGATGTCCAGAATAGGGATGGTCCTAAGCACATGTTTAAGTGCTTTCCTGAATGGGGCTTAAATTATTATCTGATTTTCTGATTATTTATATTTAAAGCCATGCAAGTTTAAATTAATAACATCACCAATCAAAACTGAACCAGATTAATAGATTCTAAAGACAGAAAGGACTATTAGATCATCTAGTCTGAACTCCAGTATAACGAAGCCCATAGAATGTTGTCAGAATAAAATATGGACAGGAATGCATGGCTGCACGGATGGTGTCAACGAAAGGGATGCTATTGTGAGAAGAAGGTCTGCTCAGGAGAGTGGGGCTCCACCTGAGCAAGAGGAAGAAGCATTGTGAGAGACAGCCCAGGCTGGAGAGTTAAGAGAGTGTAGTGGTCCCACAGTTCCAGGCTGCCCCCCAGGGATCCTGTCAACTGGTTGAAAGATTGTATATCAATGGTTCACTGTCAAACTGGGAGGGTGTTCCTAGTGGGGTCCCACAGGAGTCAGTCCTGGGTCTGGTACTACTCAATATTTTCATTAATGACTTGGATAATGAAATAAAGGGTATGGTTATAAAATCTGCAGATGACACCAAACTGGGAGAGGTTGCAAGTACTGTAGAAGACAGGACTAGAATTCAAAATATACTTGCCTGGTCTGAAATCAACAAGATGAAATTCAATAAAGATAAGTGCAAAATACTACACTTAAGAAGGAAAAATCAAATGCACAACTACAAAATGTAGAATAAGCTAGGCAGCGGTACTGCTGAAGTGGATCTGAGACTTATAGTGGATCACAAATTAAATAGGAGTCAACAATGTGATGCAGTCATGAAAAAGGCTAATATTATGGAGTGTATTAACAGGAGTGTCATATGTTAGACATGAGCAGTAATTGTCCCACCCTACTCAGCACTGGTGAGGGCTCAACTAGTGTCCTGTGTCCAAATCTGGGCACCACACTTTAGGAAAGATGGGGACAAATTAGAGAAAATCCAGAGGAAAGCTGCAAAAATGATAAAGGTTTTTTAAAAAAACTGTCTTTTGAAAAAAAGTTAAAAAACTGTGCTTATTTAGTCACGAGAAAAGAAAATTCATAGAATCATAGAATATCAGAGTCGGAAGGGACCTCAGGAGGTCATTTAGTCCAACCCCCTGCTCAAAGCAGGACCAATTCCCAATTAAATCATCCCAGACAGGGCTTTGTCAAGCCTGACCTTAAAAACTTCTAAGGAAGGAGATTCTACCACCTCTCTAGGTAACCCATTCCAGTGCTTTACCACCCTCCTAGTGAAAAAGTTTTTCCTAATATCCAATAAAAACCTCCCGCTCTGCAACTTGGGACCATTACTCCTTGTTCTGTCATCTGGTACCACTGAGAACAATCTAGCTCCATCCTCTTTGGAACCCTCTTTCAGGTAGGTAGCTATCAGATTGGTCCCAGACTTGATGACCTGTCAAAGTCCCTTCCAGCCATACATTTCTATGATTCTATATCTTCCAAAAAGGTATCCAGTCTTGAAGTGAAGAATTCAAGAGAGAGATGGTGTGAAACATGCTATGTAAAATATATGCTATGTAAAATTCAGCTGTATTATATTAAGAATTAGAATATTTGTTAGTAATTTCACTGAGTTCATAGTTGACACACCTCTACCCCGATATAACGTGACCTGATATATCACGAATTTGGACATAACGCGGTAAAGCAGCGCTCCGGGGGGTGGGGCTGCACACTCCGGCAGATCAAAGCAAGTTCAATATAATGCGGTTTCACCTATAACACGGTAAGATTTTTTGGTTTCTGAGGACAGCGTTATATCAGGGTAGAGGTGTATTTAGTGGATTATATGAATGTAAAAAGGCAAGTAATATCCTGGGCCCCAACCCCACACTCAAGGAAGAAAGAATGAATCAGGGAGATGAAGTTGACAGAAGCTTTAAAAAGGACATCTTTTACCAAGTGGCCTTTTTTCTTTTCTAAAACCTGAGCAGAAAGAATTCACAGGAACACAGAAATAGAATACACCCTAGATTAGAAAACACCAACAATCATTATCCATTTTGGAAAGTTTTTTTTTTTTTTAACATAAATACAAAAAACAGCAATTATCATTAGAACTGCTTATTTTAGATGTTAAGGGATAGGAATGTTATTTTTTAAATTGAAAATCAAAAATATACTACTCATTATGCCTTTAGGAAATTTGGTGCAATGAGTTAGGCTCAGAAGTGTAACCATTTTTCGATGGGCCCCCAAGAACTATTTCAGAATGGGGCCACTTTCCTCACACTACCCTTCACTCTCTCTTTCACTGGGTCCCCCTGTTTTATTTTTAAGTTCCTGGCTCTTCAGTTTTGCAGAGAATAAGCCCCTGTCCCTGGAAGGTTTGGTGTGAACAGGGCTGGCCCCAAACCAAATGGTGCCCCAGGTGAGGAGTGACTTCAGCACCACCCCTTGATTTATTAAACTTTTGAATACCTTATTTTTTTATTGCATTTGTAGCCCATTTCACGAATTTGATGCACAATTTGATTGCATGATTTATCCCAGTCATACAAGATGATAAAATTGGACATCACAATCTGTAAATCTATATTTATGCATGCCATATATAAACAAATAAAAAATTCATTTCCTCTAAGCTTATAGAAACTTTTTAATTTTAAGAATAATTGAAAAGTACTAACATCTAGAAATTGAACTGTGCACCAATACTGGGTAGACCAGTGTTAAAGAGTGTTATAGGAAGTGACAGCCTTAGAATGTTAACCCTAGTCTTTTAGTTCAAAAGGTCACTTTTCTCGCCTTTTCTATCGTGAACTGAAGCACAACATCAGATCCAAAGACTGGCCAATGACATTTTCAAGCAATAAAATAGCAAACGATGTCAGTCTCTCATCAGCCATCATGGATCGAAGATATATTTTAATGAGCCTGAGCTTCGAAAAGCTGTGCTCACCACTCACAACTGTGACCGGCAGCATAAGCAGAATCCTCAAAGCTATCTAGACATTAGGAAAACTGTCCTTCAGCTCTGCATCATGGAGAACATGGAGTGGAGAATGCTTCCTGTGTTTCAAAATATGATGGATGTTGTCCAGTTCAGTATAGGGGTCTTTATCACTGATGTCCGAATATTTCCCATAAATCAGCATCCAGTGAAGATCCACACAATTTTTCAAAAGTGGTTTCCTGTCTGCTGGCAGCTTACTAGGGTCATACAAAACCCACCAGGTCTTTTAGTGGTGCTTCATTTGTCCGAAACTTTCTTTGATTGACACTCGAGCAGTGTCAGTGAACAAGCAAAAAACCTCCATCTTGAAGTATTTCTCCCATCACCTCATCTCTACTCTTGTAACCAAATTGTCTCTTCTTCCGATGAAAACGAGCTTCCTTGAAGACAGGCTCAACTCCTACGTTTTCCGTCATTTCTTTGGCAGCAGTGATAGCACCTTCAAAACTGTTGTTTCTGTACGCCACAATGAAATCAAGGCAGCTTCTCATCAAAGTATTAGTGGTCATTATGTCAATCGATTGAGTTTGTAATGCCATGCTTACAACATTTACTTGGAATAGAATATTGTGCCAAACCACAATTGAGACCAGAAACATGAAATCAGTGATCTGGTTTGTTAGTCTTTGTGTCTCATGTCAGATTCCAGCCTCGACTTTACTTTATTATGTCACTTCCATCAGGGCATTGTAAACCTCGGTCACTTGGTACCTCACTGACCTTACACTGTCAATGCGGATCTCCCAGAGAGTGTCACTTAGCAGCTTCATGGTCAGATTTGTAACATAGTCTGTGAGGATCTTCCATCTGATAATTGATACTGAAAACGGGACATATATCCTTTCCAGCACTCCAAAGACAGATACTGAATCTAAAGATGATGCTGCATTTGACACAACCAGGTTGAGGGAATGGCAGTCACAGGTATGAAGAAAGCTCTTGGATTCAGCACCAGGATCCTTGGCTGGACACCACTGTTTCTTCTTTTCATGTTCATGCCATTGTGATTAGTGAAAAATGAATCTACATATCAAATACCTGAAACATTTTACTTCAAACATTCTATTTTCCCCTTTGCCACTAACAACAAAAGCAGCACCCTGGGTCTGGCGCACCCCAAGCCTGGCATCCTAGGTGGTCACCTGCCCCTAAATATGTCCCAGCATGTGAACTCCAGTCCTTTCTTCCCCTGGCAGCTGCTAAAATATGGATCTTTGCAGCACTACCTACCACTCCCTATTCAACCCATTCCGGCTCTACTGTTCTCTCTATTTTTTCCTTTCCTTCAGTATCTTGTTACTCCACTGGCTTTTCTGCCTCTAAACTGGCGATCACCCTATTTGCTATTTGCACAACAGATGAGCCAGGGAAGGACAAGAAGGAGTTTTGGAGTCAGCTGCCTCCTATCAACCTGGTTGCCAGAGAAGACAGTAGCCTCTCCAGGGCAGTCAGGAGCAAAAGCTCCTAAAAATATTAAATGCCAACACCACGCCAAAAAAAAAAAATAAAACAAAACACTCCATGACTGGCTGACAGGAAAGCCAGAAGGAGGGAGCAGGCCAAAGGACTAGAGATAAAGTAGAAAGCCAGTGCCTGCAGCCAAAAGCCAGAGGAGAGACAGTTCTGCATCTCATTGCCTTCCCCTTTTCTCACCCTATTCTGCTTTGCTACTGGACCCCTGCCCCATATCCCAGTGTCTTCTTCATTCCCAACCTGCCTATAGGCAAAACAGGGAGACAGACTTGACAATGCTGCGTGAGCTAACAGGATCCAAGTGTGTGGGTGCCTTCTCTCTGTGCTACCTGTTGTATAGGTTGAGAGGGGTTGGAAGAAACACCAACTCACTGGTGTAGCAGCAGTAGTAACAGCTCCCTGTTTGTGAATATGGGAGTGCAAGAGGAAACAGAGGAAACTTAAGGAGCTCTGTAAAAAAAAGTGTTGAAGGAGACATCTCAACTGCTGTGGCCATCTGCAATGAGCCCCAAAATACTACAGAGATGGTGAGGCAGGGTTTTGGCAGAAGACCCATTGGATACAATGCATAATGTGGTGTGTCAGTTTTGCTGAATTTACCCATTCGTCATCTGTTTGATTTCCCTAATACATGCTAGTGTCTCTGGCTAGAAGATGGCCTTTGAACTTGAACAATGTCCCTCCTGCCTACCAGCCCCATTAGATGCATATAAAAACAGAGATACATAACTCCTATCAATCAGTTAAACTACTTTCATACTTCACACACCAACACCAAAGCATCTAAACACTTTGCAAGACTCAATTCAAAGAAGAATTAACCATTCAACTTCAATACAAACATCATTCTACAGATGAATATCCTAAACTTTTTTCCTTAATGACCACTAGTATCTCCTGAGACTCATAACTGCCAAAGCAGCTTTAAGACAGTTGATGCATTATTCTCAGTTCCTATGAATTATAATATAAAGATATATCAAGCTATGATAGTCTATGTATTTCCTTGAAAATATATTTCTGTTAAAGACTGTTTGTTATATACAGGTTTATATTTATAAATGTTTTTGATAGTATGAGAAATATTTGTGGAAAACAGATTTTAAAATGTAACTGATGCCAATAATGTTTTTTATGATTGTATACTGAGTAGAAATGTATAAAAAGAGCTTAGCTTGGAAGATAATTTAGCTAAAAAAAGTGCACCTGTTATGCAGAACTGAAACACAAACAAAGCAGTATGGAAAACAAAACACAGGAGGGTTTCTGCTTCTGAACAGCTCTCATGGCAGTATAGTTTCACTGCTTGTGCCCTTTGCCGGCTGTTAATACAGTCATCTCATTTTATCACACACACACAAAAAGAACCTTCCTCATGGTTGTCTGCAGCATGCTCCAAAAAATACACGATGCCTGTGTGACCAGGTGTGCACAACAGGCAGGAGTTAAGAAGGAGCAGTCAGAATGATAACAATTTTGCCTTGATGAGTTCTTGTTATTTTAAGGCACACCTGCTCCAAGTCAGCAGGATTTCAGAAGAAAATCAGAAATGTGTTGGATGTGTCCCAGGGCACATAAAAGATTGAATTCAATTCTGTCAAGCTGGTGTTTAGAAATTTACAGCAATGCTGACTGGGCTAAATGCCTTGCCTGCATAACAGCAGAAGACACAAAGTTGTGTTTGTCAGTGAAATTACATAGCAGAGCACAGGTATGCAGGACCCCTCCCACTTCTAGGCATTAACAGTGGACCTGACCCAGAATGGAAATGCAGAGACTGTTTTAATTTTTATGTCAAGTGACTCAATTACTGTATAGAGGGTGTGGTAAATGGCAACTGTAAAAACTGATAAACTATTGTTTTGAGAGTTCACTTTTGGACTCAGATTTAATTTAATCATTTGCAACAACATTTGAAAAACGTGTAAAAAAGTGGTGGAAAATGAAGTGAAAATCCCACTTTCATTTTATAATAGTCACAAAAATTAATTTGTTCTCTCTTGAAATAATTAGCATATATTTTTATCACATCCACCTTTAGCATAATTTTAGTCAAATCTTTGCAGTAGATCTACAAGCAAATTTGTCCATGGAATACATTTTGCTCACCTTGGCCATGAGTGCTGTGGCACAGAACATCACCCTAGAAACTACTTAGAAAATGAAAGATGAGATTCTAATGTAATTACATGACCCCAGGAGTCAGGGCCCTAGGTACAGGTCTATGATGCCTAGGCCTTAATCCTGCTGTGCTTGGGCTATAGTTTAATATGTAAACATCTTCCTTTTCCAGAGGTTACAAATAGTATTTCTGAGCAATATGAAAAATACATATTTGCAAAGATAAAATGGCTTTGCTCTACTGTTCTACATATTTTAAAATATGTTTATTCAAAGCTAATATAACTCCTCTGTGCCCGCTCTAGAGAAGATCTGAGTCTGCAAAAACTCTTGAATTGGGAGCTTGGGTCTTTAGTGCAAGCTACAGAGATTTATGCATTTAGCTCTGAGGTCCACCATTCAATCTCTGATGGAGGCCATCACACTTATTCCTTAAAACTACATTCTGCTCATCTTACTTAAATTAGATGTCTCACTGAAGTCAAGGGCCCTAATAACTTATGAAGCTGTGCTAGTGTAACCCTTTGTGGGACCCTACTTGACTGCAGGAGTCTGCACTAGCAGGTCTTGAGGCAGGATTGAACTCACACACAGGAGGTAAGCAGGAGAGGTGTTAGATGGCTTACTGTCACCTTTGTGCCTCCCTTATCCTAGGCTGCTCTGGAGACTGGAGTGGGCCTTGCTCAGATGTCCAGGCTGCTCTGAAGACAGCAGTACACCTCAGAATCTCCGCAGCACTATAGGCTGCATCTCCACACCTGAGCGGCTCCTCTTACTCTGACACATTCTCCTGCCCTCAGCATACCTCTTAGGCCAAGGCTTGTGAGAGGGTCCTTGGAAGGCTATCTCTGGCTCTTTTCTGCAGTTCTTGTAAAGGAGAAATCCTCACGTGGCTAGATGCAGAGATTTATGGGCCCATTTATGCCTCTTGGGGTCCTTTAACTGGTGTACAGGGACCAAAGTAGGGGTGAGGTGCTCATCTTTAGTCTTCATGGTTACAAAAGAGAAGTCTGAAAACACAACCAGAGTGTAACCCACGCAGTGATGTAATTTGAAACTGCAGACAGCCTGAAGCAATGGCTCTGAGAAGTGTGAACTGCCTTGGGTTGCCAACTTTCTAATTGCACAGAAATGGAAATCCTTGCATTGCCCCTAGCCCCACCCCTTCCCTAGAGGCCCCGTACTCGACTCACTCCAGTCCCTCTCCCTCCGTCGTTCGCTCTCCCCCACCCTCACTCACATTCACTGTACTGGGGCAGGGGGTTGGAGTGCGGGAGAGGGGGAGGGCTCCATCTGGGGGTGCAGACTCTGGGGCCAGAAATGAGGGGTTCAGGCTGGGCGTGAGGGCACTGGGATTTGGATGAAGGGTTTGGAGTGCAGGAAGGGGCTCTGGGCTGGGGCCAAGGGGTTTGGAGTGTGGGAGTGGGCTCCAGGCTGGGGCAGGGGGTTGGGATGAGGTGCGGGAGAGCGGGGGGGGGGGGGTTGGGGTGCAGGTGGGGGTGAGGGGTCTGGGAGGGAGTTAGGGTACGGGAGGGTTCTGACCTGGGTTGGGGTGCAGGCTCCTGACAGGCGGCTCTTACCTCAGGTGCTCCCAGTTGGCAGCGCAGTGGGGCTAAGGCAGGCTCCCTGCTTGCCCTGGCTCTGTGCTGCTCCCGGGAAGCAGCTGGCATGTCTGGCCCCTAGGCGGATGTGCAGCCAGGCAGCTCTGCATGGTGAGTGCTGCCCACGCCCACAGAGACCACCCCCACAGTTCTGATTGGCCGCAGTTCCCAGCCAATGGGAGCTGTAGAGCTGGCAATGGGGACTGGGGCAGCACATGGAGCTTCCCTGATCGTCCCTGCCCCCTTCTGGGGAGCTGCGCAGAGCCAGGGCAGGCAGGGAGCCTGCTTTAGCCCAGCTGCACCACCGACCAGACTTTTAATGGTTTCGTCAGTAGTGCTGGCAACCCTAGAACTGCCCCATGTCTCTCAATGGGGTGTTAACACCAACACCCACCATCAACAGAGGACTGTGTGTGCATGGCAGGAGACAGCTCCTGTGGGGCTGACCCAGCACCCACGTACATCTCAACTGCTGGACTAAAAACTGCCCTGCTGCTGCCCATGCCTCTCCAGAAAACAGAGGAAATCCCTGTTGGTGCATCTGATAACCTAAAAGGAAAGGGACCCCTGCTGCCGCACAAGGAGAAGAAGGGAGAGGCCTCACCTGCATCTCTAGTAAGGCCAGCCAGCTCCACTACCACTGCAACTCCAGCTGGGGTCATGGGCCAAAGACTATGGCATGGGGTTGGGGCCATAGTGCTGGAGTCAAAGAGGGATTCTTGTAAATTACCTGATCCTGCGTGGAGCTCTGAGCAGATAGACTTCAGCCCCTCTGTGTAAGTCCTTGCAGGCCTAAGTGACCCAAAGGAAAGCAAAGGCTGTTCCATAAACAAGTACACAAGAGAAAAGCTCTTTTCCAATATGGTGTAACTCTGTAATTAAATAAGGATAGAAAGATACAATTGGCCAAATATACCTTTGAGTTACACAGTATGAGTGACAATTTTGGTGGATAAGTTGTAACATAATCAGCCAAATTCCCCCTTTAGTATATTTTTGATTTATGATGAGAGGCTGAGGGAACTGGGATTGTTTAGTCTGCAGAAGAGAAGAATGAGGGGGGATTTGATAGCTGCTTTCAACTAGCTGAAAGTGGGTTCCAAAGAGGATGGATCTAGACTGTTCTCAGTGGTACTAGATGACAGAACAAGGAGTAATGGTCTCAAGTTGCAGTGGGGGAGATTTAGGTTGGATATTAGGAAAAACTTTTTCACTAGGAGGGTGGTGAAACACTGGAATGGGTTACCTAGGTGGGTGGTGGAATCTCCTTCCTCAGAGGTTTTTAAGGTCTGGCTTGACAAAGCCCTGTCTGGGGTGATTTTGTTGGGGATTGGTCCTGCTTTGAGCAGGGAGTTGGACTAGATGACCTCCTGAGGTCCCTTCCAACCCTGATATTCTATGATTCTATGATTTACACAACTCCTATTGCCTTCAGTTCATTGGAAACTTCTGCCACACATCCTAGGGCAAAATTTGGCCGATACATAAAAATAAAATACAATATTTCAACTTTGAACATAGTAAAAACAAATATAAAAAGAAAAAAAATACAGTTAATCAACTATATATAGTGCATGCCTTTGTAAATTATTACTGTACTGCCATTTCCTTAATAAAGTAGCCAATGTGGAAAATAAAAACTTAATTACAACCAATGAAACAGAAATAAACAGATGTTTCTTAATTAATTACTTCCAATAATGTTTTTTTAATTTTAAACAGTGAACTAATATACTTTTAAATTATCCCAATATTTTTCATACATTCAGCTCTTTGTCAGCCTCAGTGTTATTGGCTTTGTTTGTTTGTTTGTTTACCTATTAGGAATCAAAATAGAGTATCTGTTTCAAATTACTGGCAACAGGTGGAGATAAATCTTTGTGCTGAATTTTTGCTACAAAATATGGTCTCTCAAACATATTTCATACACATAACATACTTTAAAATAATGACCCTGATATTTTTGAATTAAAAAAAATCTCTAGTAAATTATGACTCTAATTGTTTCTCAATATTTTATTTAGGGTAATAACCTCAGTTGGTCAATATGGTGTTTCTAGAGCTATGCCTGCCTAGTATCAGTGCAAAATACTCAGCAAGGGTAATGCCAATTCACTGGGAATGTTTGGTAATATTCAGGGGGATTTTCTCCTCAATTGTGGACAAATCTACAGGGCTATGCAAAATGTGTGTGGGTGAACCAAGGGGATCTTATGCCTCTTTGTTGTGTTTATCATGCACATACAGTCATCTGCATTTTGTGAAATGTTGGAGAAGCAAATGATGCTGTCTGGTTAAATGTCTAATTTCATGACAGTGTGCATGCATATCATAATATTGTAACCAACCCTACTGTAGGGAGCTGCTGAGAATGTTGCAGTATTCCAGCATGCTGAGTGTACTTAGAGACACTTAAATGGTAGAATCCCAGGCTGTAGCCCTTAGAGAGTACTTGCAGATTTTGAGTAATGCAGGATGCCTCTGCTCGGGTTGCTTTAACAGTTTCAAAAAGATAAACCTAGTGGTTCCCAAGCCAGCCCCCAAGGGCAGAGGTTGTAACTCACCCCAGTCAGTGCTTGCCGCTCTAGACATCTTATTTTGAGTCTCACAGTATATAGTGTTCTTCTCAAAGCCCCCCTCTGCTGGAGTCAAAAGATTGTCATTAGGGCAAGAATTAGGGTTGTCAGGCATCTGGTTTTTAGCCCGGTCGAAAAGGGACCCCAGCCGCTCCAGTTGGCACCACCGACTAGGCCATTAAAAGTCTGGTCAGCGGCACAGCAGCGGCCCGGGGCTAAGGAAGCTCCCAGTCTGCCCTAGCTCCGTGCAGCTCCCAGAAGCGACCACCAGGTCCTGGCAGCCCCTAGGCACATACTGCCCCCACCCCAAAGGCCGGCTCTGCAGCTCCCATTAGCTGGGAACCGCGACCAATGGGTGCTGCAAGGGCAGTGCCTGCAGGCATGAGGGCTGCATTTGGAGCCTCCCTGGCCACCCATGCACCTAGGGGCTGCAGGGATCTGATGGCCACTTCCTGGGAGCTGCAGTAAGCGCCACCAGGACCCTGCACCCCTCCCACACCTCAACCCCCTGCCCCAAACTGGAGTCCCCTCCTGCACCCAAGCTCCCTCCCGGAGCCTGCAGCCCGCACACCCCCACACACCTCAACCCCCTGCCTCAGCCCTGAACCCCTTCCTGCACCCTCATCCTCAGCCCCACCCCAGAGCCCACACCCCCAGTCAGAGCCCACACCTCCTCCCTCACCCCAACCACCTGCCCCAACCTGGAGCTCTCTCCTGCACTCCAAATCCCTCATCCCCAGCCCCACCCGAGCCCACACTGCCAGCCTGATCCCTCACCCCCCCACACACCCCCTCGAATCCTCTGCCTCAGCCCGGTGAAAGTGAGTGAGGTGGTGGAGAGCGAGTGACGGAGGGAGGGGGATGGATCTAGCGGGGGCAGGGCCTCGGAGAAGGGGAGGGGCATGCACAGGGTCTCAGGGAATGGGTGGGGATGGGGGGCAGGGCAGGGGTGTTTGGCAACCCTAATAAGAATTTCAACTTTCATTAGAAATAAATAATTAAATAGAAGTAAATATGAAGCAAGTGTCCACTAAAGGCTCCAAAATCAGAAGGCAAATAAAAAGCAACCAAAATGTATTATTAAAACAAATCTCCAGATTTTTAAGCCAATCACATGATCGTTTGAGGACTGACTGAAAGTTGGGGGTTGGCAACAGTGCAGTGACCACTTCACACTTCTCCTGCTCTCAGGTCTCAGGTCTCAGCCATGTGTCTTGCTGTGGCTGCAGCTGGACCCCTCCCAGCAACAAGGTGAGTCTCTGTCCAGCTCTCCAGCCTTTCAGTCCCAGGTATCAGACCTGTCAGCTTCAGCTTCCAGGCTGCCTGGTGTAATGGTATGCACCACAGCCAGTTCCCAGATGCCGACTCTTATTCACATACAGTGTCCAGCTCCCTCCAGCACCTGGTCCCCTCTGACATCAGTCCGTGGTTCCTTCCTGTACTCTGGACTTTATGGAGCCCTCTGCTGGCTAGATGTTGAACTAGGAATTAACAGTTGTCAGTGATAAGCCAGCAGGTTCAGCAACAGCAGTGTTTATTGTAGTTGGTAAAATGCCAACAATGTGCTTGATGCTGTACATGCATGTATAAAGACAAGTATCTTTCTCCAGAGAATTTATAATCTAAGTCTCTGATCCTGCAAGAAGTGTATACATGCTTAATTTATACACATGCTTAAGCACGAGTGCTATTGACTTCAGTGGCACTACTCGTGCTTAAATTTATGAATCAGTGCTTGCTGCATAGGGCACAAAGGCAACAGTTCTGTAATGCAATCCGTTAGGGCAGACCCTAGTGGATTGCACTGAAGTCAAAGGGAGCAGCTGGATACCTTTGAAAATTAGACAATTAATTTGATACTTAAATATGGATTTAGAAGCTGTCACGGATCCAAAGGTCTGGTGCTCTTGGAGGGTTCTGAGATAGTCTCTGGGAAGACCTCTTCAAAATGTTAGCCTCCTCGGGGTCAAGCTCTTTCTATGGGGTAAGCCCCTTGGCTTCATAACCTCCTAGGACTTCAGAGCCTTCAGCACCCCGGCTTCATGCAGTGAGCTCCCTGCAGCGAGTCCACCTGAATTGGACACCTGAGGGAGACTTCGGGTGGTCTTGGACTGGGTCTCTCAGAATGGTTTTGTGGAATACTTTAAGTAGAACAGGCATACAAACATTTTCTGCTGGTTCCCCAGCACACTTCTCAAGTAATATACCCCAACTTGCTTAAACTGGAATGACTCACATCCAGTGTTGTAAAATCAGGAGGGTTTATTGGGTGTCTTAAACACAACATAGAAAGTCTTTAGTTAAGATAAGAGAACAAAAAGTTTCAGCATAGTCTACCTGAGACAGTCCAGAGCCCAGATCCCTCTCTGACCTCTCTGTAGTCCCAGTTCAGAAGATTCTCCTGCTTCCAGCAATCCCACCTGGCCTCTCCTCAATCTTTTGTCCTTGTTCCTAGGCAAACATTGACACCTGGCACACCTCCATAGCCTTTTGTTCTCCAGATGGGCAAACCTGACTGACTTCCTGAAGAGGGGTGGGTCACCAATGGGCGTTAGTTGCTAGGTACCAAATGCCTGGGCAATTGGACTGGCCATCATTTTCTGGGACCCTCCATGGGCATGGGCCCTCCACCTAGACAGACAGGTGTGAGTCACACCTGTATCTCTGCAAAGAGTAAACAGCTTTTCCCCCCACCTATGTAACCATGCAATACATAGGGGAAACTGAGGCACACACAATATTCATCCAAAATATTATGAAAAATTCCGACTCCGTCACATCTCTTCCCCCTTCGAGCCAGTGACCTGTGTAAGTTTGAACCCACCAATATTATCCATAGATACCACAGCATCTTTCCCATTTCCTTGGCAGTTTTCCTACCAGGCACTTCCAAGATTCTGTTAGCACCCTTGCTAATCCATCACACTTACAGTTTATATGCATGAACCTCTACTACATGAGATAAAAACCATACGGCTGTTAACCAAGGTTGTAAAGCAAACTCATTACTCTCTCTCTCTCTCTCTCTCTCTCTCTCTCTCATATATCTCTTGGTGCCACTAGATGGAACAGAATACCACTCCCAGGAGGTGTGTGGGTTACGTAGTTACGTATACTTTTTATGTAAATGAATGTCCCATATCTCTCAGTTTACTTGGGAGAAAAGCCGGCATAACCATATTACTTTATAAGGGTGCGGTAAACATGTATCCTGCCTGACACACATTTTAAGAACATACTTGAGCACATGTTTGTAATTATGCATATGTTACTCATCTATGCACCACACCATAATATTAATAATCAGTTATCCTGGCCTCGCTTTAACCAGGTTATTCAGTTTACTCTTTCGACTAGTTTTGCTGGCAATGATACATTACATGTCAAACTTTGGGTAAATATCACAACAGTGTGCCAACTGGCATTGGGGTGCTCTTAGCTGATGTAGCTTCAGGTATCATGGTCTTTCCACTCAGTTACTTAGTAGGGAGCTTCTGGATGGGAACAGGGAGGTGACAATTGACTGGGAACTCCAATAGTGAGGACCTGATGGTAGTTGGGGTAGCATCATAGTCACTGCTCCAAGTTTGGCCATTGGTTTGATGATGTTATGCAGAGGAGTAGTGTATGTGGATCCCCAGAATTTGCAATGTCTCCTGCCAGAACCAAGAGATGAATTGCAGCCCACGATCAGAGATAATGTGACCTCAGAGGCCATGGAGATGGACAATAGGGATTATCCAAACAGCCCAGTGGCTGTTTCTTTGGATGAGGGTAGGTGGGCACAGGGAACAAAATAGCTTATTTTTGTAAGATGGTGTATGGGTATCAAGATCGTTATAAACCTATTAGACCCTGACAATTCTACAATAAAATCTAATGTAATAGCTGCCCAGGCCTAGGTGCAGTTTCCAGGGCTTAAAGGAGACTGAATGGTTTACCAGGTGGTGTCTTGGCATCAATGCACACATTACAGGAAGCAACAAATGACTATGTTATAGACTGTTTTCACGGCCATCAGAAGAAATGGGATACAAAACATTGGGTTTTGAATAGCCTCCGAGATCCCACTAGCAGGAAGTGGTGGCATAGTTGTACTGGTGCCACATGTGGGGAACCGGGGGTAACGTAGATACGGCCCTTCACAAATGTGACTCCCTCCTGAGTTTCATGTGGCTTTAGTTTGGCTAAATCATCACAAGGTATTCCCTAAGCAGAGGCAGAATGAATGAAAGAAAATAAATCATGCCAGACAGCGCCATTCAGGAAATTACAGGTTTTAATTATATGAGATAGTTTCTGGCTCTTATTCTCCTTTTAGAATAAGGCATTGGCTTTGCCATTTCTAATTCCAAGATGGTAGGAGATACAAAATTGAACAGGGAAAAGAACAAGGCCCACCAAGGTTGCTGCTTCAGTGCTCTAGCCTTATGCAAGTACTCTAAATTTTTACTGTCAGTAAAAACCTGGACTGGATCCTGGAACCACTCAAGATAGTGACACCATTCCTCAAAGGCTGTTTTGATGCCTAGAAGTGCTTTTGTCCAGGATTTCAGAGTTCTACTCTACTGGAGTGATAGGAGTAATAGGCCCAGGGATGTAAAATCTACTGGGCCCTGTGCCTTTGCAAGAGTACCGCTCCTCCTCTTTGGGGGTGAGCTGCTGGTGGGCTAGGTCTATCTGAATTGGTTTGGTAGGCAGGGCACACACTGATGGACCTGCACAGGTACAAGGTGGCTGGAGGGACTCATTTTCCCCCTCTCTCCTTCTCACAATCATTCACTGATTTGGATAGCAAGGTTGACAGAAGCGTCTGGCCCGCAGGAGTCTCTGCCCAGACGAGCTCAGGCCTTCAGAATTGGTATCATTGTGCTGCATCATTCCATTCTGTGTCTTCAATAGGATGGCAGAAGTGTACCATGTAAGAGGTAATGGTGCCCTGTCCCTGCTGAAGCTTCCTTAAAGCAATTTTTGATGAGTAGGAATGATGAGAGTTCTTATAAATTGAATTAAATATATCAATTGAAGAAAAGTGTTTTAGTTTGACAATGCTGGGCTATTGCCTTCCAGAAAATGGTAGGCCCAATCCAACACTTCCCCAGATATTAGACTAATCCCCAGGCTTATCTTGGCCTGGTCAGAATCATAGGCCTGGGGACAGAGCAAGAACTGGAGATGTTATTGATATATAAACCCTGGAACCGCTTACAATTACCATCAAACTGTTCCAGCAGAGGTATCAAGGGACCCTGCTTGGGGTGGATACTGTAGCTTGTGCCCTCGGAGTTGACTCACCTGCTCTTACAACAGTTGATTCTGAGAGGTCAATTGCAAAAAATGAGTCTGTAGTACTTGGTTGCCTGTCTGGATGCTGACAACCCTCTTGAACAAGCCAAGTTCTTCTCAGAGTCATCCTTTTTCCTTCCCTGGGCCACTTTTTGGAGTAGGGGTCTGCACAAACTGTTGAGGCCAGGTTGTAGGCAGCCAACCTACATGTCTAGTGGTTGGAGCAGGAGCCAGGAGTCAGGCCAAGGGTCAGAACTGGAGTCAAAGACAGAAAGCCAAGCTAAGGGTCAGAGCCAGAATAAGAGAGTCAGGCCTCTAGTAAATGAAGGCCCAGTATGAGGCCTGAGGCCTGAACCAAACTAAAGTAATGGTCAAGACTTTGCTAACATAAAGCAAAGTTAAGCTGTGAGCAAGAGGCAGGCCCTGCTCACAGAAGCTGGCAAGAAAGGGGCTGATGGTGCATAAATATATATTCACTTCGCATAGTTAAAGTATAAACATGGTACCAAGATACACTATACTGGAACATTCCACAGATAACATGGAACAGGCTGACCCATCCCAATGACAGGGGCAAAAGGGTAAAATGATGGACAGAGTTGTTTTGATCGAACCAACATATACAAGGTGCGAGGCGGCACCTTACTACGTGAAGGGGTTGCACCTTAATACGTCAGGAGTGATGTGTAACTTGTTTGTACCCGTGTATAAAAATGCATCCCTGGGGTGGTGTCTTTGTCCGGCCACGGGGGCAGTGGAAAGTCCCGCCACTGAGCCGGGTCCTTGCCAAGAGGCATTTTCTCGTAGTATGCCCGGTAGACTAAGTAATCTACAGGGAACTGCAATTGTGTCCGAGATCGCAATAAACCTGGCCGAGGTGCCTTCGTACCTTACTAGACTCTGTGGTTATTGGGGGTTCTCGTCGGGTTTGCTGTGTCAACTATCTGCGCAGAGCTGGGGCAGCACACAGAGGGAACACACGCACGCAGCCGAGTGATATCAACAGGAGAAAGCAGAAGCACCACACCGGTAGCATCTGACAACAAGGCCAAGGGTCAGAGTTGGAGACCAGGGATAATGATCAGGAACAAGGCAGGAAAAAGAGAACCAGGAGTCAGGTTAGAAGGCAATATCAAATGTAGCAGCCAGGTAGAGCCCAGTTATACAGACAACATCCTGTTCCTCTCACTGGGTTTAAATAGGAAGCCCTGATCAATCAGAAATCCTGGTGTTCCTTTAGACAGGCCCAGGGGAGGCCTCTCCACTCAGTCAGGTAGTAGTGAGCTACTGGACTGGAACAAGAAAGTGACAGTTGACTGAAAACACCATGAACTCAGTTTTGAGACCCAGGGGGTCATGACATAAACTTTCATCACAGCCAATATGTTTCCACAAAACAGAAACACCGTCTTTGACAGAAAAAAGTTTCAGCAAACTTTTTTCAATCAACTCTAGTGGTGATAAAAAGGGAGGGAACAGAGAGTTTAAGATTTTTTGGGGGGCTGAAACAGATGAGACAAATTCATGTACATTTTGCCTAGATAATATTGTGATGAGTGCCTTGGACAGATAGACAAAAAGTCGCCCCATTTCATTACCTAATGAGTGTGGTATTGCAGGATGAATTTCATCTGGTATTGGTTTATTCCCATTTATTATGTTTCTCATGTTTGAGCACAGTTACTGCAGCAAATAACTGGAAGTTACCTTTTCCCCCAGTTTACAAGCCCATGGTAGGTTTTGTATTTTTCAGCATTGTTTCCTATACACTTTTATTATGCTAATTTTCAAAAACAACTAGAAGGCCAATTTCAAATGACTGAATTTTGTGAATTAACTTGTAAATTATCAGACATAATTTACAAAAAGCAATGATAATACATCAGAAAATGCATTCTCTTCATTTATTTGACAACTGAAGTTTAATTTTAATTATTTATAGTACTTCATAATGTACTTCAGTGTATTTAGTTAAAATTATGAAGGATGAGTACTGTGAGACTTCTAAACAGCACTCTGCTATTAAATCTTTTCAGGGAAGTGAGACGAGAGAATATTTTTGGCACTAGGTTCATCTGTGTTTCATCATTGGTCCAGCAGTTACAGTATTAGCAGCAGGAGTGGGCAACACTGCAAAAATATTTCCTGCATACTTATCTAATCAGGGAACAGAAATAGTACAACATTTCACCTCACAAATCATAGCTACCCAAGAGCTTGAAGAGTGAATATTGAATATCAGATACACACAGCCAACTCCTCACAATCAATCCAGAGAGTTAAACAAATACATTTATTGAAAATTTCCTGATATCAAATTCAAGGAAATCACTATCTGTTCATTATAATCTAAGGACACACACCTTCAATCTGATCTGCTCTGACATATCCTTATGCCTACACAGAGTCCCATTGAGGTCAATGGGTGTCCAGCTACGCTCAGGCATGCGTTTGTGTGCATCAGATTGCAGGATTGGGCTTTAGTTTAATGAATACTTTGCTAGCTTAAGAGACTCCTAATAAGTAAAAACTGGAAGTCAGGAGAAATGTTCGGGGAAGCTTCCACACTGCCTGCCCAACTGGGTCAAATTTTGCTCTCAATTACAGCTGTGCCACCCCATCAGGCAACATTCAATGGCTGCTAAAACTCCCAGCTAGAAACTTTTTATTTGCTTTCAGATTTCTTTGTTTCCTTTCTAAATTGTTCTTCAATCCAAGGAACCAGTCTCCCACTTCTTTCAATATCCTTAGATATGATACGCCTGTGGAAAAAATTGTCAAAGGCTTTCTCAACATATAAGTTTAAATTCCTCTCCCCACTTGACTACCTGTAGTGATGTCCTTAAAGAATTCCAAAAAGTGAGCAATGAATGACCTTCCTTTCCTGAATCTGTATTGGCTGTTCTTAATCAAGCTGGGCTTTTCAAAGTGTTTCCTCATTTGATCTCCCAAAATAGTTTCTAAGACTTCCCCCATAGCTGAAGATAAAGGTAACTAGCAGAAATCTCCTGGTGTGCTCCTAAGGCTTATCTTCAATTAGTGCTTTATCTTGGTCATATTCAGTATCTTCAGGATTCATTCCTAACTGAGAACACCTGCAAAAATTCCTTTTGAAACTTCACCAATTTCTCTGAGCCTTTTCTTTTCTGAAAAGTGACTATGTAAAAATGGCACTTTCTTAATTCAAGAAATTTGCTCCATGAGTGTTATCAGTTATCTCTGAAGATTTTAATGACAAAAAGTTTTCCCCCATTTGCATTTCCCCCAATGCAACTGAGACAGTTAACTGGATTTAAAGTACAAACACGGTTTTAAAAATGTAAATAGGATCAAATAAGCACCCACACTTAGGATGCTTATCTAAATCAAATGTCTATACCTTCTGAAGTTTGATCAACATTAATTTCAATCTTGCTTGTAAACTATTTCTTAAAAAGCTGTCTAAGATTGCTTCAGATATTTTTGCTTGTTCAATACATTTTTCAGTGGAATAAAATAAAAATATCAAGAAATCTAAGTCCTGCTCTACACTACAAAGTTAGGTTGATTTAAACTGCTTTGCTTTTACCTAGTTGCTCAATTGTCTACACTCAAATTTGCCTCCCACCAATGTAAGTGCCCTGTTACCACAATGCAGTAATACCACCTCCCTGAATGGCATTGAGATATGGTTGACATACTGTTCTCAACACAGTGCAAAAAGTGTAGATGCTGCATGACCTATGTTAACCTAAAATGTCCTCCAGCAGCTATCCTACAATGCCCAATCCTGACTGCTCTGGTCACAATTGTGAACTCCACTGTCCCAGGGTCACAAAGACCAGAAGCTGCCTCCCTTTTAAAAATCCTGCATATTTTTGAAACGCCTTTTCCTGATTTCCCAGCTTGTGGAGCACACCTAGTAGTTCTCCCTTGTTGTGTACAAGTGCTCAATCAACCATGCGGGCTACACACTCTAGAAGCACTCCAGCTTGAAGTAGACAGGAAGCATTGGGTCTCCTGAGCCTGTGGTGAGAAAAGGCTGTGCAAGCACAGCTACAGAGCAATTGTAGAAAAGTGGACATCCATAAGCCAATTGCACTGGATATGAAAGTGATGAGGTATCACAGGGATCAGGAGCAGTGTTATGTGCAAGTGAAGGCGCTATGGCAAACATACCAGAAGGCCAAGACCATCAGTTGATCTGGTGCGAAGCCCCAGACCTGCAGCTTATACAAAAAACTGCAGACCATACTTGGTTGAGATCCCACCAGCACTCTGCAGAGCACTGTAGCTACCTCTGAGATCCCTGAGACATAGACCCCTATCATGAACAAAGAGGAGGAGGAAGACGGACGATCTGAGACCAGGGAGTCTGGCTATGTTGCATCCAGGACCTGTTCAAGACTATACTGCAGTCTAGCCAGTCCTGGCTGCTGAGCACGGGTGAGTGCAGTACAGTGGAAAGACCGTTGGGTAAGTGTTTGAATGCATTTTCCATTAAAAAGCTTAATGTATGGATGGTGCCCAACCCCAGCTTAGCAGCACACAAGTATCAACTTTTCATGGTTTTACTCATCCTAGAGGTAGCCATACAAAAACAGAGCTAGAGTTTTTATCTGCTTTTCATTCCCCTGTACGGTCAGGTGAGGGGTGGGGAGCATGTGAAGCAGTTTATTTATGTACACAGTGATGTTCCTTGTATCCTTCTGAGAGATCGTGATGAAATTTTCCTGGAGCTCCTCTATAATCCTCTCCCAAAGGTTTCTGAGATGGCAGCCTTATTTCTTCCTCTGTGGTAGGATATTTTCCCATGCCACTCCACAATGACTTCAGCAGGCACTGTTGCAATTAACAGGCTAGTGACACAGGGGCCCTGGCAGCTTCAGGATCCCAACAGCAGCTGTGGTCTCTGTGCATTTGTTACACTCTGGAGTGAAAGATCAGCTAAAATCATCACCTGTGGGAAATAGTGCCAGTACTCAGTGTCTTTGCCCTGAGTTCATATACATGGAAATTGGGGCCAAAATGTTATTGTTTCTTGAAGACAAACTATTCCCTCTTAAATCCCCCCCCCCCACTGCCCCTGTTGTGCCATATTCACCATGGCTGGGACTGGAGGGTGGCTGTGCAGAGGCACTCTAAAGCTGAAGTGTCAATAAACATGTCTTGTTTAAAATTTCTGGGGAGCAAGCGAAGGGAGTTTAACTTTCACTTTCCATTGTGGCAGGTGAATATTTCAGACACTATGGAGAAGGAAAAAGCAGACAGGAAAAGGAGAGGCAGATATTTTCGGACATCATGGGGCTACACCAGTGGCAAACACAGATGCAGCAGATACTTGTTGACCTACAGGTTTAATAAACACAGACGTATTCATCTTTATTTCTTCACAACACATGCTGCAGAACACCCAGTGCTACTGAAAGCACCCTCTATTTGTTATTGTTCAGGGCAACAGCACTCATAGGATCAATGACAAATACAGTACTGCAAGCACTGAAATGGGTGCATAAACAGACAGTGTTATAGTCATAAATGTACACTAAGCACCACACAATTCCTAACAGTCCAAGTTCAGTTCTAATAGCCCTTGAATCTGTGCAAATTCAGCAGACATGGGCTCCACCTCTGTCCTCCTCAATGGCAGCAGTAGTTTGTCCCTTTGCCTCACAGATATTATGCAGGACACAGCAGGCAGTTATAACCATTGGGGTATTTTTCTTACTTAGAACCAATTTTGTGCATAAACAATGCCAGTGCCCCTTCAATCTCCCAAATGCACATTCAATGTCATTCTGCACCCACTGATCCAGCAGTTGAATCTTTCCTTGGTGCTATCAAGATGGCCGGTGTGTCGCTTCATAAGCCAGGGAAGCAAAGGGTAAGCTGGGTCCTCCAGGATCACTATTGGCATTTCAAAATTGTCTATGATAATCCGCTGTTGAGAAAGAGTGTCCCTGCTTGCATGTTTCTGAACAGTATTGTGTTCTTAGAGATGCGAGCATCATGCACGTTCCCATGAACAGCCGCACTGATGTCAGTGAAGCATCCCCAGTGATGCACTAATACTTACATATCTTTTCTGCCCTTTCTGTTCATGTACTCTCTTACAAGGTGGACTCATTCCAAAGTAGGGATATCTGTTCCACCCCAACACAGTTCAGGAATCCCTTTGCTGCAAATCCATTCACTATGTCTTGCACATTACTGAGTCAAAATACTGCTTAGCAGCAGACAATTAATGGCCCTGCACACTTGCATGACAATGTTCCCCACTGTGGATTTTCCATCTCCAAAATGATTTTCCACAGACTGATAGCACTCTGGCTTTTTGAGCTTCCACAATCGGATCACCATTCACTTCTCAACTCGCAATGCAGCTCTCATTCTGGTATCTCTGTGCTGGAGAGCTGGGGAGAGCTTGGCACTCAGATCCAGGAGCATGGCCTTTGGCAACCAAAAGTTCTGCAGCCACTGTTTGCCATCCAAAACCTTCATTATGATGTGATCTCACCAGTCAATGCTCATTCCTCAGACCCTGAAGAGGTGCTCCACCATCTCAGCTGCTCCATGAATGGTTTTCACTATGTTCCACAGCAATCTGTCCTCCACAAAATCATCATGTCCCTTGTTGCTGTGGTTCTTCTTGCAGCTCTTCAAATACCAGAGTATTGTTTGTCCTATGTTTTCAATTCTTCTGACAATAGTGCAGAGATGTGCAGGCTCCATGCTTCTTTCACAGATGGCAAACAGAAAAAAGTGTCCCACAGATTTATGGGTTTTTGGTTGTTGTTGTTGTTGTTTTTTATGAACACATGAAAATTGTGGGATATGGATGGCATTTTGGGCTGGAGAAAGTGAGATGATGTGTATATGTTCCCCTTGCTCCCAGACAACTGTGGATGGCTTGCTTCTGCTCCACCATTCACTGTCAAAATTTCCCAAAATACTGTGTGCTGGACAGCGGCTAGTTGAACAGTGGGATACCTACCCATGGTGCATCACACTATGCATTGACAAAAGCACAGAGCCGATGCAAGGAACGGAATATGCAAACACACAAGCAATATACTAACTCCAGAGACTTTATGCCAATGTAACTTGTGTCGACTAAAATTTGTAGCACAGAAATGGAACTCCTCTGTACCCTGGGTCCTCACTGACCAAGGACAACCACTGTGAGTTGGGTATGGTGACGGAGGGGGTATATAGTGGTATATACATCTATTTACTTATTCAGCAACTTTTATTATTATTATTTTATTACAGCCAGTTAGTGTCACACTAATTTGAATCTGCCACATATATATGTGTAGCCTTTTTGCATGGCTTATCTGATTGCTCATTTTCAGTTTCTCATCTTATATACTTTTATGTACCATTTCTGCCTTCCATAAACTGGCTTTAAAGTAATAGCCATCTTTATGCAAACATGCAATTTCTTGATTCTTTACCTAAGATAAATAAAAAGGTGCCTTCTTATAAACATTGTTAGTTATCCTGGCCTCGCTTTAACCAGGTTCTTCAGTTTACTCTTTCTACTAGTTTTGCTGGCAATTTAATAGTTCATTTCCCCCCCTATATTGGCAAAACTTAGTTACATATCCAGTACTGTACCTCATACTCTTAAAATATATATTTAAAGTTGCAGTTTAGCTGCCTTATTTTTTAGTTTGTTTGTTTGTTTTGTTTCCTGTAGAAAGCATATATGGCTGCAATTTCTTTATATTTTGGATTTTGTTTAAGTGATCATGTTCTTTTTCCACCATTTCAGAAGATATCTTCCTCCTAATTCAAACTATAGCTCATTCTGTATGGTAAGTAAATGGAATCCATTTAAAGAAGGAAAAAATAATTACTAATGCCATGAATTCAATAGTGGATGAGAAAAGTGGCACAGCACTAAAAAATATTTGTGATCCCTTCAGTGGTTTAATGAAATGAAGTTTCATTTCTAGTGGCTGGCTTTGATTGAGAAAGCAAGATGAGTGGGTTAAGATTTGACCATAAGTTTTCCAGGTTTCAATCTCAGTCACACCAAGAAAGGAGAGAGTCAACATGGTCAAAGCCGTAAGTGTTGCAGAGAGCAGACCTTTGGAAAATTGGGGTGAAATTTTCAGAGCCCCTCAGGGATATTGCTGTGAGGAGGACAACCACCCCAGAGTGTGCGGGACAGAGTCTTTTGGCTCATGTTCTTGAGTTCTACAACCAACATTTCCTTTACTGTGCCCTCCTCTGCTCCCTCACCATATCCCACTCACAGTGGTTGTCCTTAGGCAGTGAGGACCCAGGGTTCAGAGGTGAATCTGTGTGAGTTCACCTCCCACCTGGGGAAGAAGGCACTTTGCTTGCTGTGGCATCTGAGCACTTCCTCTAGCTGGCCGCCCCGCCACCCGCAGTTCCTCTCTGGTGGCTACCCTGTCGCCCGCTGTTCATTCCCGATGGCCGCCCTGCCAGCCATTCATTATGTGCTGCTCACCAGCCACTATTCCACTCACTGGTCACCTTCTGACACCTGCTTCTCTGCTGTGACCTCTCCAGGCCAATCTCTGGAGGTTCCACCCAGCTCTTAGTGATTTTCAGCTCTGAGACTGGGCAGAGACACTGTCCCACCAGAAGTGATTGTCAGCTCTTCTAAGCACTTAAAATATCAAAAGGCTCCTAATGGAGCCCATTTAGCTCTGTTTTTGAACAGTGGGGAGGAACAGGTTAAACCAGACCATCTCTTTATATCTCTCAGTACCATATGCTTCTTATTCCATATATATCTCCTTCACACTTCCACAAATCTCCTCATACATAGGACATGGATGTTTTCCAGACAGCTAAAGAATGATACCAAATATGAGTGTCATCCCTGTCCCATTGAGCTGTGTTTCTGAACTGTTTTGATACCAAGGACTGGCTTGCTGCCTTCTTAAACTGTCAGGGAGATCTCAGGGACCGGTGCCGGTTCACAGACTGGTAATTGAGAAACAATGCCATAGAGGACCCAAGAGTGAAGGTAACCTTAACCGTTCTCACCAGTTGCTGTGAAAGGGACAGATGCTGGGATTCCTGTCAGGGTTTTGTCCCTTGACTCTACTTGGAGGCTCTATTTGTAACAGCTCCCGGTTAGTGGGTGTCTGATAAATTTGAAGTCCCTTCCCCTAAGCCACAGTCCAATTTCTTCTGGCTTCTGGAGCATTCTCTGTTTCCTTTATCCCAACCCAAACTGTTCTTTCTGCTGGAATCACAAATGGATGGGTTCTCCACTACTATATTCCTTCCTTAACTCACTTTATTGACTTGTGGAAGGCATCTGTTGTTATGCCCGTCCATCAGCCTTTGTGTTTGGATCCTCCTCCCAGTGAATAGCCCCTCTGTTGTTCAGATCTTTTCTAAGTAGCAGCAGAGTGCAAACAACCAAATCCTTTACAGTTTTAGTTCTGCATAAAGGGTCCTGAAGAGCACCAAACCAAGTTTTCACCCTGCTGAAGTGTGGAGGAGCTAGGAGCAGAGTGAGTGGAAATGCCTGTTGGCTGACCTAGGAAGACAGTACTATATAGTGTATACTTGGAGAGTTTACATTAGCAACCATAATGACTAAACCATTCTTTTAATTGTAAATTAATGCTCAGATCTTGCTGATGATGATATCCCTCAATGGAAAGTCACCTCCACAACATGGGTGGCCACCATGGGAGAATGGAATTTTCAAGCCCTGTGCTAATTTTTTAGTACTAAATTATGATGAACTTAGGTAGTAAATTTTGGTCATGTCACTCATCTTATCACTTCTGAATTTTTACATTGCAAGATCAATTCTCTCTGCATAACCTTTATTTCTGCAGTATAAAATTTAGGTATTCATGTTCCATGTGGACCTCCTTTCGTGGGACAAACTTTCTTAGGTGATCCAGAGTTACCGATTTGCTGCATTAATTCAAAACTTCATTTAATTAAAACTTTAATATTTCCAGTTATTACTTTTCTTAATTGCTTCTTATTGTTATTTGTCTGGCTTTATATTACATATTATCAACGATGTTCTCTTGCAAAGACTGCTTCACAAAAGTTTACACTTAAGAGTTTTGGGATAACTGTGGGCAATGGATAGTTGCAGGCCTGTCCATCTCTCCTTTAAGCACTAAGACTATTTGAAGATGCCTTGTGCTCCATAGTGAGAACACCACAAGGGCCCAGCTTGGTTCAATTCCTGCCAGAGTCACTGAATTATCATGTGACCTTGGACAGTCATCTGATCCTTTTGTGTTTTGCCAGAGTTGCTGACAAGGGGCTTTGGGGGGAAGATAAATGCTGAAAATGAGTTGCTGAATCTGAGCTGCACCGTGTGAGCAATACATCTTACCACACCAATGGCATTGGCAGAATTTCACTTTGTTTATTTCCCCAATACTGCTTACATAGGAAACCAAACAAAAGAAACAAGGACAATACAGAGTTTATTTCAGACTTTCTGAATAACACAACTTCTGCCTCTACAGCTAGTTTTTTCCTCCTTCATTTTGTTGAAGTTTTAAAATAGTTCAATGCCCCAAATTAACTGTCTGTCTTCTGTGGCAGGGAAAGCAGATTTCAGGATTCTTGAATACACCAGCACATGTCCAGCTGAGCCCACACCTCTCTGAGCCTGTGAATTCAGGGTATTATCCTGCCCAAGAAGAGTTCTAATCAGGGCCGGCTCCAGGGTTTTTGCTGCCCCAAGAGACGCAAAAAAAAAAAAAAAAGCCGTGATCGCGATCTGCAGCGGCAATTTGGCGGGAGGTCCTTTGCTCCAAGCGGAAGTCAGGGACCATCCGCCGAATTGCTGCTGAATAGCTGGACGTGCCGCCTCTCTCTGGAGTGGCCACCCCAAGCACCTGCTTGGCAAGCTGATGCCTGGAGCCATCCCTGGTTCTAATGTTTCATCAGCTCCTTTATTCTGAGACACCACCACCATCCCTCCCAGCCTCGTTTCCATACCATGATCAGGGCAGGCAAATACTGAAGTGCAAGTTTCACCCTTAATACTGGAGTATGAGAGTTTCACCTTGGTTATAATAGCTATTCCAAAGAACAAAAATCCCCAGATTACTTTCCTGCAGGATGCTTAGTTATACTATCTGAATTCTAAGGTTGCTTATTTAACTTCCTTCATCTCTTTGTTCAACTGCTGCATGACTAGTAAGTAAGCATTTAAATGTAGAAATATGTGCCTCATCAATTCCACTTAGATATAACTATACCAGCCACTGATCATAATGAAAGTCATTAGGTTAAAGGTGATGGCACTATTTGGAAAGACATATTTATGTAGGTAGGCATAGAAGTTATGTGAACAGTGGCTGCCATAATTAGGGGTAAGAGGCAGTAGAAAATAGGTATCATGGTTTAATTTCTGTTTGCATGCTTTATTTAGTCCCAGCCTTCATGCCAGTGGCCATCAAATGAGTGCCACTCTGCAGAGTGCAATGGATGTGAGATTACATAGTTAGAGAAGATACCAAGATAGATAATTAAAGCAAAGATTTATTGGTAAATTAGTTAGTTAAAAAAGCTAGTACATTGTTTTATCATCATCATTAGCAGTAATAACATTATATTAGTGCCTAGTAGCCATATTCAGGGTCCTGTACTGAGCACTGAACAAACAGAACAAAAATGGTGCCTGCCTCTAGAGCTTGCAATATTTTCAACACATATTGGTAAAAATCAAAACCAAAAGCTTTGCAAATAATGTATGTTAGCTGAAAAATGAAAGAATGGCTCCCGAACCCCATAGCAGAGCTCTGTATAGCACAAAGAGGGGAAAACAATCGAAGAAAAAGGAGAAAAATATGACTAATATGGGTAGCCACGCAGTCTTTTGTAGCATATCACAAATAATCGTACACACTCACACTCTCTCTCTCATCCAGAGCTCTTTATTTCTGCTCACTTCCTCTTATCAGTACTGTTGTCATGGAATTACTGCTTCCCTGTTCACCTCTGCAGCAAGGAATTCATGTGTATCTGAGAATGTAATGTGGTTGTCAAAATGACAACCATCTCAGGTTTGGTGTTGCAACATTGGAACAAAGAAACAGTGGAAAATGTGTGAAATATGTTTTTAAAAAGAGACTATTGGCTGTTAAAGTGAGAATCCCTTTGGAATTTTAAGGATATCAGGAAGAATAGCAGCGGGCCAGTAAAGAAATAACATCTATGTTTCAAAGCCTTAGAGTAAATAGTAGTAGCATAAAACATGATATGGTGACCTGGGTTTGATATTAAAGCCTACATAGAACCCAAATGGTCTATATCAGTGGTCGGCAACGTTTGGCATGCGGCTCGCCAGGGTAAGCACCCTGGCGGGCCGGGCCAGTTTTATTTACCTGTTGACGCGGCAGGTTTGGCTGATCGCGGCCCCCACTGGCCACGGTTCACCGCCCCGGGCCAATAGGGGCGGCGGGAAGTGGCGTGGGCGAGCGATGTGCTGGCCGCGGCTTCTCGCCGCCCCCATTGGCCCAGGACGGCAAACCGCGGCCAGTGGGGGCTGCGATTGGCTGAATCTGCCACGTCAGCAGGTAAATAAAACTGGCCCGGCCCTCAAGGATGCTTACCCTGGCGAGCCGCATGACAAACATTGCCGACTCCTGGTCTATATTTTGAAATAAAAGTAAGTCTGGCACTTAATATGAAGCAAGTGGCAAAGAGAGGATCTTTTTTATCAGAATACAAGGCCATATCCTCAGCAGGTGTAAGTCGACATAGCTTCCCTGAAGTTAGTAGAGCTCTGTCAATTACATCAGCTGAGGAACTGTTTATCTATTTCACTTACAGTTTGTCATGCCCTTCTTATCTTTTTTATTTCCTTAAATTGAGCAAAAGGTTGACTTTTGAGCAAAAGATTCTTGACCATACCTCCAAAAATGATTCATCACGCAGTATTCAGGTTCTGACAGACAGTAAGTATTCCCAGACCATCTCCAAATTGTATTAACAAATGTCAACTGCAAAAATGCTTAATTTGGAATCAAGGCATCCAACTGAAAAAAACAGTTATAAAATAGGGAATACCGGATAGCCGTTTAGTTATCAACACAACATGACTACATTGATGTTATCTTGTTAGAAGGATGTCTCAATCCACCTGCTATAGCTCTTCTGCCAACTATGAACTGTAATGACAAAAATGGTCATTATAACCTTATTAGCTAAAATGATGATTGCTCTTCTGGGCCAATACAACATTGGCTGACATCAATTTTTGGCAGGTAGGGCTCCGCAAGCTAATAAAAACTGGATATGAGACAAGGAACTGGAAAGAAATGGAAAAATTAATAAAATAACAATAAATTAAATAATTAATAATAATGTGGACACTGCATAGTTTTCTACTTTCTGAGGAAGATGTAAAAATGGCACTTATGAAATATTTATCCAGGACTTCAGTTGGATAAGTTATTTATCATTTTCAGTCCTATATCTGTGCAAAGTCTGCTCTTGGGTAATACTCTGCATTCTTTTCTTCACAGATGTGACTGTACATAATAGTGGGAAAAGTGATCTTTCTGTATACTGGACTAAATCCATCCCTGGTGTAACATCACTGGCTTGAGGACATATGTTCAACATAGAGGGAGGAATGCTCTCTCCAAGTAGCTAAATGCAGCAATTCCAAGTGAGACTCGTAAATTGGAATCCACGTCAATTCCCTGAGCCCTGAGTTGCAACAGGCTGCACTACTTCCAGTCTATTACCATGATGATAAGCACTAGTGAGAGTTACTGTGGCCTAAGGTAATCAAGAGAGCACATGGGACTTGCAGGTATGGTATTTCCATCCTGGCTTCAGATTAGGAAACTCCATGCCACAGCAGGACAGGTAGGAGGGTAGGGAAATGAAATACGAGCATGAAGCAAAAAAATGATATGAATTAATAGATACAGACACATCAAGACATACCTTTAACAATTTGTTCCAACATCTCTCTTCTCTCCTTCTCTGCTCTTAGAACACCATCACACCTTCTTCTCCCCTATGCACTGCACAGTTCCCCTTAGCTCATCTATAAAGTACTTACCCTTCATCCACATTTAAGTCTTTCTTTAATATGCCATACTGCTTACAATTAATCAAACTGACTTGAATATAAATTGTCTATTGTTGCTCCCTTTTCTGGCTTGCCTCTATCTACTTGACTATTTGTCAGTCTTTAGAGTGTGAGCTCCCTTGAAAAGGGATCATCTTTCTTCAGTGTTTGGAAAGCTCAGACTTATGGTAGCTCCTATTACATGCCAATTAAATAATAAACAAATAAATTAACTAAAATAATAAAGTAATACTACTAATAATAATAATTGCAAAGAGGGACAGGAAGAAAAGATGAAAACTGAGAAGACCAGCCTTTAAAAAACATGCTGTTTCTATGGTTAACTTTGTCACTGAAAAATGATGTTGTTACACCTGACAAAAGCAGGTGTCCAAATTTTGACCCTTTGCCACACATTTTTATAGCCTTGTCACACACTGACATGTCTGAAGGTTGAACAGCCTGTCTGACTCACTGCTCTAGAGAAAACCATTGAGCTGTTAATAATGGGGATACCAATAGACCTTTTTCACTTCCAACAACCATTTACAATCTTTCTCTGGCCTTTAGCAGGGCTTCCCAAGTGTCAACTGCACAAAGTTGAACAAATGAATCCAAGTTTATCATCAGCTTGAGCTCCCAGAATTATATGTCAGATGTATTTACTAGTAATATCTCTTTCAGACCTCACCATATATACAGTATATACGTTATGTACATTTTCCCCTCCATTTTTGGCCATATTTTATCTCCCTCCCACCCCAAGGCAAACTGACATCTACCTATCCTCCTTTTTTGTTGGTCTAACTTTTTAATAGCCTATTCCCCTTTTACTGCTCCCGATTTAATTATTCAAAATGGCACTAATTTCTGATAGTCATTCATCCATTCTTTTTCTCACATTAGCAAGAAAGTTTATGACAGCTGCCACCTCCACTGTACATTTTCTGGGGATGAATAGAGATGATTGTGGTCCCCAGAACAGACAAAGCCAGAACATTTTATAAGCACTCAATTCATTCAGGGTTTATGCTTGTTTGTTTGTTTTTAATACATTCCATCTTCTGAGGAATTTTTCTAGATTTTGATCTACTGAATGTTAACTCATCAGGACTTGCAGATTTCTGTTCTGTAGGATTCATTGCACGACACTTCAATGTACTTTGGGGGTTTGATGGTATAATTCTAAACTTCTTACTGTCCCAAGGAAATCAACCTTTTAATTATTAGTCAAATATATCCCACAGAATCATGAAGAAATTAATTAATATATTGAGTGCTGAGTTTATTAAAGCATTCACTTGTACCTTAATGAAAACTGCAGATTGTTCCATGTCCGGAGATTACATGAAGTCTTGTTTGTAAACAAATTAAAGTTTATGAATACCATTGTTCAGTGAACCATATCCCAAGGTTCGTGATATTTTACAGGCACCAGATGAAAATCCTTCCTTGAGGCGAGGATGAGGGCATGAACACAATAAAGATATTACCTCTGATTGAAGCCAGTTCATCATAAAACTTGATATGTATGAGGAACCACCTACTACTGAAGGGAGGTTTGGTTCTGATGTCACATAATCCCTTAAAATGAATGTGACATTCCTGTATGTCAGTGGATTTATTATTTTAGAATTGTATTCTGTGGCTTGTGGTGATTTAAATTCCTGAATGTTTGGAGGTCAGACTTAGCCTCTCCTGGGAGTATTCTCAATCCTCAATCTCATTTAAAAGAAGATTTCCTTTTGAATATTTTCTTGTATTCTTACACATCCCTAAATCATCCTTCCTCCTCATGATTGTTTACATTGAATTTCTTCTTAGACAGACATGCAAAGACTTTACTTCACCTATTATTCTGAGGCTTTTGCTTCCCCAGTGACAGGTTATACTGCATCTGTGTTTATTTCTTGACCTGTAGTTAAGGTGTGCTTTTCTTTGTCATAAAACACCATGTCTCTCAGGCATTGTGCACTTCTTCTCTGTTCTTCCTTGTGGATTAAGACACATATTCAGCTTTATTATCTTCTTCTAGAGTGCTATACAAAAGTGAGACACTAGCTTCTGATTTGCTTGGGTTTGTGGTGAAGATTTGTCCCTGTCAGGGGGTGAGGAGGTTTGGTGTCTGAGCCCAGCAGTACTGTCTAGTGGTGATATTCTGGGCTGTCTGCCTAGTGGTGATGGTCCATGGCGGTGAAACCCTGTCACCGTGCCTCTGTGGGTCACAACTGAGAATAACAAATTCAGGACAAGCTGCTGGGAACAAAGGCAGATATACCCTAAAAGTGATGGTTATTCTCCCATAAGATATAGCACACCAGCAACAAAAGTAAACTTCTATTTCACTGGCTAACAAGAAGTCAGAAAAACAGTCTCCTTAGGCGTTCCAGTCCTGTATTCAACACCCAGACATTAGACTTAAAGATGAGTGGTTATTTGAAACCAATTTCATCAAACAAAGGGTTCTTCTGATCCCAAAGTACCAGCCACATAACCAGGTCAATATATAACACAGATCTTACCCAGTAATCATGCTGTTGTCAATCCTTTAGTATCTAAAATATGAAGGTTTATTTATAAAAAGAAAGAAAGGTGAGAGTTAAAATTTGTTAAATGAACGAAATACATACAACAATTGCAAAGTTCTTGGATGAGGCTTGTAACAATGATTGAATAAACTGCTGGTCTGATAAGTATCTGGTTGCCTCCAAATCATTGGAAGGTCCTCGGTCATTTGGTTAGAATGTTCCCATTAGTATAAGTTCAGTGGAGGGCTTGAACAAACATGTGAGGTGATGTATGTGGCCCTCTCAGCCGCTACTATAGATGACTATGCCATCAATATAGGCGGTGGTGTACTGGTTGTGGGGTCTCAGCACCTGGTCCATTAGTCACTGAAAGATTGTTTCCACTCCATGTAAGCCAAAGGCATCATCACAAATTGATAGAGGTCAAAGGCTGTCGGGAAGGCCATCTTCTCCTGGGACATTCTTGTCAGGGGGATTTTACAATAACATTTTATTAAGTCCAGCATGGAGATATACTCAGCACTCCACAGTCTCTCTAACAGCTCATCCACCTGGGGCATCTGGTATCACAGCATGCCCTCACATTGACCTTTCTGAAGTCTATACAGAACCGGGTTGTGCCATCGGATTTTGGCACAAATATGATGGGGTTCCTCCACTCACTGTCAGACTCTTAGATGATTCCTAGGGTCAGCATAGCCTGGAGTTCCTTGCGGACCATTGCCCATATCTTCTTTGGCAGAGGTCAATAATTTTCATGTGCCTTCTTTCCAGGGATCATTGCAATCCGGTGATGAGTTAGGTGTATCCTTCCTGGGAAGGCTAGGAACACCACAGAGAAGGCCTGCATCAGCTGCAGCAGTTGGGCTTGCTGTGCTGGGATCAGCCCTGACACCATTAGCACAGGTGTTGGGTCCAGTGATGGACTGGCTTCAGGCCCCAGCCTGGGTTCTGGGGCATATATGGCTATCAGAAAGCCTTCTTGAGCTTTGCAGGCTTCAGGAGATTGATATGGTAAATCTGTGTTTCCTTCCCTTTCTTAGGGTGACAGATCTCAGTTGACCAGGCCTACCTTTCTCACCACTTCAAACAGCACTTCAAAATCCTCTTGGTCTGTCTCCCATATAGAATAGCAAAGGGTGAGAATCTGGTGGAAGCTTGGGGGACATCCCATATGGCAAACAGTAATGATGGTAGTAACTGGTCTCAGTGCCAGGGTTCTGAGTCAAAAACTTTCGTAACATGGCCTTCAGGGTTCAGTTGAATCATTCCACTAACCCATCTGACTGTGAGTGGAAGATGGAGGTCTTCAGAGTCTTAATCATTAGCAAAGTTCCTGCATCAATTTAGATGAGAAGTTGGACCTCCCAATCCATCAATACTTCTTTTAGTTTTCCAACCTTTGCAACGACCCTCATGAGTTTGTTCGCTATTCATTTGGGGTACGATGTGGCATAGTTGACTATCATTAATATGTGAAGGTACCCTGCTGTGCTCATCTTGAGGGGGACCCACTAGATACATGATTTAGTGTAATTGTGCAACAGTGGTGATACATTAGTAACTGTAACAGTAGTGTATCATATTAGTTTTTCAACCTTCGCAACAACCCTTATGAGTTTGTTCGCTATGCATTTGGGGTACCATTGTTGACTATCATTAATATGTGAAGGTATCCTGCAGTGCTCATCTTGAGGAGACCCACTAGATACATCCGCATTTGTTCAAAGAGTATGCCTACCAATGGGAGACAGAATCAGGGGGCCTTGGAATCCCTTTGGGACCTGCCAGCTGGCATTCAGGGCACAAGGCACAGAAGTCAAAGTTCTCTTTTTCGATCCCCAGATAGAAGACGATGAGGGCCACTCTCTTTTCCCTTCCCAATTGCCCTGTGCACAGCACTTAGTGAGCCAGGTGGAGAAGCTTCCATTGGAACTTGTGGGGTACCAAGATTTGACACCATACCTCTCTATTTTGGGGGTCTCTTGTCATGTGATAGAGTTGCTCATTCTGGAGATTGAAGTGGGGCCATTGCTTTGACTGAGGGTTTTGCCCTCCTCCCAGTTGGGGATGGTTACCTGCTCCCAGGCCAGCTCAGAGTCTGGTCCTCTAGCTGTTCTCAGGCAAAGTCCTTATCTTCTGTTAACTAGCCAAGGCTCTGTTTCACAAGTCACCCTAAACTAGTGTGTTGTCGGGTTGGCATCCTTGGCTTGCCTGAGGGGTCCTCCCAAGAGCCTTCTGGCTTATCCTGGTCATGATCCCCCTTGGTTTTGGAGTGAAGGTTGTTTTTGATGAGGGGGCCTTTGTTCTACTGTTGCAAGAGCTCCCCAAATCATCTACAGTCCTATCCCAATATCATGGAGAAGGCCAGAGTGACCACTAAACCAACTTTCCAAGTCCCCATGCATCCTCCCACTTTCAGCTGCAATTTTTGTCATGGGGTAGGTGTGACACTGATAGAAAGAATGATAATGGTCCCAAAGAGATGCCAACGGCTCCTTGATTCTGCCTCCCATTGGTAGACATACTCTTTGAACAAATGGGGATGTATCTAGTGGGTCTCCTCAAGATGAGGAGCACAGCAGGATACCTTCACATATTAATGATAGTCAACTATGGTACCCCAAATGCATAGCGAACAAACTCATGAGGGTTGTTGCGAAGGTTGAAAATCTAATATGATACACTACTGTTACAGTCACTAATGTATCATCACTGTTGCACAATTACACTAAATCTGATACAAAATATGTCATGTAAGATTTCAATGGAAAAGTTGTAATCTGCAAAGTATGATAATCCTGTTTATATGCATGTCTCATCTTTGTATCTGAAGTTATTAATATTTGTTATGTGTCTGTATCTCAAACAGGTGTTCCTAAGTGACACCCCTTCCACTCCCCAGACAGATTTGCATCAATGCCAGCCAGCCTCCCTGGTGGCCCATTAAGGATAACTATTCCAGTGACTCTCCTGAAAACTCCTAAAGGAACACTTACTCAATGAATACCCCTATGATTCAGCAAAGCATGTGAAGACCTGTGATCTAAGACTCCCTCTTTTGCCAGTAACTTTCCATGCACATGAGCTGAGGTATAAAAGTGGAAGCTGTCACATCTCTTCTTTCCTGCTTCTCATCTCTGGACAGTGATTTTCTAAGGAAGCTTTGAACACAGGATTGAATGACCCCCAACCTGTGATTTAACATCACTGCTATTATCCTGACCTACAAACTCTGAAATCAATTGCAAAGTATATGATTCCTTTAACCATTTAATAACACTCTTTTTTATTATTAATAAAATCTTTAATTAGTTTACTAAGGATTGGCTGACAGAGTGATATTTGGGTAAGATCTGAAATATATATTGACCGGGGCTAAGTGTCTGATTCTTTGTGATTGGTAGAATCTTATGTATGGTGAATTTGGTTTTCAGTAAGCTCGGATCATAAAGACCTGATGTCTGGGTGGTGATAGAGGCTGGATTGCCTACGGAGACTGTGTCTTTAGGTTATTGTTAAGCAGTGTAGTCATACAGGGGCTTATGTTGTTACTGGCTTGGTGAACTCTAATGTAGAATAAACACCAGTTTAGAGTGTATCTGCCCTATTTTTTAATCAGTCTGTCCTGAATTTGGCATTCTCAGCTGTGACCTACACCAGGCACTGGTTCACAGTAGGGTTGTACATCTGTGGATACACTGGAGGTAGATTGGGGTCCCTGCCATGTCAGGGGACTCTATAAGCTCGCTCGTATGACCATGTGGCAACACCCAGAGTCCACCACACCCATCATTCAAGCGCCATTCACTTGTACAGGTCTTCCAGGTGGGGTGCATCCCTTTCTCCAGAGACCTCAGCTTCCCCTACATTCCACCTCAGGGGTTAAGGGCTTTCCCCCCTCCCTCCCGCCCCATGGCAGGAACAACTCCCTGGGATACAGCTAGTTTAGTTTCCCTTGGCTGCTCCTCCAAGCCTGTCCCTCATTCAGGGTTGGCATCTTGGTTCCTGGACCTAAGTGTCACCAAGGCCTAAGTGTCAGGGAGGATGAATCCTCGGCTGGCATGTAATTTTCCATCAGAATCAAGTCCTTACATCAGAATCAAGGCACTTCACCCACTCCTTCCCTCCAGCTGGGAGAATTTGGATGAACTGCTTTGACACTATAGGTTCTACCACTTCTACTCTGGTCCACTTCTTTGGGTCCAACCAGCGCCAACAATGTTGCTTTAGGCATTGAGCTGCTGCCATCTGGGGCCAAGCTCAAGGTGGGTATATCTCTTTTCAGAATCTTTGATGGAACATCTTGGGGTTGATATCCAGGTAGTCAAGGATGGTTGCCTTTACCTTGGCATACTCTAATGCTTCTGTGTGATCCAGGCCCCGATAGGCTGCTTGTGCTGGGCTCATCAAATACAGGGCTTTCAGGGGGGCCCACTGTTTCGGTGGCCATTGGGTACTCAAAAGTGACCAGGAAGGCTTCTGAGTCATCACTGGGGCACATTTTCATAAGCCTGATGGGCAACCCCATGGGTCTGAGTGTCACAATATCAGATTTGCCCGGCGGAGGGGGAGCTGCAGTAGTGCCACCATTTTCTGGATCAGGCGTTCCTACTGTGCATGATACTGGGCCGCCAACTTCTGAAGCAGCTGATGCTGCCACTGCTAGGTTGCTTGCTGTTGCTGCTGACCTGTAATCTACTGTAGTATCTGGCCCTGTTGCTGGGGTGCCTGTTTTGTTGTTGGTTCTCCAGAATCCATTTCAACAGCTTTTTGGTCACCATAGTCCCTTTTAGAACAATTCAATCAGTTTTCAGGTGGTCCTTTTAACAGAACCCGGATGTTGCCTGTATTCTCCACCACATGTTGGGGGAAGTTTGGTGTCTGAGCCTGACAGTACCACCTAGTGATAATACTCTGAGCTGTTTCACCTAGTGGCGAGAGTACATGGCTGTGATGCTCAGCAGCATCAGAGAGCCAGAGGCTGGAACTAGGGGAACCTGGGCCCTCCCTGCTTCAGCAGGTTCCAACCGTGGTGCCAGTAAATAGTAGTTCCTTATGTGTGGCTTGGGGGTGGGTGCCCCTATGCCTGCTCCCTGGGCCACTTCCTAGCATGGCTTCATTTCCTCTGCTGGTGCCAATGGTTTGCTCCAAGTTCCCCTGGACTCCTCCCTGGTTACACACCAGGGGATCTTCCTCTCACACTCAGAGTTTGTTGTTGTCAACCTCTGTGGTTGAGGGGCTCATGGCAGCCTGAGAGTGGGCCTTGGTCCCAGCTGTCCGAGGAGCCCGCAATTCACAACTGTTCTTCTGACCTATCCATGCTGACTGATCTGAGCTTATCCCTTTTGAGCCTAGCCTCCACTTTGAGCATGCCAGAAGGGGTGACTTGGCATGGCTTCCCAGAGCTGCTCCTTAACCCTTACCTCTCCAGTGTGTGATTTGTACACCCCATCACAGTATTGTATAGTGAATTTTTTCAATATCATGTTTCTATTTCTCTCCCCAGAGAATATAAAGCAAGAGAAGTGCCATATAATATGCATATCAATAGAACATGTTATTTGAAAGCTTGCTAATTTCAAGACACATCTAGAGATTGTAAAAACGGAGGGCTGTATATATATATATATACACACACACATATCTCTTTTTAATCCATAGATGTGTCTTGAATTTAGCAAGCTTTTAAATAACATGTTGTACTGATATGCATATTATATGGCACTTCCCTTGCTTTATATTCTTTGGAGAGAAAAATAGAAAAACTATACTGTATGAGACTTAGCTTTACCAAAAAACAAGTAAATCAGTATGTAAACTATTGCAAAGCAGAACAAATCCATAGCTATTTGTAGGAGACCTAGCTGTGGGAAGTCATACCATTTCATAATATTTATAATGATTTGAATGTTCAATCCAACATTGCGTATTATATGATGATCCCATAAATCTCTGACACAAGAGAGATTACTCACTTAATCTGTTCATTCTGTAATCATAACATAGAATATAAATGACTGGAGTAACTGGAGTAATTCCACTGAAGCAATGGACTTATACTGGTTTAAAGTGAAGGAAAAATGAAGCCCAAAAATTCACTTTAGATAGCAGAAAATTACCTAATATCAACAGTGGCCTAGTCTAAATTGCCAGATTGTGGAAAAAAGAGAAAACTCATGGAATGGGGTTGGTGAGAAAAGGGGAGATACCAGGCACAGCACTGTAAATAAGATAAAAACATTGAATGACAGTGTCGTTCACCTAGTCACATTATTTAAACAGGAATCAAAGATATTTTATCAATTGCATTTTTTCTTCACATTTAAAAAAGAAGAAAAGAACAAATATAACATCATTGGTCATTACTGTGAAAATTCATCCAAGAAACAACTCAAGATACAAAATTATTTATTTATGAATCATACAAATTCAAAAATCATAACTAAGTGGCCTATTTCCCATGTAGGGCAGTCATCCCCCTCTTCTGGCCTCAGCATGCCTCAGTCTGGGGTGGGTTTTTTCCATCTCTACCTCAAGTGAATATTCTAATGCTTCTCTCAGTCACCTATGGGGAGACAATTCCTGTATTCATCTCTTCCTTGCTTTCTGGGCTGAGGGCACCATGATCTTACCAGTCTAGGAGATTGCTGGTACTGCCATTGGCAGGGTCACATTCCTGCAGATCCGTTGGTGGTGGTATGGCTACTGACTGGGCCCTGGTCAGGTGGTGATGCCACTGTCCTTGCCTCTACCTGGAAGTACAGCAGAGGCTGCTCTCCTCCATGGAATCCAGTCCTTCTTTTGGTATATTTCTAAACTGCAATATGGATATTTATTGTCCTGTTTAGCATTCTTTGAGGGATATTTCAGTATCCGAATACCTCTCCCCTCATCATGTTACTCTCAGCTAGAAATTTTCTGAATTTCAAGTTTCTGGCTATGGTTTTGTTTTTTGTTTTTTGTCATTTTCTTGTTGAAATTTCAGATTTTGCTTAAAAGAAAAGGGCACTTTTTTTGCTTTTTTTTCCATGAAAAATATTCCTATATCTACCTTCTGGATATTTTGGTGAAGAGGTGATGGACTTAAACTGGATGGAATTTACAAATCCCTGAAATTCTGCATTTGAGAAATGGGATCTGTTGTCGGTAATAAGAATCCCTGGTACTTCATGTCTTATCTGTTCCGCCTACAAAGTGGAAGTGTTTACAATATATAGTTTCATTTAAATCATATATATGAATCCACTGCCATTTCTTATCTGACTTTTCAATTACAACCATAAACAAATCTTAGCCTATAGGTTGTTCTACCTTTTCACCAATTCCTGTTTTTCTTATTATCAAGTTCAGTTTTTAAACTCATTTGTTGTTTCTTATGTATGGAACACCTGAGTTAATTATTTGTCCAACTTAAATGGTATTCCCTTTCCAGGTATCCCAGGGCTTGGAAGACATCTAAGACTTCACCTTGTATACAGTCTGTGCTCTCTCTATGAGATGTTGTGGCATATTTGGTATATTTTTAACTAGCTAAATGAATACAAATTGTTTTGTCTTAACACGGGTGGTACATCTGCATTTTCTATTTGCAATGCATTTAAATGTCATTTTAAAAACAAATTGTACTAGGTACTGTATGCCTTATAGTAAACAAGATTTCCTTTAGATTTTGATACAGTGTCCTTAGTTATTATCTAATACATATTCCAGGGAATAACATTGCATTGTTCTCCAGCATTCATTTTAAATGACAAAGTCTTCCACTGGTGCTGAATGTGCCAATCTGAGAGACAGAGGCATCAAAATCAGTACAAATTACCTGAAACAGCTTTTCTTTGACTAGAAATGTCATGATATAAAAGTCTTAGGCCTTTTCAGAATTTGAAATGAATGTTAGCTCCTATTGAAAAAAAACTCCTATTTTTATCCCCACAAGGATGTACAATATATCCTGGCTTTTACATTTGTGAGGTATAGAAAAGCTATTGTTGGCATAGTACTTAATTTTTTCAGGGAAAATTCTATATTTGGAAGGTGATAGTATGTGACATTCTCACCCGGCATTAAGAAACACTTCCAAGAGGTTGGCTTTTTTAACAAGCAGCTTAAAACAAAACAAAAAACTCCAGCCCAAGTTTTGCTTCCAGATATGCTTTTGCCTAGTTTCCCCACCATCACCTTGCTGCCAGCACTAGCCCTGTTTGTTGAAAAGCCATCCCCATCTCCTTTATATTTAACTAGCCACTATACACCCGTCGTACTGAGTCAGAATAGTTCAATTAGCATCCCCCTGAAGGGTTCCAACACCTGCTAACGAGATGGGTCAGCTGAAAAATTTAGCACATTGTTACAAGGGGAGCAGAAGGAACCAATAGCAGATTGATCTTAAAATAAAATAAAATAAAATAAAATAAAAAAGGTGGTCGTTTCCAGATGCTTAGGGTTTGGAAGGTTAGATGAAGTCCTGGGGAGGTGGATTAGTAGGCTAATAGACAGAGAGCAGGTGTGGTGGTCTAAATGTGCATGATGTAAATATTTAGCATGTGGCTTTAAAAAAAAAATTAGTGGAGATATTCTATCTCCTAGAACTGGAGGTGACCTTGAAAGGTCATTGAATCCAGCCCCCTGCCTTCACTAGCAGGACCAAGTACTGATTTTTGGCCCAAATCCCTAAGTAGCCCCTTCAAGGATTAAACTCACAACCCTGGGTTTAGCAGGCCAATGCTCAAACCACTGAGCTATCCCTCTCTCTCCCATGTGACAATGTACATTATCATATGGATATCAGCTCTACATATGTAACAGTGATTGACACTAATATTATTCATTAATATTGAGTGGCGGTGGTAGTAGCATCCAGTAAATCTTGTAAAGGAGACTCCTGTCCAACAAAAATGATTAAGGTTTCCAAAATAAGATGTCATCTCCAAATGATGAATCTTTTGCTAGGATCATGAGAAAACAATAGCTTATATATAATTTTTTTGTAATTGAAATATGGTCTAATGTCTCCACCTACAGACCTGCATCCATGAAAACAATGTTCTGAGTAGTAATCTTTAATTCTTTTGGTAACAATATTCGTAAATTGCAGATGAACTTATGCTACGATGTCACCAATATTCAGACATGAATAAACAGATTTGCTTACTTTTATTTGTAAATGAATCTAAACTTTTCTGTGGCAAGCTCAGAACCAACATTGGAACATTCACACTCAGACATCTGGTACTTCATGATAAATAAATGATTTGGTTCTTCATTATATATGATCATAAGAGAAATAATCAAGAATACTGTTCTTAGCACTTAACAGCACCTTCCCTCAAAAGATGTATAAGAACATCACAAACATTAAGGAATTAGGCTTCACAACTCCTCTTTCAGTTGAGTAAGTATTATCCCTATTTTACATGAGTAAATTGAGGTATTGAAAGATTAAATTATGCGCCCAATCTCATATAGTGAGACAGTGGCAGTGAGGACTAGACTGAAGGAGATCTTGGGAACCAGACTTGCATTCAATCCACTAGACCACACTAAATCTCAGAGAGGTACAGAAGTAATTCAGATCCTAATCCAGCAAACATGCACATGCTTAAATTTTTGGTCAATAGAATCATAGAAATGTAGATCTGGGACCTTAAGAAGTCATCAAATCCAGTCCCCTGTGCTGAGGAAGGATAAAGTAACCCTAGAACATCCCTGACAGGTGTTTGTCAACTTCTAATTATGGGGACTCCATGACATCCCTTGGAATGTCCCTTGGAATCCTTATTTCAAAGCTTAACTACCCATTATAGTTAGAATTTTTTTATTAATATCTAACCTAAATATCCCTTGCTTCAGAATAAGCCCATGACATCTTGACCTACCTTCAATGGACATATTGATCTCTGTCCTCTTTATAACAGCCCTTAACATATTGGAAGACTGTTATCAGGTCCCGCCTTAGTCTTCTCAAGACTAAACATACCCAGTTTTTTTTTTTAACCTTTCCTCACAGGTCAGATTTTTTAAACTTTTTATCATTTTTGTTGCTGTCCTCTGGACTCTTTCCAATGTGTCCAAATCTTTCCTAAATTGTGGTGCCCAGAACTGGATGCAGAACTCCAGCTGGGGCCTCATAGGTGCTGAGTAGAGTGGGACAGTTATCTCCTGTGTGTTATATACAACACTCTTGTTAATACATCCTAGAATCATATTAGCCTTTTTTTGCCGCTACATCACATTGACAACTCATATTCAGATCCTTTTCAGCAGTACTATCACTTAGATAAATATTTGCCATTTTGAAGTTGTGCCTTTGATTTTTTTTCCTTCCTAAATGAAGTACTTTGCACTTGTCTTCATTGATTTCATATTAATCAATAGGACTATTCATGTCTGTAAGGTTAAGCACCTGTGTAAGTATTTGCAAGATTGGGGTCTTAAATGTCATTGTTCTTTCACACAGTGTAGTTGCAGCCATGTCGGTCCCAGGATATTAGAGAGACAAGGTGGGTGAGGTAATATCTTTTACTGGACCAATTTCTGTTTATGTATATAAACAACATTTTTGTTTAAAAGGGAATAAGGTTTGCTAGGTGTGATATCCTGCCCAATGGAAACTCTAAAAAACAAGGAAATGTCAAGTTGTGGGATACCTGCTCACACAAATCATTTTCACTGACAGTGGGAGAATCTGCATGATCAGGAGGAGCTTCCTTCTGCTTCTAACTGAAAGCAGGAAACACTGTTTATCACACATTCATCTCCTTCCCAGACTGTGTTCAGTGCTTCCCCCTTCCCCCCTCCCTAGAGACTTGGCTGAATGGAGGAGAAGGAGGAGATAGCAGCTTGAATTGAATGAAAAAGGGTGAGGAGCAAAGTAGGGAGAGAAGTAGACTGAGACCAACAAGAGTTAGGGGTGTGGGGATTATAGGAACAGAGGACAGCAGGGACAGGAGCTGGCACAGTGGATAGAAGCAGAGAGGCACACAGACAGGAACTAAGGGGCACAGAGACAAGAACTGGCAGAATGGATAGGAGCAGAGGGGCACAAGAACAGAATGGCAGGACAGGGGAAGAAGGGTTTGCAACTGCTAGAACACACTCCCTCCTGCATTCAACATTCCTCTGTTGTCTAGCAAATAGCTGTGAAACTCACAAGAACACACCTGATTGATTATGATTTCTTGTTTACAATTATATTTTGAGACCTGTCAGTTAGACAGTTTTTAATCCATTTAATATATGCCACATTGATTTTTTGTCATTCTAGTTTCTTTACCAAAATGTTGTGTGGTACCAAGTCAAAAGCCTACAGAAGTCTAAGCATATTACACTAGCTCTACTACATTTATCAACAAAATTTTTCCGACACAACTGTTTCCCATTAGAAAACGCTGTTACATCAAATATGCACTATGCAGAAGGAAGGATCAATGCCGGAAGACAGAGAGAACTGCCATAGGTGGCAGTAGGACCAGTACATTCCCAAATTGGAATACTCACTTCCTCTGGAAAGTCTGAGGGTCAACATTTCATTCTGATTCACAATAAAATAAAATCTCAAACATTCAGATTTTCCCCATGGGACAGAAATTTCATTTTCTAGCCAGCTTTAATTATGATACAATTTTTAATTATATGATAACATACTAATTTTTTTCCTGCCTCATTCAGTGCACAGAATGGATGATTCTTCCTGAATGGGTATCTGTTAAATATTATTTTTTTATTATTACTAACATGTTGTTCCATGTTTTATGTACTGAATACCATTTAAACACTGAAGTATTATTATGGCAGTATCAATTTTCTAACCGACTTTTCTATGACTCTCATCACTGTACTGAGTACTTCACAAACATTAATGAATTCACATTTGCAATACCTTTGTGAGGTGGTGATATTATTATTACTTATTTACAAGTGGGAAGCTAAGGCACCAAATAAGGCCAAAATTGTCAGATGTCCACTACGTTGGTTACTCATTATGAGATGCCCAAGGTCTGATTTTTCTGAGTCCTTTGACTTTTTAGAGAACTTTATATGTTCTGAGCATAGATCCCAGAGACTTCAGCTGCAGTTGTGAGTGCTCAACATTTCTGCAAATCAGGCTCCAGGTGTCTCAAGTTGTGCACCCAGAAAATCAGAAGCACACAAGTGATTTGCCCAGTATCACTGAGGTGCAGCAAGAATAAAATCCACTTCTTGAGAGTGGCATATTTAACTGCCTTAACCATGAGACCATTCCGTCTCTTCCATGCCTCATTCACCACACGTCTTCTGACTTCTCCAAAAGATGAGAAGGGGTCCTATGGACAACAGTCTCCTTCACTACACAACAAGTCCCTCCTATTCACTGAATGGGACAAGGGTTCATGGGAAAAGTTTGATCGTGTAAATGCAGACTGTATGATAAAATATATACACATGGCATTTCCTTACCTTTAAGTGCTTGACTGTGCAACAGCCAAGATGGAATCTCCTTCACTGGAGGTCTTCAAAAAGAGGCTAGCTAGACATTTGTTTTGGATGGTTTAGACACAACAAATGCCACATCTTGGCAGGGGCTAGACTAGATGATCCTTGCAGTCCCTTCTATCACTATAGTTCTACGATTCTAGATCAGCAACATCCCAAACATTCAAACACAATACTCAGGTTATTAGACATGAAGAGATGACTCCCCAGTTCCAAACCCTGTTGACATAGCTATTTTTCCAAGGCCAAGAAGAGAGAGATCAAAGGCAATGCTAAAACATTAGTGCATCCCCAGGGCCTAGAAAAAGGTGAGGTTGGAGTGAGTGGGCAGAGACTGTCCAGAGTGCTAGTGAAAAGCTGAGAGGCTGGCAAAGGCATACAGAGTGAGAGAGGTAGAAACTGCAGCAAAGGCAATTTGTTTCTTCCTGCCAGAGATGGAGTTAGTTGGACTGAGAGGAACTTACATAGGTTTAAGTAATACCCAAGTGTGCAGGTCTTTCATTTGTTAACCCATTTTCCTAAATGCTTTGTACCTTTAAGGAATGAACAAAATAATGCTTTGTTTTGAAGACACTTTTTCTGTGTTATTGCAAACATATACTGTCTCAGAGTCCCGAAGGAAACTCACACAGATGCTAGAAACAAGTCAGGCCTGTGTTGTTAACATGACTAAGCTGGAGCCCAGAGATGCAGTCTAAGAGTGGTTGGACTATGTGATTCCACCCAAAGTGAGATACAGGAAGCCAGGCCTAAGGGATGCACTTGAAGGGGACTAAAATAAGACTAGGGTGTAGTTCAGGGATCGGCAACCTTTGGCACGTGGTCCATCAGGGAAATCTGCTGGTGGGCTGGGATGGCTTGTTTACCTGCAGCATCCGCAGGTTTGGCTGATTGCAGCTCCCACTGGCCACGGTTCACTGTTCCAGGCCAATGGGGGCTGCGGGTAGCAGTGGCCAGCACATTCCTTGGCCCGCACCGCTTCCTGCAGCCCCTATTGGCCTGGAACAGCGAACCGCGGCCAGTGGGAGCAGCAATCAGCCGAACCTGTGGATGCTGCAGGTAAACAAACCAGCCTGGCCCTCTAGCGGATTTCCCTGATGTGCCAGTGCCAAAGTTTGCCGATCCCTGGTGTAGTTCATCCTGTAGCTACCACCATCTGTATAATAATAAGACAATTGGTTTGAAAGTCCTCTCAAGTCAGTTTTTACACTAATCTAACTCAATTTACATTAATGGAGTTTCTCCTCTTTTGCACCAATGTAAGTAAAAGAAAAATTAAGCTCCATGCCTTCACTTTTCCCTTATAGTTGGGGGTAGCAAGACAAATAATTGTCTAAGCTCTATGGTTGAGGAAGAGAGATGTCTTTGTTTCCTGAATCAGACTATAAAAACTTTTATTTTATATCAATATGAAGATAAAGAGGTCTGCTAAAATGACAAAGAACAAATTTCTCAAAAGAGAAATGGCACTGTATGGGCACTAATGTGTACAAATCTTTTTTAGCTAGATCTATGCAAAGTTTCTCAAAGTCTGAGTGTTGAAAACAAAATAACAGTTGCTTTTCTCTCTCTCGTGCACTTTTTTTAATTTTTAGGAAAAAACAGCAACTAAAAGCCATAAAAACTGACTTTCTAGATCACTTTTGAAATACACACACACACACAAGTAATCTTACCATTGGGAACAGACAATAACAATCTGCAACATCTTGGGAATCTTTTGATATGAAAGTTTCTGGATGTCGACTCCTCCTGGGGAATTAAAATGCTTTTCAATACAACCTCCCAAGAATATTTTTGGCAATGAAAAAGGTGGTGTGCTATTGATGATGCAACTGGATCCACATGAGTAACTTATTAATGGGATACTGGGTTAATTGACATGACAGGCATATAATCAACTAGAAAGTGCTTATCATTTTCTGACACGGTTTGGTGGTTAGCTGCGTTCTTTGATTCCTTTGTTCTAATTTTGCTGTATATCAGTAGGATTGTTGGGCACTATTGGATTTTTAGTATTTTGTGAGTTTGTAATGGTAATCATAATAGGCATTAAAATTCTATCCTAGGTCGTCTTAGTGTAATAGACATTCAAGTGAAGCCAGATATTTAAACAACAAAGGTAAAATCTGATGTGAAAACTTTATATTCTCTCTAATCTCATTTAAGTTGCCAGATGGTCAACTCTGAAGACTAATTCTGTTTATCCATATAATTGGCATGGCACTGGCAATAGCACTGCAAGCTTTCCTACTCTTCCCCTCAATGTGCCACAACCATGGTCTGAGGTGACTGCCACCATAGCTGAGAAGGTAGATCAGCTCTATGTTTTCAATCCTCGGTCACATGTGGGGGTGGTTTTTGCTCTTTTCCATTACAAAGTGGATTGGCAGAGGCTAAGCACCCTTCAGATACTAATGACTTAAATCAGTGCTGAGTTTTGCTAGATTTGAACCAGTGACCTACAATAGAGATATTGGCCGATACCATGAGCACTTAGCACAAGACAGAAGAGGTACTGCAAATCTGACTTTAAACTATCTTTGCACTCCCTCAGTTCTGGCTCTATCTGCACCAGCTCAATCCTCCAGTAAAATGTAGCTATTTTATCAAGTTGTATTTTGAGTTACTTCCAGGTAAAGTTATATATTTCACATACAAGGTGAGCAGCAGCATTTTTAGGAAGAAGCAAGGCAACTGGTCAAAAAGACCACTCCCTAGAGACAATACAGTTATGGAAATAAACATATGATATCCTTTTAGTCTTCAGCAAAATGGGTTAATGCCAAAATATAACCTTTTGGACAAACAAGAAAGCAACATTAATCCAATAATTTATGATTGGAATTGAATACAATGACAGTTGGAGTGATCATCTCACCAGCTTCAGCAATACTCAAGGCATCCTTCAAAGTGACAGGTTTCTTTTGGAAATTTTCTTTGGTTTCTTTCTCTTTTCACTCTGGAGTTATGAAGTATGTCAGGTTTGAAACGATGTAATTCTTTTTGAGAATAACATTTCAGATTTATTCCATTATGTCACAAACACACTTAGGGTTAATTTGAGCTAGGAATCAGGCAGGTTATTTTATGCAGAACTCAATAGCTCTAATTGCAACATTTATCATGCAAAAGCTAGAGCTGCCAGAAAGGTGTTGACATTAAGAGAATACACAGCTTCCCCATAGGGATTTTATTATCCAACATCATGGAACACCTGCCACACAGTGGTCGTTGTCACTATAAGCCTCTCTGAGCAACATAATAACAAGTTTGCTAAGGGCAAAGAGTGAAATTTCCTTGTATTATTTGCAGATTTCTTGTACAGTACAAGTGCTGTACTAAACCTTTATGAAAGCTTGCCAACAGAAAAAACTATTGTAAATCATGTCGGTTTTAAACCATACCAAGCCCTAAAATCATAGTTATTATGTTAAGTAGCACACTTTTAAAGGCATGCATCAAAGAGAACAAGGGAAATGGAAAAATCAAGCTGGTGATGTTCAATGTAGTTGTAAATAAGTAGAAGCTTGCTAATCATAATGTAATAATGCAATATTTTATTGTTACTTCAGCTGTTCTTATGAACTCAGATTCTTGCAAAATGAACCAGAGAAGAGTATGTGTCAGATTGCCATTTGTACTACACTTAAAATAATCTAGCATGATGCTTGATCCCACAACCTTTATTTGTATTGAGTCAGATGAATGGCCTTGCTGAAATAAAAGGGGTTACTCACCTGGTAAGTGCCACAATGTATTGTAAGGATTGCAGAATCAGGCAAGTAAGTGGTAAAAGTTATAGCATCTTCATTAGACATGTCAGATAAAAAAAAACTCTCTTAGGGTTCTGAAGAGTCCATGACCCCTGGGAATAGAATAAGTTACAAATTAGATAAGAGAACTAAAAAATGCAATTATTTGGGAATAAAAATGCAAGTAACTCATAGCGAATTTCATGTGTGTGTTACATTTTTTTGTTCATAAATTATTTTTGTTGTCATTTCCACTTGCTGCAAAACAAATGAGATCAATAAGGCATTGCACAACTCATTGCAGGACTGAGACCCTTGGGATATTTCCAATTTAAGAAAGAAGAAAAGAATGCACTTAAAAAAAATAGTTTTGCTTTCCTTTTTACATTTCACTAAAAGCCAAACATGAACAGCAGGCGATCTGCTTAGTGTCTGGTTATAAGGACATACAAGAGGTGAAAAAGTTGGCTATATCCATAATTTCTACCAGTAGCAAAGGTCATACATTTTATATTGTGTGTCCCCTTTCTGTATCAGCCTCAGCAGCTATAGCAGCATATCTCATCTGGGAAGTCAGTCAGTCCAGCATTATGGTTCTATGAAAAAAAAATATTGTATGCTGGAAAAATCATGATTTTTTGCCTAGGGAAAATAAATCTTAGAGTTCTCAGCAGAAAGCTCTGTTCATGGGCAGAAATGGCAAAATGTTATCCAGGGACAAATTTATGGATTCTCAAAAATATATTTTTGCATGTGAATACCTTCATAGGGAAAACTAGCAGTTTCACATTGCTCTGTACAGCAGCTACCATCTGCAGCTGCTTTTGAATGTTGTCTCTATGAATCATCCACTAAGAGGTGTCATCTGAGCAATGAGGTCAGTGCTTCCACCCCCACCAGGACAGTGACCCTGTCTTCTGCCTGACACACCAAGCTTTTCTGGCACAGGGCCTGGAATACTCAAAAGTCCAACTTGCCTTGGGTTTCTGCCTACCAGCATGTTGCACAGATGCTGCTGCATTGGTCCGGCTAATTAAACACACATTTTCAAGCAAAATATTTGGAACAGTGATGTCAAATTAAACCTGACATGAACAATAATGTGGAATTTAACTCAGCAAAACAAGTGCTGCTTCTTGGTTTCAGTTTACAGGGGTTTCAATTTTTCCGTTTATGGTTTTAGTATTAAAAAAATGGACTAAGTTGATTATAGAAGCTATTTACTTGGACATATTTTACTTCCTCACCCTTCTAGTCGATCAATTTTTGCCCTGAAGAAAGAGATTTTATACAGTCTTTTCACTATAAATATTATTGATAAAATTACCCAAACATAAAAAAAAAAAAAAAAAAAAAATCAGGCTAGAGCATTTACCTTCAGAAAACATTTACATAGAGTAGAAGTAAATATGACATATGTAAATGTATTGCTTGCCAGTGTCCAGGCATCTGTTAATGATGTACCATTACTATTTAGTTGCCTAAAAGTTTTGTAAAGTCCTGTTTGGGTTTTGTTGTTGTTGTTTTGTACTTGAAACTGAAGCACACATATTGAAAACACTTTCAAGTTTTCCCTTAGGACTTACTAAAGTCTTCAAAGTATAACATTTTGGAAATTCTGAAAGCTAGTCAAACTATGAGGTGTTTAATTCAATTATTGTTACTAAGATTACAGACTGTGCTTTTTCCTCCTTCAACCTGATTTGACATACAGGGAGGAGAATTGCACAAACACGGCAAAATTGACAAGATGGTGGTTCTGAAGATTATTTAATCATTTCATTTCCCTTACCTGTAAAAGTTGCAGAGTTCAGAAGTCTAGCACCATTGTTCAGGTGGGAAGATGGATTTTTTTTAACTGTGAAACTAATGAGAGAACAAAGATTTGGGCTTGGATTTTTCAGTAAATCTCCAAGTTCTTATGACAATAAGTAGACTATCTTTAAAACTTTTCTTCCTAACAAAATTCACTCTTTTTATTTGGGGAAAATCTAAATAGTGCTCCTTTTATTCAGTTCATATTTTCCAGTACAAGGAATTTGCCAAATAAGATGAAAACTGCTCTCACTTACATGCAATTTACACTGGATTCTTCAAGAGTAAATTTGTCCTTTTACTACTTTCTAAGTGGTAGTTTTACCCTAAAATTACAGCTGAAACACTGCTTTATTCAGGGCAAAATGAATGGCCTAAGAATTAGACTCTGTTGTCTTGTGCTAGTTTATAATATATGCATTCTTATATATCTACACACAAATGGATATAAAAGAATTCCTGGTGTTTGCATAAAAAAAAAATAAAGATTCTGAAAGTTTTTGTTACCAAACCACACAGATGACTGATAGGCTAATATGCTGAAAGGAATAGAACTGAAATATTTGCTATTAATTGTCTCTTACCTGACATTATGTAAGCAATAGGAAGGTCATTGAGAGGTGGATTTCTTTTTTAAAGGGTGCAGTTCTACTACTCTAGATACTTACGTGGCTCCATCACTATAGTGGTTGAGCACCTCACAATCTTTAATGTATTTAACCACATAACACTGTTCTGAGGTAGGAGGAGTACTACTATTTCTATTTTACAGATGGGGAACTGAGGCACCAAGAGACTAAGTGACTTACCTAAAGTCACACAGGAGATCTGAGTTGGAGAAGAGAATTGAATCCAGCCCTCTAAATCCCAGACTGGCACCTTAACTCTTGATCTTTCATTCCAGCAAACTTTTAAACAGAGATGGTGAAATTATTCTTTATGAATAAGTTTTCAGACAAATTATTTTTTTCCTGTACATATGAATTCTACAGGGATATTTTTAGTATTTGTAAATCTTTGACTAATAGTTTATGAAAAATATCAGACTATGGCTTGATCCAAATCTTTTATTTGTCAATATTCATGGTGTATCTTGGGTCATGTAAGTCACATGATATGGTTTCTGATCCCTGTTTGGATGGAGGAAAACTTTTAAAGAGGAAAATGAATAACAAATAGCTAAATAGTGAATAACAAGTAATGTGTTTCTTGCATGAAGTTCCAGATTAATAATCTCTGCTTCTTTAACTCGTTTAACATTCAGGACCCAAATCCACAAATTTATTAATACTGGAGAATAACAAATAATATGATCCCATGAATAAGAGCAAAGTAAACTTCTCAAATTTATTTTTGAAAATATTCAGATACCAGTTTTTATTATTTGAACAACTACTTTATAAACCAAAATTATATAGCTTTCACCTTTTTAGAGACAAATAGCCATTGTTCCAATTGCACAAAATAATGCTCATAATGATTTAAATAAGGGATGGATCTAGCATTACTTTTGCCAGTTATACTCCCTAAAAGGGATAGAAAATATGGCAATACAATAAGTACTTAGTAGGGATACTGATCTGTAAACTACTGAAGATATGTAAGGGTGTATAACAGACTAGAGTTTGTTTACCAGTTTTAGCATTTCTAGGGAACAGCACACTTTAGCTAAATCTTAAAACAACATTGTTACTTTATTTTGAATTTGTAAATCGGTTTTTTCAGGAGATGAGATTAAACAGCAAGTGGTTCTGAAATGTTTGTGTTTCTTTCTGTGCTTTGTTATTTCACAAATTTCTGGGACTACATCATTTGGCAAGAATAATGAAGTGACTAACTTCCTCATAGCTTTCAATGATTTTATTTGGACTATATACAGAGTAAGGTAATACTCGGTGAGGTGGAAAAAACAGGACCCTATGTTTTGACAGTACTTTGGTAATAGAAGGCTAGACTGGCAAGGTTCTTTTGTTGGTTAGCATAAAACATCCCAAAGCAAAGGTTCCCTGGAGGGTTCTAGTGAAGATTAATTTATAGTGTTTCTGAAGAACAGGAAAGGTAACTATACTGGGCCCAAAAAGTTAAAAAAAAAAACCTGGAGGGGGGGAGGCATGGAACTATGTACACAGCATTATGAAGGTAGATAGTTGAGGTGCATGTGTTCATGGATCATCAATGCAAACTGGCTTCACCAGAGTAGGATCAAACAAGAGTTTGGTATTGCAGACACCCCAGCTGCAACCCAAATGTTTAATGGCAGCAATAAACATCAGATTCAATGTGTCTAGGGTCTCTCTTAAAGAATAATACAGGTAGCTTGAGTTCTGAGAAGAATAAATAAATCCTATTTTAGAAGCCTCTAAAATGCTGACCCCCCCCCACACACACACACACAAGCACTCCGAGTCTATATATAACACCAGATAATCTTTTTTAGGGGGAACAGGGTCATAGAATCTGGAAAAACTCAGCAATAATATAACATTCAAAAATAAAAAGTAAAGCACTCAATAAATCTGCAGCAGTGCATTCAGCTCCATCCCCACTGTTTTCACAAATACCCAACAGGGCAGAATTCCTTGGTCACCCACTACAAACCGTACTCATGGTTCAGGTTAGTCCGGGTGTCTAAGGGTGGTGCTATTTGCAGATCTGATTCCAGCCTCTTGAAGCTGCTTACCTAGTCCTGGTTTCATGCACCATCACCTGACCCAGCTTTGTGATTCAGCTCAGTTAAAGTGGCAGAGGGGACCTTAGTGAAGCCATATCAACCCTGTTGCTACCCTGCTGGTTTCTGCCAAAGAGTTGTCTCTGCACCACAGGATCTTCAGAGGAGGAAAGCCAAGAACATCCAGGCTCAGGGACATAGTCCTTGCTTCTTTCCTTTACCCTGAGAAGACAATGCCTACACTACAGTTAAAAACCCACGGCTGGCCTGTGTCAGTTGACTTGTGCTCACAGGACTTAGGCTAAGGGGCTGTTTAATTGTGGTGTAGATGTTCAGTCTTGGGCTGGAGCCCAGGTTTTAGGAACCTGTGAGATGGGAATGTAGCTATCTATAGACATTATCTTTCCTTTTCACCAACACAAGGAGCAGAGAGTTCCTTCCACTCTGAAGCATCTGACTTAATATACACTCTATTCCATCTGCTAGTTGGTTGAGCAGAATTAGATTCCATAATTTTATTTGACTCCACTCCCTTCCCTACTCAGCTACAGAATGGCATTCATCACCGTACCAACCAATTAGAGCATCTCAGATGATACTCAGGGAAAGTATTCATTAGCTTCTCTGAACTCTTCATTTTTGGTGGCACATCTTTTGGCAGTCAGAAACAAACCTCAATGGAATTTAAAAAAAACCAACAACCCAAAACAGTCAGCTGTGAAAGGTAGAAAATCCTTAAAATACATAAAAGAAAATTCATAGAACAAAATAGAATCCAGCAGTTGCTCTGGTACCAGCACTAGAGATCTTTTCCTTCTACCTCTCAGGTTTATGAACATGCAAAAATGAGCATTTTAATATAAATAAATACAATAAACACTTCTTTAAAAACTAATAATCGTGAAGATCTTTGTTACTGTAAATTGAATATCTACGTAATCCTATTGCTATAACCTGTGTCCTTCCTTTCCTCACCCACTTCCTGGTTTGTTTTATCCTCGTTTTCTGTCAAATCCACAATGTATCTGTCTGTCTGTCTGTCTATCTAGGTAATTATACGACTATCACCATAATGAGCACCTATGTAATATCTAAGCACCATTTAGCCCATAAACTCCATTTGATAGGGACTCATCATCCACGCATCGACTACAAAGCAGTTAGCACAAGGTGTTCTCAACTTTGTTTTAGCCTGAAGCTCATCCTAACAGAGAAATTATCTTGTGGACAACCTCCTCTACCAGTCACAATTATATGCATGCACCTCCCTTGACATTTTGCAGTGACCTAACATCCCTTCAAAATCTACAGCAATTTCTTAATTAGAAAAGTAATGCTAGGAAAATATTTAACATAGTTCTAGCTTTCTTTTAATACACTTGAAAATATGGGAAAAAGGAAAGCTCTAACATCATTTGACCAGCTGCATCTCTGTAAGGTACCAGCAAGTGCTCAAGAGCCCACAGTTAAAGAAGTGTCTAATATACTTGCAAGTGCTACATGTAAACAAATAAACAAGAGACTCCTGCTTTATAAATATGGGAGTCTGATAGCATTTCCAGGGTAAAATATAATGGCACCCAAAATTGCTTTGAAGTTGACATTTGGCCAAACTCCATTCTTCTGAGCAGAAGAATGAGCTTCAGGAAAATCCTCAAGCATTCCTTTGAATGAATATGCCCATTAAGTAGTACATTTCTATTTAAATAGAAATGTTGCATTCAGGTAGCCAGAGGACCCAGTCTAAGGAGTCTGAATATTTCCTCCAGGATTTCTCTTCCACTGTATCCTCATGAATGTGATCACCTAACACTTGAGTGAGTGCAACATATAGCACTTTGGCTCAAAAAGATACCTGGAGACCAGGAGATGAATGGGTTCATCCTCTACACTTTGTGGACTGCAAACAACTGCAACTGCACTTGTGGCTGACTGGAATAATTTTATGGATCTCTGTTTTGAGTCCACTTAATCAGATAAAACAATTATTTTGAAGCAGCAGAAACTAATAACCAATTAGTACTCAAATGCTTGCTTTCAGATTTAAAGCAAATTTCTTTTTAATAGAAACTTTTTTCAGCATATTGATAGAAATACACTTCAAAAGCCCTATCACCTTTCAAACACAATGAAACAGAATGTGAAATGATTTTTGTGTGCAAACTATCATATTTTTCTGGTTCATTTTCAGGCTCTCTGGTATTTACATATGACCTTTCCATTTTTATTAACAGTTTATTGGATTTTTGCATTCCAGCCAGCAGAAGAGAAAGGTAATTTACACAGAGATTTGACAGTTATACACACAGCTATAAACTTCAGTCCATTAACTTATTTCTCATGTAACCTTTACAAGATTCTACCAAAACATCCAAATAAGCAGTATATCTTGTTTTCCTTTACATTAAAAAGCTCTCATTAGAAGCCCCTCTTCCTAGAATGTCATGTGAAAGGAAAAGTTCTGTGAAAAGCTTTTATCACATCTTTCTGTGGCTTTTGGAATGTATAGCTCTTCACTTTAAATGACATAATTCGATGTCAAAAGTGCTTGCATGCGGCTTAGGTTTGTGTTATGTCTTAATCAGCATATATATTAAAATATTTTTTATTTATTCAGGTGGTCATTGTCTGGCTATACTGAAAGAAGGACAGGAGACACTTGATATGGATTTTAATTAGGTTGCACCTTTATTATATAAAAAGAACAGGAGTACTTGTGGCACCTTAAAGATTAACAAATTTATCTGAGCGTGCCACAAGTACTGCCGTTCTTTTTGCGGATATAGACTAACACAGCTGCTACTCTGAAACCTAACTTTATTATATAGATGTCTGGGACTACCCGGCAGATAAAGTATATAGTGCAGGCAAATCCATGTTTATTCAGATCATTACCCGGGGCTTCCACCAGCCCCCCTTCATTTTCCATCCAGGTCCCCCAGTCAATACACGGCTTAGACCTTACCATCCACCCCCCTCATAGGACGGTTAAGGTGGTCTATAAGAATGGGAGGGGGGAGTTGGCTCCCTACCGTACCAGTCATAAGGGTCCCCAAACCCCTTCCCCCATTCTGTTCCTTTAACCAGCATCTCCTTTTAAGTCCTTTACCAGGCCATTTATCTGGTCACTGGATGCCTTCCCTATGGAGTACCTGCCTGGACATCTGCCACAAGCAGACACCAGCAATTAGCTTGGTTGCCTCCCCCCAACCCAGTCGGGTTCCCAGACATCTTCCAATGGTTTCTTTTATAACAGCCCAAATAGGTAAAGCCCCATTCTCGTGAAAGAACCCATTGTCCCTTGCACTACACCAGGATCGTTGAGGATGCCAGCAGCTGAGTTGTCAACGACCAGGTACTGCAAAACCCACCCCTCTCTGGGGGGCAATATCGGTGACCAGCATTCCAGATCCTGAAATTGGAAGTACTCTTTAAAACTTTCTTTATAGCTCAGCTGTGTGCCAGGAGCCAAGGATCTCCATGCCATCGACAACATCATATGCCAAGGCTCCATAGAGCCAGCGGCATCTGCTCGGGTTCATCGCTAGCTCCTGGTGCAAGCTCACAAAATCTGTCAAACTGAAAACGAGACAAGGCGTCTGTTATGCCATTATCCATCCCTGGTATGTGCTTAGAAGAAAAACAGATGTTAAGGTTTGAACATTGCAGAACAAATACCCTCACTAACTTCATAACCCTGTGTGATCTGAAAGTTTGGTGACTGATAACCTGTGCCACTGCTATTTTGTCGCACCAGAAACACATCCTTTTATTATCCAGCTCCGGTCCCCAAATAACCACTGCAACTATGGGGAAAAATGGGGAAAAATTCCAGGAAAGCCATATCATGTAAACCCCATTTTGTGTCCAGATGGCTGGCCATTTCTGGGCACACCGCCTGCCTTGATAAAACACTCCAAACCTTGTACCCGTGAAACATCCAAATGGATTTTTAAACCCTCCTGTAATAACCATTCCTCCCTCCACAATGACACCCCATTCAATTGACTAAAAAAACGTTCACAGACCTTCAAATCTTCCTTCATCTCTCTATTAACTCGTATGTAATGGTGAGGCCTGACTATGCCTGCTGTTGCCGCCGCAAGCCGGGCACAAAATGCCCACCTAGGGGTAACCAAAGTTCAGGTGCCTCAGAATAGACTCCAGGTCTCAAAGCACGATTTTCTTGGCTCCTACAGTTCTCCTGAGCAATCCCAATAACCCCTGAAGCTTACTCTGAGGGAGCCACAATATGCCTGCCCTGGTGTCCAGCTCGATCCCCAGATAGGTCAATGTAGTGGAAGGGCCCTCTGTTTTTTCTTCCACTAGAGGTATCCCCAACTGTTTAGTCAGGACCTGAATTGTGTCCAATAGGTGAACACAGTCATCTGCCCCAGTTCGTCCTGCAAAAAAAAATTGTCGAAATAATGCTCTATTTGGCATAGTACAGCTGCCTGCACCACTTTCCAGTGCAACATTGTTCTAAATTTTTCAAATGCTGAATAGGATACCAAACAACCCACGAGTATAGCCTTGTCAAAATAAAATTGTCCCTCAAAAGAGAAATCCAAAAGGTCAAAGTCCAATGGATGCCCCTGGAGCAGTCGAAAAGCAGACTTGATATCACAATTAGCCATTAGTGCCCCCAGGCCACAAGCCCTAACCATATGAATGGTTTAGTCAATGGAGGAATAGCACACGGAACATAGCCCTGGGTCTATCCCATCATTAATAGAGCCACCTCATGAGTACGACAGGCAGGGCTGGCTCCAGGCACCAGCTTAACAAGCAGGTGCTTGGGGCGGTCAAGGGAGAGGGGCGGCACTTGCGGCAATTCGGGGGCGGCAGGTCCCTCATTCCCTCTAGGAGCGAAGGACCTGCCGCTGAACTGCCACCGCTGATCGCGGCTTTTTTTTTTTTTTTTTGAGCTTGGGGCAGCAGAAATGCTGGAGCCAGCCCTGACGACAGGTGATGAATTAATCTGTATTTCCCTTGAGTCTTCTTGGGGACCAAACCCAGGGGGGAACCCTTAAATTCTCTATAGGTAATTGATCAAATGGCCCTGCAACCTGCCCTCATTTAATTCCTGTGTAACCTTTTCTTGAACAATATGTCCTATCCCAAATACTGACTTCAATTTTTTTGACATCACATGGGTCTTATTCCTGCAAAGGGGATATGACATCCCACAGTAAACCCCTTCCACAAATATGTTCCATCTGCTTTGTGAGGGTACTCCCACAGGAGAACCCTTAGCACCTCCTACCTAACTGCGCTGGTGCCCATGACCATTTCATTGCCCCCAGCTCACCCCTCTCCCCTGCTTGTGTTCTGTGTCCTATAACCTGTTCCAACTAAGCCAAATCTGCAGTTGGCACTTGAACCACCCCCAATCCTGTTTCATCCTTGTGACTGTCCCCTACTTCTCTGACAAGAATGGGCTGAATGGGTCCCAAAACATGTCTTGCAAGCGTGCCTAAATGTACAGGTTCTGCAAAAACAACCACTGTCATTAAATGCTCAGCAAACATCATTACATATCAGGACCCTCCTGAGCTTGCTGTGGGATGAACAAGCCACTATCTGTTTGAACTCCTGGTCCCCTCGGAGTCATCCATCCAAACCATAGTGTGTGATGAGGTATGTCCCACCTGATCCCAGTTTGTGTTGCTGCCCTCAATCGAAACTGCTCATCATAATTAAACCAGGACATGCCCTCCTGATTATGTCCAGATACTTAAACAAGGCAAGGCTCATCTCTGGGTAAGCCTGTACTATAACACCTGCATAGATAAAGAAGGCAATCTACCAATTTTCCCATGTTCACCCTTGGCTGCTTGGGCAGCTCCCTATTCTTCTTGCTCTGCCCATGCTTACTGTCTATCAACACCTCCCTGTGCAACAGGGATAATATGTCCACGTATTCTCTCTCACTATTTATCCTTAGTTGTACTGAGCAGGTGAATTCCCATTGGGTCAGCCACCCCAGCATAACTGTACTCAGGAATGAATAATGGGGTATCCTCAGTGCCCTGCTCTCCCACAGCCCCCTACCAGGAACCTCAACTCTGTCCCGTGAAGTGATACTTCTTAATGACCGGTGAGTCAAAATGTGCCCAGGGTCTTCATCCCCACCATGGGCTCCCATACCCATGGGGCGGGGGGGAGGGAGAGTCTGCCCTACCTTGCCTCCCACTCCCAATGCCTGGTGACTGTATCAGAGCCTGAGCAATGTCACTTGCTGACTCACCCTCCCTGTTTGCTCACTGTACCCTGACTTTGCTTGTTCTTCTCTTAACCTGGTATAGGGGGGTGTTAGCTCCCTTTCTCTCCATTCTCACCCAATGCGAGCACCCGGAGCCATGCTGCCTAATGAGCCTGGATCCTCTGCCCCCTGCGGCTGTTGCTGCCTTTCCTGCTGTGTGGAAAAAAGGTTTCCAGCACCCAGGGCTTGCACTTTTATAGCCTTCCAACCTCACATTCCTGGGAAGGGGGGGAGGGTGTGACTCAGCACTGCAAAGCTGACCACCGCTCACCTTTTGCTGCAGTTTCTGACGTCCTTTGCCCCCCCCACCATAAAGCACTGTTGCCTTCCTTCAGCAAGCCCAGACAACATTCTCCCTGCTTCAGGTGTGGTGCGGTCATTTCTTATAGGTCACTTATACTGTCATACCTGTATACCCACTATACTTGAATTCCTACATATAGTCAGAATTGGAGAACTGTACATTTAGTGTGTTAATGGGCTCTTTTGGTGACTTGTCTAAATTAATCTTCCCTGCACACATGTGGACACCTTTCAATTCAGCACTTATACAGCTCTAGGGAATGGAGAGTGGCGACATCATCTGGAAAATGAAGAAACAAAGAAATAAACAAAAAACCCACACCAGCATGACATTGATTTGTACACTTTAGTCAGTTAAAAGCAGTTGCAGTCTCATGGATGAAATTGGCTGCTTGCTTAAGAACTGAAGGTCCCAAATAGTCCTGTGTTTTCATGGATTGATGTCACATATTATAAGAATAAAATGTTGTTTAAGCTGGGGTAGTGGTGGGGGGAAGATAATGAGTGAGGTTTGGAAACAATAATATGAATACATTAATGTAAACAGAAAGAAGACAGAAAATGTCCATGCCAGTAGTCAGCGACAGCCTCCATGGTGGGAGGGGAGATCTTGGCCAGGAACAGCTCAGGCAGCATGCCATGTACCCTCCTCCTTTTCTCCTACCCTTTCACCTCTACTGGGTGGGGGGTTGCTGCTTACGGTGACTAGACAGCAAGTGTGAAAAATCGGGATGGGGGTGGGGAGTAATTGGCACCTGTATAAGACAGAGCCCTGAATATTGGGACTGTCTCTGTAAAATCAGGACATCTGGTCACTCTAATGCTGCTTCACTCCACTTCCACTTCCTTTTCCACCCTCCCCCTTCCTCACGTTACACAGTGTTGGGAGTGGGAGAGAAGCGGTCATGTCCTGCTGCAACTGCAGGCTCTGGGGCTTGATCCACCCATCACTACTGCTGTTGAGCAGTAGATTTGGGAGAAGGAGTGATGTGAGGCCAGGTAATTAGCTTCCATCAAGTGGTGATGATGGGGAGAAGAGGTGATGCCATACTGTTGCCTGCGTGGAGTGGCTATGGTGGGGTCCCTCAGCCTAGCTTCCAATATCATAGGAGATCTAGCATAGGATGCCCTATGTTATTGGAGGCGAGGCTGATCACCAGTTTTGGGTTCTGGGGGGGATTTTTCTCAACTGGCAAACTGATGTGTAGGTGGATGAAGTAATATCTTTTATTAGATCAACTTCGGAAGTTGGTCCAATAAAAGACATTACCTCAACCACCTTGTCTCTCTAATATCCTGGGACCAACAGGGCTACAACAATGCTTCAAACTGATGTGTGTGTTTTTTTCACCTTCAACTTAGCATCCAGGTGGTCTGATTTTTCTCAGGGGTGGGGGTGAAGGATAAATTACAATTGTCACAACTTTGGCAGGTTTTAGTACATTTAGGTTAGGGAGACTGAGTCTAAAAGTCCCACATGTTGTTTGGGCATTGGTCCTGGTGTTATATTTCAACCCAGCAGAAAAGGAGATACAGACACAGATGAGATGACATCTGTGCTCAATTTATTGTTCTGGCTGCAAAACTGAAAACAACATGAAAGTATGGCTCAAATGTTTAAAGGGACAGGACATCACATTCCTTCACCTTACTTTAAAAAAGTCCTCAATATATATACATCATTGTTTACATGGCTAACATAAAACACTACATAACCTAAGTGAAAGTTGTACATGGACTACCATAGAATCTCAAGTTGCAAGGGACTATTCTGCCCTGGAATAGCAAGTCAATAACTAAACAATTTATAAGTTCAAGCAAGCCACTTGTTTTTCTACTCTCTTGGGATAATGTGGTGATGACAGTGTAGCAGTGTCCTAAATAACAGAAACAGCCAGAGGTAAGGAATCAACTGGATCTGGAGTGGATCTGGTACCAAAGTTTCTCCTAAGAAGTCTTCAAATTTAGGATTTGTAACAGAAGAGGCTCAATCAGAGGAACAGAAAATCCTACTGGAATCTCTCTGAACTCCGGTACATGTGAAGGCTGAAACTGTGACATAATCATTTCCATAAAATACCGTTGGATAGTTTTACCACAAACAAAACAAGTCCTGTGAATTTTACAAGTTCTCCAGCTATCTATTGCATTCTGCAACCACAGTTGTGTATCCACACTAAGTCTCCTACTTGAAAAGAATGATGACGAATCCCATGTCATCAATTGATTTTCACAGCTTAAGATTTTGCTACACACAAGGCAACATCCGGACAAATCAGGTCCAAGTAAATACGCAAAAATCACTTCAAGAAAATAGTTGCAGGTGACTCCTGGGTAATAGCATGTGCTATGTTGTCCAATTTCTGCTGATGACTCAAAAGACACTTCTTAGCTCTTAAGCCATGCTTAAATGTTTGTACAAAGCATTCCACTAGTCCATTTGTAGCAGGATGGAGTGAAACAGAGTGTATATGCTGAATTCCATTTGAACCTAGGAACCTTTTGAAATTCCTCAGAACAGATTTGTGGTCCATTGTCACTCACCAGTTGTAAATCAAACTAGCTAAACAAGGTACAAAGATATCCAATGGTCTTGGTAGCTGTAGTAGAATTCATTCTGAAAACTTCTGGCCATTCTGAATTGGCATTGACTATGAACAAAATCATATAACTCTCTAACAGTACAGCAAAGTCCCCACATGAATGTGTGTCCAAGAAGTTTGAGGCATTCATTCAACTTTGTAGACAAGCTGGGCCAGAATAATGCTGAATTTTGCTAACATAGTGCAGCACTTTGCCTTTCTCTCAAAGTCTTTGTTGATCCCCAGCCACCAGACATGACTCTGGACTATGGCCTTCATCTGTACAATGCCCAAATGACCTTCAGGAAGAGCTTCCAAAACCTGAGATTGAAGAGAATTCAGAATAATCATTTGCATTCCCCATAAAATGCAATTGTGATTTACAGATCATTCACATTGATGTGACACTAATTATGTAAACTGGGGATTCTTCTGATCCAACACTGTACCCTATAGTATCATTTCCTTCACAAGAGAAAGCACATCATCCTTAGTGGTTTCTTTGTGGATGTTTGTGCTAGTGATCGGTAAACTATCCTTCAATCTGAGACAGAACTCTTAGTCTGACGTTTCTTTGGGTTGATGGGAGCTTGGACCAGGCAGGAATGAAAACCAATCATCATTGCCATGCTGAGTCCCTTTATGGAATTGAATAGCAGAAAAATGAGCTGAAAGTAGTAATGCTCATTATTGAATACAAGCAGCAGCTGATGACAGAACTCCACATTTCGATTAAAAAAATTAAAATTAATGGGTTATGAGCCATCAACAAGATACAATGTCTAATGTACACATAGGTATGGAGGTTCTGAATCCTGAAGATAATGCTGAGAACTTCTCACTCTGTTTGTGCATAGTTCTTCTCAGACGTAATGAATATTTGTGATACAAAGGCAATTGGTTTCTCCATGCCATCACGAAAAATGTGGGAAAGGACTGTACCAACTCCATAAGCCAATTGCAATGTTATCAAGGCATCAAAATGTTTTAGAACTTCAGTTGATATCAACAGTTTGTTTGCTTCCTTAAATGCACATTCACACTCTTTAGTCAATTTCCATTTTTAATTTGCTTCTAACAGTTCATGTAAAGGTGCCAATACTGTCACCAGATTAGGCAAAGATTTACCATAGTAGTTAAGACCCCCAAGAATGAATGTAACTGTGTCATGTTCTTTGGTGCTAGTGCTTCAAGAACTGCTTTCTCTTTCCCTGTTGATTTTCTTAAGCCTGTGGCATCAATACTTGTCCAAGGTATTCAGCTGAAGGTTTGAAAAACTCATATTTGTCTCAATGTACTTTCAGTCCATGGTCTTCCAAAATTGCAAAATGACCTCCAAAGTTTAAAGATGATCTTCTTGATCCTTGCCTGTAACAAGGATGTTGTCCAAATAGCACTGAACTCTATGCTCCGTTAGAATTTAATCCATGGCTTTCTGAAACAGAGCAAATTGTGTTGTGATACTGAAAACCAACCTGTTGTCACAAAATAAGCCTTTTTTGTGTGTTGGTTATGAGATATTTGTGAGATGCTCCATTTGTAGGTATGCATTGAGCAAATCCAATTTACGTGAAACAATGTCCTCCACTAAGAGCAGCAAACAATTTGTCAATATGAGGCAGTAGATAACGGTCTGCACATAAAACTGGATTCAGTGTCACTTTGAAATCTCCACAGACATGAAAGAGTCATTCTTCTTGATTACTGGTACAATGGGTGTAGCCCACTCATTATGTGAAACCAGTCAGAGGACTCCAATGTTCACTTAATTCAGTTTCCATGAGAGGCTTCAGAGCATAAGGCACAATTCTGGACTTGCAGTATTTTGGGTGGCAGACTTAAAAAGTGAGCTTCACTGACATGTTGCTCATCTATCCAAGTTCTTTTTCAAAAACTTTGGAGTGTGCTCAGCATTTCCTGAAGATATTGAGGTGCTTTCATGATCGCCTTGAACTCAGTCCAATTCACACAGAGCTTCTCAAGCCAAGATCTACCTAATAATAGTGGATACTTCCCTTCAATCACATATAAGGGTAAAACAACTTATTGTCCATCTAGTTGAACTTTTACTTGGAGTATCACTTTTGTTATTAACTTTTCCCCAGTATAAGTCTTCAAAACTTTGGCAGCTTCCTCCAGAAGAACTTGTGACAAATTCTGATGATAGGTAGATGCAAAAATCACTGAAATAGCAGCTCCAGTATCAAGATCCATTCTCATAGGAACTCTGTCAACAAGGGTGTGACCCAGATGCCATCTCTGACTCCAGATTCCAATAACATGTGTAGTGCTGGATCTTGATCAGTGTCATAAGAGCTGCTGTCTTTTTTTTTCAGAGTTGAATTACCAAATTCAATCCTTTCTTAGTTTCAGTCTTTATAGATGTTTTATTTGATGGATGATTTTTCTATGTTGCTCATCGTCACAGCCATATGCACTTTCTTCTGGCACTTGCTGCAAGTGACCTTGCATGCCCATCAATCCTTCTCAGTCAGTGTAGTTTGTGTACAACGGATGCACAGAAATTCCTTATGTTCCCATGGTCTTCTGTCTTGCTGATTCAGAAGATGGACTTATTGGTTCACACTAATTTCCTGAGAATTCTTCTCAGCAGTTTCAGCAGCCACTTCAAACAGCCTTTTTAAATATAAGCTCTGGTACAGGCAATAACTTATTCAGGAGATGGTCATGCATAATCCAGAGACTAGCTGGTCATACAGGGCATCACTTAATGTTTGTCCAAACTTATAATGGTCTGATAACTTCCTTAGAGCAGCAATGAACTGTACTACTAACTTTCCAATTCCCTGATGTCAGTGATGGAACCAATATCATTCCGCTATCATCAGTGGGGTAGGGGGAAATGTTCCTCTGCTGATGCTGCAATTGTGGTGTATGTGGCAGCTCCAGGCACAGCTGGAGACAATAGGTCACAGAGCAGTCCATATGACTTTGGACCTATCACTGTCAGCAAGTTTGAAACTTGTCCATCTGGAATGGTGTTGCAGATTACAAATTGCTCAAAATGTTTGAGGTACACTACTGATGATTTGCGGTTGTCGTCAAATTCACCATCATTGCCCACAAAAATTGCTATTTATCTGCTCTCCTGTTGGACTTCAAATCTCTTTTCTGTCACAGGCACACTCTTCTTCTTCTTCTTCTTCTTTTTTTTTTTTTTTTGTTTTGTTACTGCACTATTTGTGTTCAGTCATGCTCTGGCGACTGTGTGTTTACACTGCAAACTGGAGAACTCTACTTTGATTGAACTCTACACCCTCTACCGACTATAGTACCTGACTAAACTGTTTCTCTCTCTGCCTGCTTGCACATGGTCCCTCAATCTGGCTGCTTGCTTTCCCCTCACTGCTTTGTTTGCAGAAGCTCCAGGCAGCAGCCTATTCCTTTTTCTGTTTTAATTGCCAATTCTCCTAGATGGCTGGTTTATGCTGTCCCAGAAGCAAAAAGCTGCAGTCTGTCACTGTGTGCCTCTAGGTGAGCTTTCCCCCCTTTTTATAGTATTATTTTCTTACTTTTTCTTCTTCTCATTCAGGCAATGGGAGGACTGCACACTAGTGGGATAAAAATCTGCTGCACAATGTTATATTTGGACCCAGCAGAGAAGGAGATACAGCCACAGGAGATGATAGAAACTCAGCTCTCTGTTGTGCTGGCTTTTTTGTTCAGGCTGCTTTATTTTTCTCCTCAGAGATGGTAAACAATGTAATTGCTACAGTTAAGTTATAACACAGCTCTTTCTAAGCATGCACATTTATTCTTAAACTAAAAGCATCACAGATAAAACATTAAAAACAATAATAGAGCCTACAGGCATGCTAATAAGTTTACCAGTGTTCACCCCAACTCCAGCAAGGGGTCTGTCCAACGATCAGTCCTTCAAACCCCATCAAGAGGTTTTTTCTGTGGTCACAAGTTCATAATAGCTGTTAGCTTAGAAAAAGCATACAGATTGGTCCAAATCCTGCCAGCCCTTCTCAGGTAGGATGGGTGTACTTGGCCAGATGGTCCTGTTCATTTGTTGAATCCGAAAAAAGGCCCTGAGTCAGTTTTAACTCAAGTTATTTAATCAAAAAGCCTTTCTTTGTCTCTTGGTCCCTGGAGAATCCAGTCTGAACCAGTATATGTGAGACTCTCTGCAGGTGGTGGTAGCTCTCTAGAGGTGTTACAACCTGGGTGAATTTGCCTACTCCCCTGCTCACCTCCTGATTTTTAGTTCCTGGAGGGCTGTGGTTCCCCACACCCATGGAATTACATACAATCTGTGGCCCACAAAGATACATAAACTTAATTCAATAAAGTTTGCCCAGGATACTGTAGGAAATTGCCATATCTGTCCTAAGTAGTTACCCCTACTGTTAAAAGGGATCTTTATTTCTAGTCGGAATTGCTCTAGCCTCAGCTTCCAACCACTGGATTTCATTCTGCCTTTGTATGACAGATAATAGAGATCCCTGTATTATCTGAAATTTTCTCCCTAGGTAGGTACTTATAGACTATAAACAAGTCACCTCTTAAACTTCTCTTGGATAAGCTAAGTAGCGTGAACTTTTTAAGTCTCTCACTCTAAGGCAGGTTTTCCAGATCTTGAAGCTGTTTTCTGAACCCTTTCCATTGCATGTAAGAATGCTGATGAAAATGTTGGTACAGCTTGTCCCAGATCCAGCAGAGGATTAAGGCTGGAATTCAGAAGATCAGTGTACGATACCTGTCACTGATACTCACTTTCCATGTGACTTTTGGAAAGTCTCTTCATCATCTCTGTGCCTTAGTTCACCGTCTGTAAAATTGGGATGGTAGCACTTCCTTCCTCCCACCTTTTGTCTGTCTTCTCTATTTCAATTTAATTGATTTAGAACAATGACTATTATATTAGGCATATATACAGTGCCTAACACAATAGGGCTCCAATCTTGGCTAAGGATGATAGGTGCTACTGTAATACAAGTACCATTAAAAAATATTGTTAGAATGCCTGATGGCAGGTTGTGGGGGAAGTGCTGCTAAGAAGAAATACCCTTGCCCATGCTTTCTGATAAAGTATAGGTCCCGGGCCATTGAACCCAAGGAGTTGGAGGGGATAATTTGCAGATGCAAGATTGTTAGCCAGACACAAGATGTTGTACACAGAAGAAACCAATTAGGGAGCTGAAAACAGAAGTTTTGCTGTTATGACCTTATTTTATATTCATGTGATAAGCGGAACATGTAGATGGGGCAAATACAGTTTTATTATCAAGAAAAAATAGTTTATTTTTAGAGTATCCCTAACACACAACAGTAAAGACTTGAAAAATGAAGAACATGAAGTGATATATTTTGTTGCCTTTGCCTATTCTATTGGAAAAAGATTTGTCCTTAATAAACACAAAGATTCCTCCAAAGGAATCCAAGATTCAAATCTTTTAATGATCAAGTGCTACACTATATGTACTTCCTTCTTGATTTGGCAGATAAAGGTGACAAGTAGCAGCTCTTTAATCCTCAGAGAGTATGCTGAGTACAAGCGGGACAGAGTGGAGGCTGAACAAATGTCCTGATTCAATTTGAAACTTCAAAGGGAATATACTCTGCTGAAAATGTCCATCATCCAGAGAATATAAAATGAAATGACAGATGCTTATAGAGATTAGAAAATGTTAACTTCTCAGCTCTGTCCTCTGGCCTGTCTTTTATAAACTAATGTACATTGAGTTTACTATTGCCATTAAGCTGAAATAGCAAAGTCAAATAATCATTTACCTGTAACCATTCAGGGAATAGGCATGAATCATCAAAATAATTTCTAGAAATAGCGACTATTTTCAGTAAAGCAATCACTGTAAACAAGTTCAGGCAATAGAGATGTTATTAGTTCTCCCTTCAAGTGACATTAACCATCATTGATCTTTTTTCTTTTTAATACATATTTTTCTAAATGCAAGGGGACATTTATTGCAAATATGCTGATAAATGGTTCAGGCTTGTATCCCAAGATAATTAAAACACTGGAAAGAGGTTGGCAGGGGCTCTGCAGGGGAAAGAAATGCAGTTTGGTTCTGAGCTAACAGAACATCTTGATTGATCACTCTGGGGAAAGCCATATTTTTTAGAGAATACAGAATACATTTTTACCCCTTGGCTGCACTGCTACACTTGCCGGATGCTATTAAGGCACAGAAAATGAACAGCAATCAAAAATGGATTAAAACAAAAAAGTCATTTATCCTGCATATTTTTGAAGGCGAGACTAACATCACTGCAAAGTTTCACAAGGGCTGTTGATCCTACAACGGACATCTGTCTCTAAGGGAAGGAATGGGCTCAGGCTGCCATATTTTTTTGTGGCAAGACCTCAGTCTTGATTTGCCTTTGCAATAGCAACACCAAAGCCATCCAGGGTTTTGATTGTGGCTTCCTGATGTATGAAAAAAGCTGAGAAAGACCCCAGGTTTTTTAGGCATGCACTCCAATAAAGGATATCTGACTTCTGGGAAATACTGGATAGAATGGATGGGATAAAAACTGTATAGGTTAAAAAGTGTGAATTCAATTACAGCCAGTATGAGAGATCAAGGAATAGAGTTCCCTGCAACATGGCAAGAGTTAGGCCTCAATCAGTGGTGGTAAATTAAGACTGTTGAATTAGAATGGTTCAGTTATTGCCCCTTATAAAGATAAAGAGAATAGGCAGTCAGAGGGAAATCTGCATTGTGTAGTATGTTATGGGAATCATAAGCACATAAGAATGGCCATACTGAGTCAGACCAATCATCCATCTAGCCCAGTATCCTGTCTTTCGACAATGGCCAGAGCCAGATGCTTTAGAGCAGGGATCGGCAACCTTTGGCAGGGAAAGCCGTTGACAGGCTGAGACAGTTTGTTTACCTGCAGCGTCCGCAGGTTCGGCCAATTGCAGCTCCCACTGGCCATGCTTTGCCATTCCAGGCCAATGGGAGCTGCGGGAAGAGGCATGGGCTGGGGGATGTGCTTTCCACGACTTCCCACAGTCCCATTGGCCTAGAAACCTGCACAGTCAGTTTTGGACTTAACTATCTTGAGTACTTTTGTGTCATCTGCAAACTTAACCCCTTCACTGTTTACCCCTTTTTCCAGATCATTTATGAATACGTTGAACAGTACTAGTCCCAGTACAGATCTCTGGGGGAACCCTATTTACCTCTGTCCATTGTGAAAACTGACCATTTATTCCTATTTTTTGTTTCCTGTATTTTAACCAGTTACTGATCTCTGAGAGGACATTCCCTATCCCATGACAGCTAACTTTGCTTAAGAGCCTTTTGGTGAGGGATTTTATCAGAGGCTTTCTGAAAGTCCAGGTACACTATATCTAATGGATCATCCTTGTCCACATGTTTGTTTGACCCCCTCAAAGAATTCTAATAGACTGCTATGGCATGTTTCCCTTCACAAAAACTGTGCTGACTCTTTCCCAGGATATCATTTGTATCTATGAGTCTGATAATTCTGTCCTTTACTATAGTTTCAACCATTTTGCCTGGTATTGAAGTTAGGCTTTGTCATAACTATAAAGGGAAGGGTAACAGCTGTCCTGTGTACAGGACTATAAAATCCCTCCTGGCCAGAGACTCCAAAATCCTTTTCCCTGTAAAGGGTTAAGAAGCTCAGGTAACCTGGCTGGCATCTGACCTAAAGGACCAATAAGGGGACAAGATACTTTCAAATCTTTGGGGGAGGGGGAAGGTTGTTGTTTGTGTTCTTTGTTTGGGAGTGTGTTCGTTCTCGGGACTGAGAGGGACCAGACATCAATCCAGGTTCTCCACATCTTTCTAAACAAGTCTCTCCTATTTCAAACTTGTAAGTAAATAGCCAGGCAAGGCATGTTAGTTTTCCTTTGTTTTCTCAACTTGTAAATGTACCTTTTACTAGAGTGTTTATCTTTGTTTGCTGTACTTTGAACCTAAGACTAGAGGGAAGTCCTCTGAGCTCTTTAAGTTTGATTACCCTGTAAGGTTAATTTCCATACTGATTTTAAAGAGATGATTTTTACCTTTTTCTTTAATTAAAAACCTTCTTTTTAAGAACCTGATTGATTTTTCCTTGTTCAAGATCCAAGGAGTTTGGATCTTGATTCACCAGGAGTTGGTGGGAGGAAGGAGGGGAATGGTTAATTTCTCCTTGTTTTAGATCCAAGGGGGTTGGATCTGTATTCACCAGGAGTTGGTGGGAGGAAGGAGGGGAATGGTTAATTTCTCCTTGTTTTAAGATCCAAGGGGTTTGGATCTGTATTCACCAGGGAATTGGTGAAGGTTTTTCAAGGTTTCCCAGGAATGGAATCCATTGAAATGGTGGCAGCAGAACCAGAGCTAAGCTGGTAGTTAAGCTTAGAAGTTTTCATGCAGGCCCCTACATTTGTACCCTAAAGTTCAAAGTGGGGATCCAGCCTTGACAGGCTTACTGGCCTGTATTTGCCAGGAATCCATCTAGAGCCTTTTTTTTTTAAATCAGCAGTGTCTTAGCTATCTTCCAGTCATCTGGTACAGAAGCTGATTTAAGTGATAGGTTACATGCTACAATTAGTAGATGTGCAATTTCATATTTAAGTTCCTTCAGAAATCTTGGTTAAGTCGTATGATTCTGGGCATGTCATGGGAACTGTCAGCCAGTCTGGAAACCTAGCCTACATGGCAAAATGGGGGTATCAGGCTCATGAACCTCAACTCCTTTGAGGCAATGTGTCACAATATAAAAAATGCAGTTTAATATTGAACTGAAGTGACGAAGTATTTTGGGTCAATTCAACAAATGAAAATGAAATATTTTAATGTTGACAATGTCAAAATATTTAATTTAGATAGAAAATCTCAAAACAAAATATTCAATATTTCCAAATCAAACATTCTGTGATTTCTTTTTCATGACAAATTTCTAAATTGCAATATTTTATCCTGATTTGGGACAAAAACAAACAATGAAATATCATATCTTGTGTGGGGGATAATCCAAGTTTGACTCAGCTCTAAAATACATGCTTTGCTTAAATTTGATGGTGCAAATTCATTGAAGTGGTGATCAAAAGCCCACTGGAGACTAGGGAAGTTTTTCCATGGACTTGAATGGGCTTTAGATGAGGCCCTACGTGCAGCAGAAAATGCTCATATCAGGTAGAAAGCAGCTCTGGAATAGAGATTGATGCCTAACATGCTTGCAAAAGCAATCACTTTTGGAGTCTGCAGATTTCTCAGTAGGTGGTGATATCTCTCCTGCAAACAGCGGGTTGGCCTTTGTGCTGAAACATTTAACATAATTGTGCTATGGGAAAGCTACCATCTCTATACCACACTCTGGAAGCACAGTTCTATTTTAGATATGAGAGATGAAAGAAAATATGGCATGACCGAAAAAGTATAACTAAACCAGGGGGAAAAAAAAGAAAAAAATTAATGGGTCTACTCCTATCCACATATGTCAAAGAAAGTGATTATAAATACAGAGCAGGATTTACCAGTGTATCACTAGAACATTTACTCTGGTTTATGTTTTGTTTTCTAACATAGATTAAAGAGTCAGATGGTGCCTTGAAGGCACCGACAGAAACTGGGGATTGAACTTCTCTGTAGTAGGACTTGTTCTAGGAGGGGATTATGCCCTAGAAAGCACAATCCTTCTTGGTGTTCACAGGCACGATAGGGGAACAGGGTGTGTATATTCCATCATCCTTTAGGATAACACACTATGCTTCCCTCTCTACACCTTGCACAGTCATCCAAGCCCACGCCATTTGTCCCGCCTCACTCCCCCTCTCCCACCTCCATACTGGTACAAGGGTTCGGCATAGTCTCACCCTCACTCTCCAGAACCATGCCTATTTTGTGTCTTTTTCAATATACTGCTGTTTATTTCAGAAATAACTTCAATTATCTATGTTCTTTCTGGTGAAATTACTGGAATAAGCATATATCCTGATACTCAGTCTTCTGTGTGACTCATCATTTCCTCGAATAGCATGTACTGTTAGCTACTGCTGTAAATGAGTGTACTACACAGGTCCCCATTCCATTTAACCTATTCCTGTATTATGATTATTGCATTGCAGGAAGAGGTGGTAGACTAATGCACTAGAGAATGTAGATTATGCAATACAAAACAATTTTTTTTTTACTGGGGAGATGCAAATGGATTTTCTGTGGAGATGTGGGTGTTGAAAAAAATTAATAGGGAGCTAACTCAATCATTGATTATGGAGGGACTAGTTCCCCTCCATAATAAAATAAAAACTGGAATCAACATTAAACCATCTGGAATCCTTCTTGTCATCTCATAAATTCAGCATAGTTCCAGTCATTCTTTGTTTAAAGTCCTTTACTCAGTGCTGATGCCATCTGCAATGTTCTAATTCCACCTGTGTATTTCAATTTCTCTATAAGATCCACAGCTACAGTAATGCTCCCTTCTTAGTGAAGTCTAAATTACATAATGTAATTACAGACCGTATCAAAATGCATATGCACAAAGGGGCTGAATTAAGGTTGCACAGACAGCCTTAATTTTGCATTTCCGAATTTTGAGGGCTTGAAATTGAAGCTTTATTGTTTATTTAACATTGACATTTTGGTAAAGTGATTTCCTAGGTTTTATAAAAACACCCCCCCCCCCACACACACACACACAAATTCCAACACAATGTCATCATATTGACATGGGGGCATCAGCAAAGTTACCTCCTCCAGATCCACTGCACAGTCCTCTATCACTTGAGCTAATGGAGTAATTCATCCTCTATCTGGACCAACACTAGGGGTAGATGAGACATCTTTTGTTACAGGGTTTCAGAAATATTGATAAAGCTAAGGAAGGTGAGACTTAAGAATCTTGGGTTCCATTCCAGGCTCTGGAATTGAATGTTCTCTAACAGTCATGGCTCTGGAGGGGAGTTTGTTTGGGCCATGTTACCCCAAAGGTTGGCACCTTGTGTCCCATCCCTTCCTACCTGTTCCTGTCTCAGTCCAATTGCTTCCCCACTCTTCTCTCCTTGTCCCAGTATCTTTGTCCAGATAGTCTTAGTCTCTCCTCTGTCTGAATTCCAAGCTCCTCCCATCACTCTGTGTCCCAGTCTCCTTGCTCAGGCCCAGTTCCACCCTCCCAATTCCCTGTTGAATCTTTCTCCCTTCTCCCCATCTTCCAGTCATACCCCCAATACCTCATTTCTCCTTCCCACACTGGCTCCCCCAAAGATTGTTTGAGTCAGACACACAGAATGTAACATTTCAGCCCAAATGGTTACAGTTTGGCAAAATTATAAGCAACTGTACACAGGATCTTATAATTGGAAGTGTCAGACAACCTTAACAATAGGCAATCCTACTGATCTTGCCTATAATATGGTATCATGACAAGACAAGACAAATGCAGTTGTCCAGTTGCATAATCATACACATTTCAGTAAAATCACTTTAATACAGAGATTTTCTTGCAGTGGAAATGCCATTCTTTTTACATTTTGACCTGCCGCAGTGTGATATTAGATTGGCAACATTCAGTCATAAAATAGTAGCTTGTAGCTCCACTTACATGCATGATTTTCTTTTCAGAAAATCTGTTTAAAACCTGGCTATTACAACTTTTGAAATGTGGAAGAAATGTGGTGCTGGAATAATACATTTAACTAGTAAACTCTGTTGGACAGAAATTTTTAATATTTGCCCATCTATAATCAACAGACATTCAGAATTAGCTAGTCTTTGTAAAATTACAGCACTTCAATAATACAATGTTAGAGCCTTTAAATGACAAGGCTTTGTAGACCCAGGCCATAAAAAAATCTGAAAAATTACTATGTAGAGACCCCCCACCACCAACAACCTGCTTGCAAGGCTTGGAACATTAATTATTTTAACTGTTTTTGTCCAGATGTTAAAAAAAAACCAGTAACTTCTGGCAAGCGTTGTGATGTTATTCCACAGCATAAAACAATCATGTTCTGCCAAACTGTTAACAAGAGGCTCCCTCAAAATTCACTTCTCATCTAGTGACAGATATAACATTTCCAGATATAACAATACCGCCTCTCACCTCTACAATATCCTCCTTGCAACTAAAAACATGAATTCCATACTCTTTTTCCTTCCAAGTGCATTTCTTCATTCACCACCAACCCTCTGCTGCAGTATTTCTCAACACTCCTCTTTCCTTCTGAAGTTCCTCATGATTTCTCCCTTACCTCATAACTCCTCACAACAGCAGTGATAGAAGGAGGGCTGTCCTTTTGCATTCTCTGCTACTAGTAATGATGTCAGGGAGAACAACCTGCAGTCTCTGTATGGCAGATGATTATCTGAGTGTGGGGCAAGTCCCCTTTGGGTCTTGGGTGGGGTGAGGAGCTGGAGAGTGGATTCCTTTTGTTTCCTGAGCGGAATAAGTCTTCCTTGACTGCTAAAAGTCTCTTATACCTGGGGTGTGTAGATGAGGGGACAGGTTTCCCAAGGCTGAATGGTGGGGATTAAGCAGAGAGACCCTGGTAGGCTGCAGTGGCCAAATGTCTTCTACTCAGGGTAGCAATAGCTTGTATCCATCTCCTCTCATCTCCATGCACTGCTGGAACATCTTGAGGAAGCTGTGGGGCCTACACAATAAATCCCCAGTGTGCTCTTACAAATACTGGTCAGAGATGCAAGGAAGTAGTTATATTTGTAGCACCTACGTGGTAAAATGAGTAGTGAGTGCTCTCAAAATGGGATGAACTTTTTAACTAGAACTGGCTTTGGCATTTGTGTTCAGAGTATGAAAGAATGTTTGGCTGCTTCCTCTTTCTCCCACCAAACACAGCCAATATCTGTGCATGATCATCACACCACTACACACAAGGCCCATCAGAGGATTGTGGGGAGGTTTGGTGAAATCCTTTCCCCACTGAACATAATGGCAAGACTTCCATTGACTTCAATGGGTCCAGAACGTCACCTATAATTCTTAGGGTTACAAACTTAACTGACCCATTATATTACATAAGAGTATATGCATTTATGTATTTAGGGGAATACTTATGTCTCCGCAGAAGCAAAGTGTAATGTTGTGGGCCATCTCTACATGGCCCCTTGTGGCCCAATATTGCGCTGCAGGTGAACCTGCATTTATATACCCTGATTGGAGTGGTGATATGCTCACTTTATTCACCCAGAGCAAGCAGAAGCCAACATACACTAACAGAATATCATGTCTCCTTTTAATAAGGACAGGCGCAATTGCAATAAACAGTTCATCAGATTATCACCTCAGGACACTTGTTTAGCAATCTTAACTTAAAGTCCACAAAACAGAGCCTCTGGTTAGGCTGGTCTCCTGGACCCACTGCAGCAGGCATGACTTTTTACTCTGCCTATCTCTTGCTCAGCTTCCTCTTCCTGTTTATATAGCCCAGCCCTGTTGCTAGGCAGGGCTGCTTTGAGTACACCCCAGCCTTTCCCAGCTGTAGACTCTAGCCTATTCCTTAAAGGAGGGTAGTATGCTTGGTCACACAGAGCCTCACTGTATATTCCTTTCAGTCTTAGAAATCAGTTTAAATCTGTGGTCTGTCTAAATTTCAAGGACAGCTCACAAGAAAAAGGGGTAGAACATTACTTAAAAAAAAATAATTCTGGGATTCAAAAGATTATATAAACAAGGGGATTGCCTGAACCCTCTACAGCTCATCCTTATTATAAAATGAACCATTTCCAAATATCCAGGAACACTATGGAGAAGCAAACCAAGACTCAGAACATTTAAGGCTCTGCACAGTACTTTGTTTTGATGTGTGCATGGGGAGTTACCGTTGCTTTGGGTGTATATTTCATATACTTTCTGGGGTAGACAGAAAAGAAAGGTAGTTTATCTAAACAGATATATGAAATCCCCCTTTCCCTCAAAATGATACAGAACAAATGAAGATTAGGAGATCAAACTGCTCTTTGAATGATGCTCTTTGAGAATCCAATTAGGATTAAAAAAAAAGGGGGGGGGGGGAGTAGTGAAAATCCATCTGCACAGATTTATCATTATCTGTCCTAATTTTGTTATAGACCTTTAGGTCTATATATTTAATCCTACATAGTTAAGGCAAACATAAAATAAAAACACTGCTTGGTGTTTAAAGCTATCTTCAGAGATATTTAAGATGATGGGCACATATATGGAGTTATATTGTGTCTTTCAGTGAGATTCTTAAAGCAGTTTACAAACTTTAAAAAAACATTCAAATACCCATGCAGTTACTGTGAGTCACAATTATCTTAAAGAGGTAAAAATGAGGCCTGGAGAGATTAAGTGGCCACATGGTAAATTAGTGTTAGGATTGGGAATAGAAATAGATCCCTAAACTGATTCCCACTACATTGCTAAAACCGTCAAACCACAATGTCATGACATGAAATAGAATTATATACTAAGGAGAAGAGTAAATGGTGTTTAGATGAGACAGATGTAGAGGAAAACTTTGATTTTACAACCCTTTGCAGAAATAGGCTTTCAGCTAATTGGGGCTTCCATCCTGCAGATCTAAGGATAGGAAATATGGTAAAATGGGTAATATGGTAAAATTCACTATGGTGCAGTTAGGAGTTAGGATACTGGGATTTCATTCCTGGCTCTGTAACTTTGGGCAAGTCACCATAGCTCTCTTTCCTCTCCTAGTGCTTGTTTATTTAGGCTGCAAACACTTACGGCCTCTCACTGTATGTGTACAACATCTAGCAACACAATGTGGCCTCAATCTCAGCTGGAGCTTCTTCTAAGTGCTACTGTAAATAGAAATAATAAATTAGGTTTATGCAGGTCTGAAGATAAACTTTTGCAGCAGTGGCTCTTCAGTCAGCACAACCCTGGAGGCCCAATCAACCTTCATCTAACCCAGAATTTGAACCCAAAGTTCACAAAACTGTTTTTTCACTCTTCTCATTATCTTTTATCGGGTCAAACTCTGCTGGTGTAGATTGGTTCAGTTCCATTGACTTGAGCCTATTTAAAATTTAGCCCCGGAGGTATTATTATTGTTAACTTGGCATTAGGTTCAGAAAGTGCACATCCTTTAGAAACATTTTAATGTGTAGGGAAACCTAAGTGGCTTTATCAAAACCCTCAATTGATTCATATAATACTGAGTACATTGAACCAACATACAGTAGGATAGGTTTCATCTGAAGTTCAGCCAGCCAGAAGTCTACCTTAGCCAGAAGTCATGAAGTAAATACAAGAAAGCAAAACCAATCACCAGAGGGGAACAGCGTTTTGAAAGCAAGTTGAAAGAAGCTTTACCTACATGCATGGCAAGAAATCTGTTGAACAAAACAAATTACACAATGCTAGTAGAGTGACTCTCTGCCTCAGGGAACTACAAAACAGTACACAATGAAGAAGGAAAAAGCACTGAAAACTAAAATCAAAACAAATACAAGAAAAATGATACAGAGAAACCCACTTAGAAATAATAACAAAATACTACTACTACCGCTAATAGGCTCAATCTCAAACAGCATACACATTACAGTATTCAAGAATCAAAGAAGGAGAACCAAATGTTGACTTCAAGAGGTAATAACCCTACCAGGATCCATCAATGACATATAAGAAAAAGCATTCTTAACCCCTGAAAGAAAAACATTTAAAATATGGAATATAACTTAAGATACCCATTGCAAGTCAAGTGTTCAGAATTAGGCTCTACATTCTAGTCACTGCTCTAGTAGGACCAGTAAATGGAGACAATTCCATAAATACTTGGTAAAATGGAAAATAGTCTTGAGACTAAAATGACTTTAAAGCCTCATTTCTTTTTGATGTGCACTTAAGTTCTCTTTTCAGTCTAATGTAAGAATGTTGCCAAAATAAGCATCTACCTTAAAAACAAACAAATAAAAATAGCCCTTACTGCTACTGAAATCCAACATGGGCTGTGAATTAACATTTTTATATAAGCAATCAGAGGACTAGAGGCACTCATTATGACTAAAGATTAACAGAGATAAACATGTATCACTAGCTAAGAAGTGGTAACACAAGCAGGACATAGCAATAGTTTAAAAAAAAATTGAGGGTGCAAACACGAAGCACTCAGAAGCATTTTTTAATTTGGTACTATTTGCATAACTAGGTGATATAAGATTAAATCATGACACAGGAAATATAATCTATCAAGCAAAAAAAAAAAAATCTTATATGAGATGTATGAGGTTATGGATATGTTCCTCAGTGAAGTGATAGAAGCTCCATTACTTGGGATCGTTACACTGTCTGCTCAAAGAACTAAAAATGTACTGTAGGGAACAATTGTACCTTGGCAGAAAGATAAGATGATCTAATAGTTTTTCCATCTTTGGATTCTTTGATCCAGTAGCCAATGAGTTTGAAGTTTCTTTCTTATTCCCTCCAATTTTTATTGTCACAAGCACCTGGTGCAACCAGGCACTCAGATACCACAGTGATGGGTGGATCATGAGAAACTAGAATAGAATATAAAAGAACAGAACGGATACATATTTACATGCTTCAGACTAGATTGTGTATTACAGAAGAAGATTGCATTAAGACGACGGGGGTCCACACAAGCATTTTGAATTGAGGTTTATGTAACATCCCGTAGCTTCCTCTTTCTAACACTTATGATATTTCTGCATATTTGCAAACAGATGATTGCTTTGTGGTTTCTGACATTGACTGTTAAAATGATCACAGATATTCCCTGCTATTGCTGATCAAGGGATTTCCTTACCCTGTGCAGAGCCTCCATTGCAGAAGTTTGGGGGAGAACATGTCACACATTAACCAAACACAAGTCTCTATGGTCTCACTAATCTTATAATAAAATTTACTGTCAAATATTTTGGAAGTTGCTCTTTAAAATTCACTTTTCCCATGCAAATTAATTTTATACTCGAAAGAAAATGATTATCAACAGTTTACAATAAAAAGAGTCTTTAAAAGACTTAATTATTTCTCTCTCTGTTAATATTTCATTTTGTCCTCCTAAAGATCTGTCTTGACAGAGAACAGGAAGTTGGTCTAATTTTGGAACTCTTAGTAGAGGAAACATAGCATGGGGGGAGCACACATTTCAGACAAACTGTCCATTGCGCAGTCATACATTACAGGTGTTATATAATCACTGACAATTAAAAACTTCAGAGGATAAGGATTGAATTTTATATTAATTCCAGGCTCAGAGATTTTAATACAAGCCTCCAAAACTTGGACTGATTCTGATTCTCATCTAAAATCACTGGCTAACACTGATAGAAAGTATCTTTCTCCATTTCTATGTTTCAGACTTCTCTGCTGGGCCACAATCTCGAGAGCATACCAAAGACAAGTTATGGGATCATTCTTGTATGTCCTTTCAAAGATTTCATTAAAATTGTGTAGAAGCCAAACTAACTTAGCTCTATTTTTCAGAAATTCACTCTTTCTAGGGAATACCACCTCTTCCTCTTTCATACTACATATACTCAGCACACTATCTTCCATGCTGTCAAAACAGTTTTCAAATTTGTTCTCTTAGTACAATTTTGCCTCACAATTTTTTCTCTTCTTTAGTAATAATGTGTTCACCCCTCAGCTCACAGAGAGCCGATCTACTTCGCAGACTAGCATCTCTTATCTGAGATATATTTTCATATCTGTTTTATTCTAATTTCTTCTGATGCTTTTATTTACTCTTCTGCTAATGAGAACTCTAAGAACTCCAAGTACAGTTGTAACATGTTGCTAGGGATACCCAGAGCTGTGAGCCACTGTTACCTCTCTGCCTCAGCAAGCATGAGTTTTACTAGAGATTAGACTGTGTCATCTCCCTGCTACACCAGCCTGTCTCCCTCACCAGAAAACTCCTCAAGGGTTTCTCAGGATAAATCTTGCCTAGCAGGTAAGAATCAGTGAATCCCAGCTCCTGAGTTCCTCAAAGATGTTTCTCTGCAATGACCAACCTGTACCACTGTACATTCACAGAAGATAATAAGTTTGCTGCTCTGTTAAAGAGTGAGTGCATTACAATTTATTAATTTAACTGAGGAAAATACACCCTTCCTTTCAAACACAGCACTGAATTGGTTTATAGTAAATGTAAAACAAGTGTATTAACAAAACAACATGGATTCAGTGATATCAAGTAAAAGAGAGAAAGGTAGAGATGGTTATCAGCAAATAAGAGTGAAAACACACATTTAAAAGTCTAAAATTTAATCTAGCAAAATACACTCTTTGTTCAAGGTGGTTTCTCTCACCCATAGTTTCCTTTCAAGCATTTTCATCACAGAGATCAAATTGTTTGGTTTCTTTGTCTCCGTAAGGTAAAGGGTAAAGATGGAGTCTCTCTGTTCCATCTATTCTCAAAAGGATGTCTTGGTTTTACAAGTCAAGAGGGCCTTCTGGGGACCTAATCTAGGGTCCAGAGACTCTAGCGTGGAGGAATCGTGTTAATTCTTTGTCTCTCAAGTTCAGGCTCAAGATAACACCCAGTTGTTCAGCTGGATAGCTTTGTTTATGGATAATATGTAAATTGAGATAAACCCACATTCCTTTATCAACTTTACCTAGGCTAGGCTGTCTTGTCTTAAACCTATTCTAGAAACATCATAAAGAGGGAATTCATAACTTCACATACAAGATCAATACATGCATTTTAGAATAATATTAATAGCTGGCATGTTATTCACATTTATAGAATACCTCACAAAGCATACCGTGTACAAATATTATTGCTGTAGACTGTAGGGTGCAAATACACGGGAGCCTGGGGTCACAGCAGTTCTCTAACTTCTGATGTATGCCCTATATTTTCTCACTCAGCATATGTTAGATCTCTCTCAAGAACAAAGATATTCTGTTGGTAAGTGCATGATGCCTGACTGGACCTGGCAAAACACCAGTTTACTTGCATTTCTTGTATTTACATTCTTTCGCAATAGTCTGAATTAATGATGGAAAATATTATTAAGTTTCTTTACTTTGGATAGTTTGTCAGAAGAATAGTTGGGTGGATCAAAGTTTTTCATGAGCAGTGAGGGTGCCCCAAGAATTTTTTTCCCTCTCCACACATGCACACTAAACTAAAAGCAATTGCTTAGATGGAAAAGTAATATTAGGAAAATATTTATTGTCTTTTTGACTGTATTTTAATGTGACTTAGTGACCAGAAGCAAAATGAAGAACTACCATCATGTGACAAACAAGTGGTTCACAGACAACAAAAAATACTGCAGGTGTCTCCAGTGGTAGGTAGATCACTGTTTTAGAACTCCTGTCCATGTTCCCACCTCAGTGGATGTGGCCTCTTATAGCAGGTGAAGGAATGAAAATAATAGAATTTCATCATAGTACTTCCCTTTCTTAAGAACCAGTTAAGATCTATCACATGTACAGGTTGTGGCCTCTAGTATGCATCTCCTGCTCACAAACATTCACGTGTGCATACTTATAACACTGATTTGGAAACTAAACACTAAGAGGAAAGGAAAAAACCATGCACAAGAAAACCCATTGTTTAGTATTACAATCAATTAAGCAATTTAAATAAAGACAAGCCATTGCATGATGCAAACATTATACACAACATCTCAGTTATAAGGAAAGCTGCAGATTACTGCAATCTGCAGTACTTCTCTGTGACTGTCTAATAATTGGTGAAATGCAGAAAGAGCACTCTACCCTGGATGTTCCAGTCCAGCCTTTTCACTTAATTTATTTCTAAATCTGCTTAAATGAAATATGACTAGAGAGTTTATCCATTTCTCTATGTATGAAGTTGTCAGATATCTCATAAACAAACAGGCTCATTTGAGATATGATGAAGTACAAACAATCAGGAAGGCATCCAGCTTTATGACAGAAATAGGTCCAGAAAAACTCCAGCTGTTTATGCAAATGCTGGTACTGAGACGCTGGCACCTTATCAAGGACCAGCAGATCAGTGGCATATTTGTGTACTCTCTTCAGCATGTAATGGATGTTTACTGCATCAAACAGGAAAAATCAACAAACTTCCTAGCAACATTTAAAGGATTTGGTATATTGGGACCTGCAATAGTGCCTAATCTACTACTATCTAATTAAAACCTGCCTGGCGGTTAAATCTAGCTACTGGTGACTCATATGCCTCTGCAGACTTAACATAACATATTTTTCCTTTCTTTCAAAGCAATTTCTGCAAAGCAGTCACCTATGAGATCCACACTATAAGCAGACCTCCCATTTATTTCTGGTTTCTTTTCCTCTGTCATCTCTCTGTTTTATACTGTTTCTTTTTTATTGCTGTATTAAGCTCTTTGAAAAGAATAAAATAACAAGTTTACAACAGGGCATTGCAACCATCTATTAACATAATATAAATCCAAAGTCCTTTTCTTCAATATATAGTCGCAAAAGTCAGTGAAGTGAATAAGAGAGTATGAAGATATTAGCATTAACTGTAATTCAACTAGTTCATAGGCCACGGTAACATACATTTCCTTCTCTGTCAACATCTGTTTGTAATTAATTTGAAGGAAAGAAAGTATCATTCCAAATGGATAATTTTGGAAGCCAAATATTGTCATTCCCTAAATCACCAATTACAAAACTCTGCAGCCCCTTCTCTTTGCTAGGAAATTTTAGGTCTTCCATTTTAGTATCAATTATAACCAACTGTGGTTGACTGGAATGATAGAATCATAGAATATCAGGATTGGAAGGGACCTCAGGAGGTCATCTAGTCCAACCCCCTGCTCAAAGCAGGACCAATCACCAACTAAATCATACCAGCCAGGGCTTTATCAAGCCTGACCTTAAAAATCTCTAAGGAAGGAGATTCCACCACCTCTCTAGGTAACCCATTCCAGTGCTTCACCACCCTCCAAGTGAAAAAGTTTTTTCCTAATATCCAACTTAAACCTCCCCCACTGCAACTTGAGACAATTACTCCTTGATCTGTCATCTAGTACCACTGAGAACAGTCTAGATCCATCCTCTTTCGAACCCCCTTTCAGGTAGTTGAAAGCAGCTATCAAATCCCCCCTCATTCTTCTCTTCTGCAGACTAAACAATCCCATTTCCCTCAGCCTCTCCTCATAAGCCATGTGCTCCAGCCCCCAATCATTTTTGTTGCCCTCCGCTGGACTCTTTCCAATTTTTCCACATCCTTCTTGTAGTGTGGGACCCAAAACTGGACACAGTACTCCAGATCAGGCCTCATCAATGTTGAATAGAGGGGAATGATCACACCCCCTCAATCTGCTGGCAATGCCCCTACTTATACAGCCCAAAATGTCGTTAGCCTTCTTGGCAACAAGGGCACACTGTCGACTCATATCCAGCTTCTTGTCCACTGTAACCCCAGGTCCTTTTCTGCAGAACTGCTGCCTAGCCACTTGGTCCCTAGTCTGTAGCAGTGCATGGGATTCTTCCGGCCTAAGTGCAGGATTCTGCACTTGTCCTTGTTGAACCTCATCAGATTTCTTTTGGTGCAATCCTCTATTTTGTTTAGATCTCTCTGTATCCTATCCATACCCTCCAACATATCTATCAGGTCATCTGCAAACTTGCTGAGAGTGCAGTCCACGCCATCCTCCAGATCATTAATAAAGATATTGAATAAAACCGGCCCCAGGACTGACCCTTGGGGCACTCTGCTTGATACCGGCTGCCAACTAGACATGGAGCCATTGATCACTATCCGTTGAGTCTGATGATCTAGCCAGCTTTCTATCCACCTTATAGTCCATGAGAATGAACTAATAAAATCATAACCTGAATTTCTGAAAGGATATAACCTGTACACATATTCACTATTAAATTGATAGCAGAGGTGGTTGATTCCCCCATGCCCCAACTTCTATGGAAAATTTTCATTTTCAGTGGAAATTAATATACTGAAAAATTTCAGCTGAAATATTTCCATTTTGGGGTATTGTCTTTTTACCCTCCACACCCAAATATATATATTTTTTCTCAAAAGCAGTTTTTTTTTTTTAGTGAGAAGTTATGTTTTGTTGAAATCTCAAATTTCCATTCAAAACAGTTTAGTCTGAAAATTTTTTACCAGCATTAATCGATATTGATTTTGTGACGTTCAGTTGGTGGAACACCTTATGTGTGTGTAACACGGTCAGATGCTCACTTTTTTCAACATATCCAGGCCCAAATCCTGCTCTCAGTTACACCTGCAATGTATACAGCTATTTCATCAAAATCACTCTCGGTGACAAAAATTTGACTCTGAATTTAAAATACCATCTTATATACAATATCCCTTTAAATTAAAGCCATCTCTCTGTAACATCTTACTGAGACTGTTTAAGGATGTGTGCTTGAATATAATTTTGAGGAACTGGATGTGTGCCTTTTGGATAGCTGCACATTGAAAATGAAAGGAAATTGGATGTTGAGCTGAGGACTCTGTGTTCAGGTATAATGGTATTTGATAAAACATGGCATTGATAGTTGTGGGTGTTAATGTTACTTTAAATTGGATTTCCTTGATTGTTACTGATTGTGTTTATAGGTAATACCCTTGAACAATATAAAGATTCTTAACCTACTTAACTTGAACCTATTTAAAAGTTGTTGTTTTTTTGCGGGGAAGAGGGTAGGAAACGGTGGAGGGTATTTATCTATGTGCTTTATAATGTAATTGTGTATTAAATCAGAAAGCGCATTAAGTATGCTTACTTGTAATCACATACATAGAATGTTAACTTAGAATGTAATTACAATATTTAATTACAAAATCATTAGGATGTGCAATGATTGTAGTAAAAACCTTTAGTCACCCTTTAAATGAAGTGCCTCACTCTCTTTATTGAGGTTTAAAAGCTATGCATTAATAAGACACATTATTATACTTGCTAAGCAACTATATATATATGTGGATTAATCAGATTTATATTTAACAAACAGTAACTTTCCTATTAAATACAAATTAAATGCATTTAAGTGTATACAGTGGTAGAATGTTTACAAAATTATCCATCACTGTTAAACTTTCGGAAAAATGCCATATAGTTTTCTTGTTTTTGCTTTTTAATTGTGCAAAAGAGAAAAAACCTCCTTATTGAATTTTTGTAAAGCTGAGGTTCATCCTTAATAGGCAACACAAAGTTATAGGATACTCTCTTGTGGCCCTGCTAGTCAGCTAAAGTGTACAAAGTCGACAAGGGGGAGCAGTTCAGATTATTGGATCCCTCCCAATACAAATTGACTACTAGTTCTGCGTGATTGTAGCAGGATTCTCTTGGGGGCAGGCTAGTGCACCGGCCTTTACTCAGCAGTTTCTCAGAAGCCTTGGGATAGCCTTGCTGTGAAACTGGAGCGCCTGGTAGCCGAATTACAGTCCACTATCCGCTGGTATTTCCTACATTTCCGCAGCTAGGCAGATGATGGTGAAGTGTAAGGGAAGCTGGGCCCTACCACTGCACTGGGTCCCATCCCAGGCCCAAGGGGGAAGGAGTGAGGAGCATCTCAGTCCCCTCTAGCTTGTACAATAGACAAGCCATCCTGAGTCACACCTGGGCCACTTCCTACCTCCCTCTGTTCTCTCTTCAGTTTGGAGAATTGTCCCCAGCACCTAGCTTCTGGCTCAGGAGAGGTTTGCTCTCATAGTTACAGTAGTTCAGTCTGTTGGGGCTTCTACAGCTCGATTACCGTGTCCAATTCCTCCCCCTTGTCAGGGAGAAGGTGGGGAAAAAAAGAGGGTCAGACCCTTGGCATTTTGGTCGTACCCACAGTCTGGACCCTTCCCCTGTAGATCCCTCTGTCCCAGAAGCTGCAGTCTGTCTGTCTTCCTGCAGCCAGTCTCTCTTTTACTCTCCTCTTGATTGCCTGTGAAAACCTCCTTTTTTGAGCAGGCCCTCCATTTGGAGTATGCTGTGTAGCTCCTGAGTGGCAGGTCCTTCTTGGCCTAATACAGCTCAATAACTCCCTTAGCCTCCATGTGGGGTCTGTAAATCCCATCACACCACCCTCCCCCTCAAGTTGAAGGTCAAAGAGCTGTCTGTGTGGACAAGCTTCCCCCATCTAGCAAGAAGTAGTCAGCATTCTTGTGGTCTCTTTCTGCTTGGTATCTCAAACCTGTATGGCTGCAGTGAGACGTACTACTGCATGATCCAAGGGTTATGGTTTCTCATGGCACGCAGCCATAGAAAGGGTGCATGATCTGTTGCCAGACAGAATGGCTGTCCCCATAAGTAATAGTGGTAATAGCACATTGATGGCTCATTTCACTGCCAAAGCCTCCTTTTTGATTATTGAGTAAGAAGTTTCTCAGGGACACAAATATGAGCAAAGGTAAATAATTGGGTGGTCTTCTCCTTCTCCTGAGACAGCACAGTCATGAGGCCAACATCAGAGGCATCCAAAACAAAGGGTTTTGAAAAATCAGGGTGAACAAGACAGGGTCCTAAGTCAGCTGATCTTTCAATTTTCTGAATGGCATGGCATAGTTGTGAGACCATAAGAGCTTCTTGGGAGTTGCATCCTTCACCAGCTCTGTCAGTGGTGATGAAATCCAGAATAAATTATCTGTAATACTCTGCTAATCCCAGGAAATATTGTATCTGCCGCTGTGCAGTGGACTTGGTGAATTCTGCTAGAGCTTAGAATTTTCCCACCAAAGGGCAGGGGGGAGGGATAGCTCAATGGTTTGAACATTGGCTTGCTAAACCCAGGGTTGTGAGTTCAATCCTTAAGGGGGCCACTTAGGGATCTGGGGCAAATCAGTACTTGGTCCTGCTAGTGAAGGCAGGGGGCTGGACTTGATGACCTTTCAAGGTCAGTTCTAGGCAATAGGTATATCTCCATTATATTTTATTATTTTGTCTAAAGCTAGTTATGAAGATCTAGCTTCCCATTCCAGACTTAGTTTTTCCATTCCCATGCCTTTGGGAGTGGGAGCATTGCAAAGAACTTCCTGCGGCTCCCATTGGCCGGAAATAGCAAACCACAGCCACTGGGAGACGCAGGGGGCCATGCCTGCGGATGGTCAAAGTAAACAAAATGTCTCACGGACCACCAGCGGTTTACTCCGATGGACCATGTGCTGAAGGTTGCCAATCCCTGCAAGGTTTATTTCCTAAATTTCTTTGGAAAATTATTTCCAACATCACCCTCTAAGTATTGTGTGTATTTATGTCAACACACATGTGAGACAGCTAGGAAGATATTAACTTTTTAAACCAGGGCTTTGGAGCTGTGCTCCAGCTCCGCTCCAGCTCCAGGCAAAAACCTGCAGCTCCACAGCTCCGCAGCTGCTCTGCAGCTCCAAAGCCCTGTTTTAAAGTGCATAAATATTATTGTCTTGTTTTAGATACACTGGGGGAAATGTTTAATACTTTGCCACTGAAAGACTGTGATTCATTTAATATTCTTTGAGACTGAAATATTTCAGACCCAGGTGTTAATTGTTTCATATGTATTGCTTTTCCGACATCAAGTTGCTTTTATAATCTCTGTTCTTCTTTCCTCAAGAAATTATAATATTGATGTTATACAGTAAAATTATTTTATTAAGTGAATTTGATAGTTTGTACTCTTTTAGGAAGTTTACTGATGCCATCACTGGAAATTTTTAGATCAGGATTAATTTTTTTTCTGTAATTTATACTCTAGTTCAGAAATTAATTCAACAAAGTCCTGTGGCCTGAGTTATTCAGGAGGTAAGACTACATAATCACAATGATCTCTTGTGGCCTTAAAATCTATGACTATATTGTGGATTAAATCATGGCCCATTTAAGTCAATAGCAAAATTTCTGTTGACTTTAATAGGCCAGTATTTCATGCTATGTACATTGTACATCTCTTCAGTCACTATCTCCTTCTAGCTGTTGCTCTCCATTTCAGTCTCTCTGTAATATATATTATTTACCAGGGTAAGTTTAGGTTTGACTAAGCACAAATGGGCACAATTGTACTCAATCAAGAGCCCATTCATTCTACGTGATTCACATGTGATGTAGCCCTAAGGATTAATTTGCTTGTCTGTATAAATATAACTTTCTTTTAAATTTGAGTATTTGATGTATTAGGCTTATAGATTTTATATTAAAAGTAAGTTTGGGTGTAATGCAAGAGACCTACCTACAGGCTAAATCCCTGTAGGTTAAGCTAATGCGAAGTTAACACCTTTTGGGATCCTTACCCAGAAAAGTAAAATTAGACAAAACACCCACGCTGATGTCTAGAGACCTTTACCTGAACTAATAGCAATAAAGGGTGGAAAAAGGGGTTTTTGCCCACAATCTAACAGCTACACCACAAATGCGTACATACCTGTCATCCATACGCACATACATACTAGCCTATGGGTAAGTGTACCCTAACATTTCCGTGGGGGAAGAATAAAATTTGGGCATAAGAGGAAGGATTTCCGACTAATGCCCTATAAAAAAGAGATTATAAAAATTATTAACTGATTAATTAAAAATTAAATAAAATTAATTTAAGCGTATAAATTAAATCAACAGTACTAACACACCTCAAATCAGGCTACAGTGAGGGTTAGAGTATGTCTACCCAGAATTTTTGACTGAGGCACTCATCACTGGTCAACAGACTTGGGCTTGTGCTCCTGCTGTAATGATAGCTGTATAGACCGCACTGTGAAGCTGCAGCTCGAGTTCTGAAGCCCACTTCCCATCCTAGGGTACAAAGCCCGAGCTCTACCTCGACCCACAACTTCAAAGCACTGTCTATACAGCTCCTTTTAGAACACTAGGGCAAGCCCTGCTAGCCTGAGTCTGTCGATCCAGGCTGGGAGGGTCACTCCAAAATGATGGGTAGACATACCTTTCAAGACTGGTGTTTTGGTTTGTTTTTCCTCATGCTGATGTTTAATTGTCCGCGTACTTATGTGTTATCATCATTTTTGGATTGCCTTATGGTGGCGATCTATCATAAAGGTTCTTAAACTTGACATCATGCCAAATTAAACTCTGGTCCTCGGGGCAGTGGTGTTCCATTGAACTCTTCCAGGTGGCCCATGGGACTGCTTCTGTCACAATGCAGGAGCATGTCATACAAAAGTGAAGTTTGCTGCTGGCTGAAACTCAGCCCAGGATGCTTTGGCCTGGTCTGCACTACAACATTTCATTGTGCTTGAACATGCTTTTGAAAAATCATGTTAGTTGACACAATGCTGAATGTGACTCACCAGTCAATGTGTTCATCAGCATGTCATCTGCTCCACTGAGAGTTTAATCCTGATTAGCTGACACAATAGTGAATGTACTTTTTGTGATCTACACTGGTCATTAATAGCATCAGCATTGTCAGCTGACATGACTGCTGACAAATGTGTTCAAACACAGTGAAATGTTATAAAGTCTGACAGGACTTTTATGGCTCCCACAGGCTTTTTTGGACCAACTATACCCAAAGAAAGAAAAACACTTCTTCTAACCCTGCCTGGGTGCATCATGCTCTACTTTGTTAAATGTTTCTTCGCAATGGTGACCATGTTTTCAGATTGCATCAAAATGTGAGGAATAGCAAATACACAGGCAGTCAGAACAGAACTGAAACAACGGGAGAATTAGAACCAAACTACAACAAGGGGAGAATTAATCCTGGCATGGCCTATAAACTGGAAAAGGAATGAAATAGCACAAATATCAAACAAAGGAACTTAACCAAACAGTCACAACCATTGTATTCAAACAAATTTATCTCCATTGTCTCTCCTTAATACTGTTCTGATATCTTTTATGTAACCAAGCACTCTAGTGCAGGGAAGATTGCCACAGGGTTCTTGATTGTTATGGGCTTGATGCATGAATAGGTTGGTGAAATTCTAGGGCTTGTGTTATGCAGGAGGTCAGAGTAGATTAACATAATAGTCCCTTCTGGCTTTAAACTCTATGAATCAACTGAGAGGCTGGAAGGACAGACTGTTCAGAAGAGAATATCTATCTTAAGGAATAGTCCAAAATTTAAGAGTTTGAAAATAATGTTATCATCAAGGTCTGGGTTGCTTTCGGCACTCACATATATCGCTGTGTTCAATGGCAATAATTTGGCGCTAAGAAATTAATAACAGCAGCTAATGATTAAAATGTGCCTATAATACTCTATATTTTTAAATAAATAACATAAGAAAAGAACAAATATATATTAACTGGCCACAAGTCAATTTATTATGGAAATTCAGAAGATTCTAACCATCAGAGCAGTGTGTTTCTGGAACAATCTTGCAATAGGAGTAGTGGAAGCAAGAAACCTAAATGGTTTTGAGATAGCGCTTGATACATTTATGAATGAGATTGGATCATGTGGTTGCCTGTTATAGCAGGGGACTGGATTTAGTGACCCAGGAGATCCCTGCCAGTCCTATTTTCTTATAAAGAAAAATTACACTAGTAGTTGGTAATCGATTTTTAGTTTATGAGTGTGCTTACAAATAATCTGCATGATATCTTCTGTGCTAAAAATAAAATCTGGAGTGTAAGCAATACAGTAGCAACTGGTTTAAGTGAAATGGATATATTGCAAATGCTGTGTGAATGTATGTGCACTCTCTCTCCATGGTACATACATACAAAAATAGTATACTATAAAACATACATGCACCCAAAGTTTGAGGCTTGTTTTCCACTATATGCCTAAATTTAGTCCCTTCCCTCCAAAATCCTTTAAAAAAGGGCTTTCCCATCTCAGACTATACTGTTGTGATTTGTGGGTAGAGGACACTTGGTTAAAATTTTGGTTCATTTAGAAAAGCTCTTTTTGAGATATGGAACTGGGAAGGAAATGATTTTCCTCAAGTAATTTTCATTTTATGATAAGCTAAGATGTTATTTGAAACAACAATAGAAAAATCTGACTTGGCAGGATCCCTACAACATTCTACATATTACTAGTTATACAAACATCACAGTCTGCAGAACTAGCAAATAAGTCTAGGAGGCCTATGAAATGGGAACTTGCGTGAACAGAAGAAAAGGTAGTGGGGTCTGAAGCATCACATCTGGTATCTGAGACCTTATTAAACCAGTTTTAAAACATTTGATCTGTAGTGCACATTCTGATACTTCATCCTCAGGCTGTACAAAAGCAGTGTCTTCTTTTAAATTAAGATGCTCACAAACTCAGACCTCAGGCTTCTTAAAGCCATTAAGAGGGAAGGGGGAGGAAGATGATGAAGGGAAGACAGGAAGATGGCTATATCAGTAAAGTTTCCCCCCAAATTATAGAGAGACAATGACCTCAGATGTCTTACAGCTCATAGAAGAAACCCTTGATTCAAGAGTAACAAATCATTCTTGAGTTGATCTCAGAGGAATAAATAAAGCTTACGTTACCAAGAGGACAGAGCTGAACTTTCCTGAAAACCTCCACAATATGCATTAATGGTCCGAGTAAGTATAAGCATCCATTTTAAACCTTTTGTCAAAAAAATAATTCAACATTGTCATAAAAATAAGTTAATAAGAATTTCATATCAGGTAATACAATAACAAATTGTGATCCACCCCTAGAATTTAGGCCTTCTGGAGAAAAAACAGGGAAATTTGCTTTCCTCCACTAGGTTTCAAAGATGTTACTAATGAACATAGATCATTATCCAGTCTAGTGGTAAAACATTAGGAGGGTCTTCACTACCAAAAGAGAGAATAAGATAATTATCTGTGAGGAAAACAGAAATATAATTGTCTTTGATCTAATGTATTTAAGAAACTGAAACAATCTTCTCAGTGGTCTGAAAAAGAGTTGTATTTTTAAGACTATGGGCCTAATTCTGCTCCCATGTCCACAGATTTTACAACTGATTTCAGTGGAGTTACTCTAGATTTATATTGATGTGACTGATACCAGGATTAAGCCTAGGATGTTCTCCCTCACACCCCCAGCTAGATATTCTTACTAATTTTAAACAAGAGGCTTTATTTATGTTCAAGTAATTCTATCAGAAGGACAACAATTACAACAACTTCACTGTGGTGGGGTTAAGGAAGTTGTAGAGCAGTACTGGGCCAAGAAGGACCTGCTCCTCAGCAGCTGCAGAACATGTTCTGAATGGAGGGCCTGCTCAAAAGGAGGCTCTGATAGGCAATTAGGGAGAGACTGAAGCACACTGTCTGCGGGAAACAGCCAGACTGCAGCTTCTGGGACAGGATCTACAGGAGAAGGACATGACTCCCCCTATCTCCTCCCCACTCTTCCTGACAAGGGAGAGCAAGTGGACACTGGAAATTGATCTAGGAAGCCCCAACTGACCGAACTATTGAAGCAAGCCTTTCCTGAGAGGGAAGTCAGGTGCTGGGACACTCCTGAAACTGAAGAGAGAACAGATGGAGGTATAGAATCATAGAACATCAGGGTTCAAAGGGACCTCAGGAGGCCATCTAGTCCAACCCCCTGCTCAAAGGGGGAGCTATCCCCAGCCAGATTTTTACCCCAGTTCCCTAAATGGCCCCCTCAAGGATTGAACTCACAATGCTGGGTTTAGCAGACCAATGCTCAAACCACTGAGCTATCCCTGTAGGAACTGTCCAGGAGAGGCTGGTCTGTTGTACCAGATAGAGGGGAGTGAGACTCCCCCCACTTTCCCCTTAGGCCCTGGGCTGGGACCCGGTGGAGCTGGAGGGCCCAAGTCCCTCTATCCTTTCTCCCTCCTCTGCCGAACTGGATGAACCTGGGGAGTACCAAGGTATAGTGGGCTGTAACCAGGGCTGGCTCCAGGCACCAGCCTGGCAAGCAGGTGCTTGGGGCAGCCACTCTGGAGAGGGGCGGCAGGTCCAGCTATTTGGCGGCAATTCGGCGGATGGTCCCTCACTCCTGCTCAGAGTGAAGGACCTCCTGCTGAATTGCTGCCACAGATCGTGATCGCTATTGCGATCGTGGCTTTTTTTTTGGGGGGGGGGGGGGGGGGGGCTCCTTGGGGCGGCCAAAACCCTGGAGCTGGCCCTGGCTGTAACTCAGCTTCCAGGACTTCATATTACCCAGCAAGGTGATCCAAAGACCCTGAAAGACTGCTGAGTGATGGCCTGCCCACTAGCCCTGTTGGCCCCAAATGAACCCAGCTACAAAGTGGTGGAGAATGCTGGCACCCTAGAACAGAGGGAGAGATCTAAAGATGGAGCGTGACAAGCTGCTGAAATGAGTCATGGACCGTAGCAGCAGCAGCAGCAGATGACCCAACTGCTCTAGCAGCTGGCCTCCCAGCAACAGCAGCAAGCCTTGCAGTGGCGGCAGCAGCAGCAACTTATTAGAGAGTTATAAGCACAACAAAGACATCAACAGCAACATCTGGTGCAGTAGATGGCCATGCTGCTACAGTCCCAGAGTATGCCAGGGAACACAGCTGCAGGCAGCACTGGCCTGGGTCCCACCCTCGGCCTCACACTAAAACTAACAAAAATGCGGCTTCATGAAAATCCTGCGGCATTCCTGGTAACCTTTCAAAGTTTTGCCACAGTGGCCTACGGAGAGCTGATACACCCTGCTTGACCCCTTCCTAACAGGTATGGCCCAGTCTGTGTATGAGAGCCTAGAGGTGAGTGCTGCATAAGTCTACTCTCAATTTAAGACAGACATTCTAGCTGCCTTCAATATTTCAGCAGAAACTCATCACCAGTGATTTGGATGGGAAAGGTTCCCACCGAGGACATGGCCATGGATAGTAGCCCACTGCCTGAGAGAATATTGTTGGCAGTGGCTTCTGCCTAATTAAAAAACAGGAGTCCAGGTAGCTGAAAGAATTGTCTTACAGCAGTTTATGCAGACTCTCCCATCTGGGGGACAGGAGTGGGTGATGTGTCATTGGCCCCAAACCCTGTCTGAGGATATACGTTAAGCTGAGAATTATCAGCTCACCATGAGACCTATGGTAGAGACTCTATGGAGGTGGCAGAAAGGGGAGCAAGAAAGGAAGGTGCAAAGAGGACATGGCAACATGATCCTAGAATGACCCGAGCTACAGAGCAAGAGTGGCAGGTGATGACACCCCACCAGGACCTGGAGCTTGAAAGTGTGGTGGGTTCAAGGAAGAGCCCCTCCTGAAACTAGCAGGAGATGCAGACCAGGTGGAACCAATCCCCCCCCCCACACACACACACACCCCATCCCACCCTGGTGATAGGAGATTGCTTTGCACGTGGGCAGCCAGCACACTTTCACTTAGATTGCCCATACACGGACTGTCTCTACACCCAAGTATGGGTATCCAACCGCAGGGCCTGTAAGATGGGGCCATGGAAACTACTAGTGTCCATATGAGTCAATGGCAAAGAGGCACAAGGGTTGATAGACTTAGATTGCTGCCAAACTGTGGTGAGGGTTGTCCCGTTAGAGAGGTTAGGAGCTGCCAGTAATATCACCAACCTCAACCTAACCAGGGGTTACTGGGGTCCAGAATCCTGAGAAAAGGCAGCCTTCTACATGCCATTCAGTTTGTACCAGTTGAAGACTATTCTCCTTGACCTACACAGCATGGCAGCCACCTTCCAAAAGGCTAATGCATAAGGTGCTTCAGCCTCACAACCAACATGTAGCAGCAAACACTGATGATATTGTCATCTATAGCAAGTCCTGGAGTAAACATCTGAAGCATGTTGTGGCAGTCTTGCAGAGCCTTAGGAGCTCTGGACTTTCAGCTAGTCCATCCAACCAACTGGGAGCTGACATACCTGGGGTATACAGTGGAGAGGGAGCATAAATAAATAGAGATATCCTATCTCCTAGAACTGGAAGGGACCTTGAAAGGTCATTGAGTCCAGCCCCCCGCCTCAGGGAAAACTTGCTAACTGTAAGAACACTGGCACAAACTATGTAGGGAAGTAATGGAAGCTCCTTCACTAGAGATTTTCAAAAAAAGAGGCTGAATAGCAATGTGTCTTTGATGGCAAAAAATCCTTCATCTTGGCAGGGGTTAGACTAGATGACCCTTGCAGTTCCTTCTAACTCTATGGTTCTATAATTCTGTGATCTCCATAAAAACAGGATGAGAGCTGTTTGACTTCTGCTCATTTGTTACTGTGGCAATAAGTGAAACTCACATCCATCATGGTTATTTATTTGGTGACACTTGTAAGAATATAGGTTTAAGTTGAGCCAGTGTGAACTATGTTTTTAAATTAAGTTTGGGTGATAGGTCCAAAACATACGACCAAAAAGAATTAAATCAGGAGAAAGCAGGATGTTTGTGATAAATTTGTGGTAACCATTGAAATACCAGCGTTATCTTATTTAAGGTTTGGGTTGAGGTAATAGAAATAAAGGAAGGATGGTTAATTGGGTACCAGGTGCAGTAATAAAACTGGTTATAAACGTTTGTTTAGTTTAATATAAAGAAATGCTTAGTCCAGTAGTTAGGGAGAAATATGGCAAATAAGAAGAAAACCTTGAAGAGAGGGGCCCAGCCATTAATCTTGTCTTAACCAGGCCAGTAACCATCAATGACATCGCTTGTTTATTATACTGTATAAAAGGTAAGGTATTTCGGGGTTCTTTGTCAGAGCTGTTCCATACCCCTTTGTAGTCAGATTGTGATGGGACAGCATCTCCCGAGCCTGATCCTCTTGTGAGTATTTGGCCAATGCTTATAACTATTTTGTTGATAGGACATAGGGCAGTGGCAGGCAACCTGCGGCCTGCACACAGCCCGTCAGGGTAATCCACTGGAGGGCCATGAGACAGTTTGTTTACATTGACCGTCCGCAGGTGACTTCTTGCATCTGAAGAAGTGAGGTTCTTACCCACGACAGCTTATGCTCCCAATACTTCTGTTAGTCTCAAAGGTGCCACAGGACCCTCTGTTGCTTTTTACATAGCCTGATGGTTTGTGCACTCACTTTGAACGTGGGTCTCCCATAGCCTATTATTTATGTCAGTGTTTCTCAAACTGGGGTCGCCGCTTGTGTAGGGAAATCCCCTGGTGGGCCGGGCCAGTTTGTTTACCTGCCCGGTCCGCAGGTCCAGCCGATTGCGGCTCCCACTGGCTGCGGTTCACCACTGCAGGCCAATGGGAGCTGCTGGAAACGGTGGCCAGTATGTCCCTCAGCCCACACTGCTTCCAGCAGCCCCCATTGGCCCGGAGCAGTGAACCGCGGCCAGTGGGAGCCGCAATCAGCTGGACCTGCAGACGGGGCAAGTAAACAAACCGGCCCAGCCCATCAGGGGCTTTCCCTACACAAGCTGCGACCCCAGTTTGAGGAACACTGATTTATGTAAAGTGGAACAGCTTCAGCACGAGAGACTAAGACCCATATCAGAATGTCCCGTAGCCCAGTGATTTAGACGCTCTCCTGAAACATGGGAGACCCAAGTTTAAATCCTTTCTCTGCCTCAGGCAAAGGGTGGAATTGAACCCAGGTCTCCAACATCCTAGGTTAGTGACCTAACGACTGTGCAAAAAGTTACGAGGAGCAATGCCTCCTCCAACCATTTTGTCAATCTAGTCCTCCTTTGTGGTTGCCCAAAATCAAAACATTTTTTTGTTAAGGCCAGGTGAAAACAAAACATTTTGTTTCAACATTTCTGAAACATTTTGATTTTTCAATTTGGTGGAAACTATTCAACAAACTTGACGTGAATTTGCAAATGATTTTGGACTGAGCAAAACTGCATTTTCCTGTGAATAAAATATTAGCCTCACCCCCCTGCCATATCCCAATTCTCCCAGCCTCCTGCAGAAGTGGACATTACTTTCAATTTTATTCAGTTAGCAAGAAAAAGAGCTACAGATTTATTGGGGATTTAATAAAAAAACACTTATCAGATTATCCTTTCCAGAAAGCTGGTTTATTTAAAAAAGGCGGGCATACATGACCCTATCCAGCTCCGCAGTGCCCTGCCCCAATCCTGCAAACACTTACGTACACGTGGTTAACTTTACCACCATGTAGTCTAATTAATGCCCAAATAGCAAAGTTAAGCTCACAAATAAGTGTTTTCAGAATAGAAGTCTAATTTGAAACAAGACACAACAAGTGACAGATAGTAGGACATAAGGATGGATATTGGTAATATCACACAGGTACACAGATCAGTTATATGCATTATTTAAGGATACTTATGTACTTCCCTTGGTTTCAGTCTGACACAATATTAATCTGATCATTAACAGCTGAACAGATACATACATTTAAAATATAATTATGAAAAGATACAATTACAATATGAAAGAATGAAAATATAGCTTTGGAGTATTGCAAAATGTGCTTACATACCTTCACCAGACTAAGGAAATCAGGAGATTTTTAGTTGAAACAAACAAAAAATACAAGCTCTTTTAAATGTACTGTATTTTCTGGCGTATAAGACTACTTTTTAACCCAGGAAAATCTTCTCAAAAGTCGGGGGTCGTCTTATACGCCGGGTGTCGTCTTATAGGGCGGGTGCTGAAACTTCTGAGCCGGACTGGAGAATCTGCGGTCGCCGCATATGGTGGGGGGAGCTCAAAAACGGCCGCGGCCGCATCCCCGCCCGATGACGAGGTGAGGGGGCACCTCACTGGGAAGGTGTAAGTGAAGGGCGGAGCAAGCTGCAGGCGTCCGGGACGCCCGGGGTATGGAAAAAAGAGATAGAGCGGCGCTGTGCCCAGAAAAACACGCCTCTTTCACCCGTCTGGCCCGCCCTTGTATCCTATTACCGTACCTCCTTCTCTGCCTCTCAGATCTCGCTCCTGAGGACTGCAGTGAAGCGGCGCAGGCGCGCATGTGCGAGATCTGAGAGGCAGAGAAGGAGGTAATAGGATACAAGGGCGGGTCAGACGGGTGAAAGAGGCGTGTTTGCGCTACCGCTCTGATAGTCTTGGAGACAGGGAGGGCTGGGCAGGCAGGGAGAGCTGACCAATCCAAGCAGGCTTTGTATACAACAACCAGCCAATCGCCGGTAAGGTACATCGCTTGCCGTGATTGGCTGGTTGTTGTATACTGGGTACCACATACAGTACAGCACCAGTATCTGTACCTGTTCATACAGTATAGCACCAGTACATACAGTACAGTATACAAATATCCAACAGTCAAAACCCCATCATGGCTCCACCAGCAAGAAGAAAGAAATATGAAGCCAGTTTCAAACTTAAAGTTGTAAACTTTGCCATGGAACATAATAACTGCGCTGCTGCAAGACAATATGGAGTAACAGAAAAGATGGTTCGGGACTGGAAAGCAAATGAAAAAGCATTAAAGAGTATGCCAAGGGGTAAGTGTGCATTAAGAAGAGGCACTCCACATTGGCCAGAACTCGAAAAACATGTAGCAGACATGGTGAATGAGCATCGCCAAAACGGTTATGTAGTGACACGAAATAAAATACATTTGTTTGCACTTCAGTGGGCCAAATCTAACCCAGATCACAGCAACAGATTTAAGGCCACTGTATCCTGGTGTACTAGATTCATGGGAAGGCATAATATGGTACTGAGGCAAAAGATGAAAATTGCCCCAAAATTACCTGCAGATCTTGATAGCAAAGTAAATAGTTTCCATCGATACGTAATACAACAGCGCACTAAACATGGCTATGCGTTAAGTAGTATTGGAAATATGGATGAAACGCCAATGAATTTTGATATGGTTGGAAATAAAACTGTCCATCAAAAAGGTGAAAAAACAATTTTAATTAAAACAGAACATGAGAAGTCCAGTTTTACAGTGGTACTAGGATGCACAGCTGATGGCGCCAAACTGAGACCAATGATTATTTTTAAAAGAAAAACAATGCCGAAATTCAAGTTCCCTGTTGGTTGTTTTGTACATGTGAATGAAAAAGGCTGGATGGATGAAGAAGGGGTAAAGCTATGGCTTGATAATGTATGGAGCAGGCGACCAGGTGGATTTATTCAAAAATGTAGTCTACTGGTGTGGGATATGTTCAGGGCTCATTTAACTCCCAGCACCAAGCAAATGCTTGCAAGACTAAACACAGATGCGGCAGTTATTCCTGCAGGATTGACATCGTTGGTACAGCCACTGGATGTGTGCCTAAACAAGCCATTTAAAGATCGCATTCAAGAACAGTGGAATGAATGGATGGTTAGCGGCGAAAAGTCATTCACAAAAGGAGGAAACATGCGTGCTCCACAGTTGGATGTTTTGTGCAAGTTTGTCATAAAAGCCTGGAATGATATTGATGCAGAAACAGTAATCAAGTCTTTCAAGAAGTGTGGCATATCAAATTCATTAGATGGTATGGAGGACGACTACTTGTGGCAAGACGAAGAGGAAGCCGAAGCTGAGACCACACCATCTGATACGGAATTCGATCCATATGATGACTGCCTTACAAATGTATCACAAGATGTCATTGATGTACTTATGATATCAGATGATGAACAGGAGGATTTTGAAGGCTTTTAAAGGGAAACTGTCACGCCAGCAAAACCTGTAAAAATACCGTAGCTTGCAGTTATGATGGGCGTTGCTAACTCGCCAGGGACTTGCCCGGCACTTGCTCTCTCTCTCTTGTTTGTCATCTTCCTCCTATCATCATCAGTTCCAGTTTGGTTGACAGCTTAGAAAACAAACAGCATGGCAGCTCCCATGGGTTTGTTGTCTTATCCTTCCTTTCAGCTTTAGAGCGAATTAGGAAAAGTTTAATCCACTTGCACTGTTTTATGTTTACATGTTTGATGACAAACAGCCTTATGTTTATAAGTGACAGTTTTCCTGCTAAGTACCTGCATGTCATAAGCATTTGAATTAAAATTACCATATTGAAATCAAATCTGATGTTTTTTTAAATTTTTTTTGGTGTGTGTTGGAAGAGGGGTAGTCTTATACGGCGAGTATATCCCAAACTCTATATTTTAACTGGAAAAGTTGGGGGTCGTCTTATACGCCCAGTCGTCTTATACGCCGGAAAATACGGTAATCGTTTTGCATGCAATTAAATCTTCTATAGTAAGTCTACATTTTTTTTCTTTAAGAAACCTGTTTGAAAAAAAACTTTAAATTATGTTCTAAATTGCAGGCATTGATTAAAAAACATTTTGTGCTGACCAGCTTCTTTATGCAGGCATTATCTTGGCTTCCTGATTCATATATAAAATCAAATCAAATTACATGAATTATTTATGTGAGCAATGGAGAAGCTATTGTCAAGTTGTGTCCAGATTTATCTGCTTATGTCTTTGAAATGTTGGCAGTGTTATCTCTTTTTGACCCCAGTGGCTAGTCAAAGTTTGGGGCCCAGTAAGGAGTAGAAATTAATTATAGGTATTTCTTTGATGCAGTTTTCTTTATTTACAAAGAATGTATGAAGTTCTCTAAATACAAAAGCAATCAAATAGTAGTAAAGAGCTTCTTTTGCTCACTGTACCAAAAATAATCTTTCCAACCTGGCCACCTGACCCCAAAACTATCCTCAGGTTTCTTCCAGGGTCAGCACTGTGATTTCAGTTGGTCCTTCTGGATGTCTGTGTTTCTTTCCAGTCCTCTGAGTTCTGCACTCTCTCTCTCTCTCTCTCTCTCTCTCTCTCTCTCGCACACACACACTTAGCAAAAACTGCTGGGCAGGTTCACATACTCATTTGTTCTATGTGAGGGCTTATCCTTACAGTAATGTTAATTGAAGGGTGTACTCAATCAATCAATCACTTTATCAATTTCAATTAGGTTTTAATTCAACACAAACTTTCACCCAGCTCATAATACCACTCCCTGTCTCAGGCTAAAATGGTGGCTCCCAGTAACTCATCACAAATAGAAAGAAAAGAAATAACTTAATAAATTGCAAATGACAGAAGCTTAATTACTTGCATATTACAGTGTCTTCCTGTCAAGATGTTTTCACATCACCAACCCAAATTGATTTTTATTCCCACCCAAACCCCTGTAGGATATATACCTCCCTGATGGAATTTCTTTCAATCACCAAGGAGGAACCCCCTTTTATTCAGCCACTGATGAATGCTTATTGTTTCTGTGGAATTTCCTAGTTGAAACAGACCCTGTCCATTCTGTTTGAATGGGGAATTAACCTCTGTAACAACTTTTCCAGTCTCAACCTCCACAGCTACCTTTGCAGATTTGGGGGGGGTGGCAGCCAAGGTGAAGTTCTGTCCCTCTAGCACTAGCATCCATGCCCATGTAGTTGTTATAATAGTTTCTGTCTCCAGGGGCAGGACACAACTTGTTCATTGCAAACACATTGTCTCACCTAGGCCATAACTTCAAAGGGAATTTCCAGAGACTGAATTTGTAAGACACCTTTCCAGATATTGATTACATAGCCATAATGAAATCCAAGACTGTTGTTAGCTCATGCATTATTTCAGCCTCCCAGATTTCTTCCCTGTATTCCAATCTTTAAACCCAGTCTTTGGACATGTGCCCTTCTTACATAATCTCATGATTTTAAAGCCAATCTCGTGATTTTTGGTGAGCCTGATTCATGATTTTTGAACATTTGGGATTGGCAATACTGTGAAAGTGACTTGAATGTATCAGTTTCATGCCTGTCAATTTCTAGTCTATTATTTGTAATAAGGTAATACCCCTACAGCCCCAGCAAGTGCAGTATAAACTCAGGGGGGCTTGCCCTATTCCAAAGTTAAATGATCTATTCTATTCTTGGTGAACTGCAAAAAGGTGATAGAAAGTAATGTAGATTTTTCTACCATTCTTTCAATTGTTGTATTCAAGAGTTGGTAACAAAGTAAGAATATACATTAAAAATTTAAACCTAACCAGGGTCCCTTAAGTGACTTGACACAAGATGTGAGAACTGGCTAGTCAAAGTTTTGGGCCCTGGGTATAGAAATTGGTGATAGTCAGGTATTTCTTTGATGCAGTGCTCTGTTGACTTTTTTGTTGTTGTTGTTGAAAGAATAATACAAGTCCTCTGTCTCTAAAGGCACAAGGAATCAAATAGCAGTAAACAGCTTCTTTTGCTCACTGCACCAAGACCATTCTTTTCAGCCTGCTTCCTTGACCCAAAATCTCTCCCCAGGATTCTTTCAGGGTCAGCTTGCAGCTGCTTCTTCAGGATCTCTCGCTCTCTTTCTCTAGCACGTGCACACACACACACACACACACACACACACACACACACAAACAAAACAATACTCATTAAAAACATATGGGTGGGTTCACATACACCTTCTGTCATGAGGGAGCTTATCTTTACATATATGTTAATTGAAAGGTGAGTAAGTGGCACACAGGGTTTATGCTGGTCCTCTATCAAGGAATGGATTTCACCTCAAATTAATATTCACACTAAACCATAGCAAGGTTTCACCCAGCCCATAACAACAGGATATGAAGTTTGAATAACCCTAAACTTGATATTCCAGAAAAATATTGCAGATTGTTTCAGCAGCAGTGGAGTGGGTGGTATGTATTACCTGTGGGTACTCAAATCACTATAACAATGTAGCAGATTTAATTAAAAAATGAAATTTTGCACAATGGTAATGGGAGGATATGTTCATAAATGAAAACCCCCAGGTCCATAAACACATCCACATAAAATTTTCTGAAACACAACCCACAGAGCTATATCATACCATGAATATTGAAAGGAGAACTTCCTTAGTTCTCCTTTCAATATTCAAAGATGTTCTCCAGACATCTGTGAAGTTCTGTTTTAATAGTTTATTAACACTCCAGATCCCAACAACTCTTCGTATATGTTGCTATCATTATTATGTTATAATTTCTGGCTAGGATTTTCGAAGAAGCCAATGGTGTTTGGCGCCAAATTCCATTTGGCTCCAGGGAAGCTTCCAGCCTTGCTTCTCACTCTTGCAAACTTTGATTAATAAAATTCCTACAACTTTAACTTTATTCTATGCATTATATTTTGGCATAAGAAGCAGAATTTTATTATTGACTAGAATAAATATGTAGAGGTTGAATGTGGGTAGGCATTTCAAACCATGCTTTGATTAAGCCTGTTAAAGTTCCTGCACACCTCTGAATTTTAATATTTTTAATATTTAATATTTTAATATTTTGTATTGGGATAAAGGGATAGTTTGACCTTTTCCCTGTGCAGGGGACAAACAAAAACCTGTGAAGTACAGCAGAACCTTGTTTATCTGATCTAATTGGGACCAGGACCAGATCGGATAATCCAAAATTCGGATAACCCGAAGAATGGGAAAGTGTGAGGCTGCATCACCATCTAGTGGCTACAAGAGAGATCGCCTGTTCTGTACCTGTGTGCGCTGGTTGGTAGGTTAATATGGATGAGGGCTGGATAAATGTGTTTTACTGTATTTAGGTTCCATTTAAGTCCTCAAAAAAGGGAGTAAGTGGCACAAAGGGTTTATGCTGGTCCTCTATCAAGGAATGGATTTCACCTCAAATTAATATTATGGAGCGTTTTTCTTCACTTCTTTGGGATTATAGGACATTGTCCAAGGGAACTTTCTTTGCAAAAAATGGGTTTTTCATCCTCTTGCTTGATGTATATATATATCAAATGGCTTTTTGAGAGCAGGGTTCCTAAAGGGAGATAATATAACCTCCAATCCTCCCATCAATCCTTCCAACCTCCTAAAACCTGGTGATGTGACACTTTAATTTTACACTCTTCTGCTTGGGCATATGTGTGACATAAATGGAGCATAAATGGTGCTTCTTTCTCTTCCTGTTTCTCTTCATTGCTGTGGGATGCTGCATTTCTAAGACTTCCAAAGAGCAGAGGAAACCTCTCTTTTCTTCTTTCTTCACTTAAGAACCTACTGAATCTCCCCCCCCCCTCCTTAGTTTGCATTTAGTCTTTCCCCGTTTTCCCTCCTCTCAGTCCAGGGATGTAAAATCATCTTATTTCAATGAGAAAATGTGTGTGACTTCCTCTGCACAGCTTGATTCAGAAAGGGTCTGGATCTCTTAAATAATCTCTCTCTCTGACAGTGCAGACATTTTAGTGAGGATTGCTGAGGGCAGATGTTCTCTTGAGGAGGTTTGTTGCACTGTGTCCTGGTCTCATGCCCCTTTCTGATTTCCACAGCTGTACAGCTCCTGAGGAACTCTCTCCTTTGTACTCTCTGAGAGGCCTGGGATAGGGCTCTCTGGTGTATACAGCCAAACAGTTCTAACTTATACAATTTGCATGCAGCATTGCCAATTATTTATAAGCCAACAGAGCCTCAATATCCTAGTGGAGATCTCCTCCATCTTATTCTCCCCCCCCCATCTTTACAATAATATAAATTATTATTTATTATATTTATTATATAGGTTACAAAACAAATTAGACCAATAGAAACAATATGGCTGAAAATGATCAAGTGAAAACGGAGTTCTGGGAGTCAGGGCAGGAGATGTGAATCTATGCAATTTTGCAACAGTCTTCCTGTGTGACACAGAGAAAGTCATTTAACTTGCCTATGACTCAGGCTTAATTCATTCGTATGCTTGTAAAGGCACCATAGATGTGTGAAGTATTGATTCAAACACTGAGGCTGCAGGGAGAGTATGGTAGGTTATAAGTAATGGAAGAAAGAGAAAAATATCAACACTGGTAATAAGGAGCAACAGACATAATAGAGCAATTATACTTCTAACTCATCTAAGTTTTCCTGAATTAGAAACCTTTGGGCTTATTTTCCAAAACAGCTGCAGAATTTATGTAAGGGAACATACATGGAATTTTATTCAGTTTTGTTGGAAATGTTGTTCAACTCATTATTTAAGAATGTTGACCAGTATGTCCAGGACTTAAGCAGCTATGTTGCAAAAAAACAAACAACAAAAAACAGGTGTGATTTCATTTTTCATGTAGATTATTCTTTTTTTCTTGAATTGTGGAGTGTTGACAAAACAACAAAGCACTGCTAAATATCTCAACTCAGGCCAGGGGGAAGCGGGGGGGAAGCTAGAAGTGTCAGCCATGCAAAAGTTGTCTAGCCAGGGTGATGAACATTTCTGGTTTTGCTGTGATTGTTTGTTTGGTTTACAATAGTTTTTAAAGGGCCAGCTGAACAGAGAGACAATTAAAAAGATAAAGAGTGTTGAAAACTGTTGCAAAGCATTTGAGCATAGCTTCCAGCTGGGGTGAGCTGTGAATCAGTCCTGGTTATCACTGTACTAACATGGAACCATGGAAAAGTGGACAGCCTAGGAACCTGACTGGGGGGGGAATGAACAAGCTCCTTATCTGAGAAGGAGAGATGAGAAATGGCAGAGGAACTGTGCCATAGCCCCTACTCATGCTATGGGCAGGAGTAATCTTCATGGCACTGGTATCTTCTCCCTTTATGAGACGAGTCACATATGCATGAATCTTTGGCCATAACATCCACATTCCACTCTAGAGAACCACATCCCCACTGGAGAGAGGATCAAGGAATATTTCCAACACAGCCTCCCCATGCTCTTCAACTCTCATGTTTGATAGAAATCCATTAGTTTTGCAGTAAGAGGGCCTTCTATACCCCAGCTATTGGGGCAGCATTTCTCCCTTAAACAACAACTTGCCCTAAAACTAATTAAGCCAAAAGTTTCACATCATCAGAATTCTACCTGTGTTAAAGACCATAGAGACAATTCCTGGATTCATAGATTTCAAGGTCAAAAGGCATCATTGTGATCAGCTAGTCTGACCTCCTGTATAATACAGGCCATAGAACAGGGATGGGCAATCTTTTTGGGCTGAGGGCCACATCTGGGTGAGGAAATTGTATGCAGGGCCGAGGCAGGGGTTGGGGTAGGGGAGGGAGTGTGGGGTATGGGAGGGGGTGCGGTGTGCAGGAAGGGGTTCAGGGTAAGGGATTGGGGCAGATGAGGGGTGCAGACTGCGGGAGGGTCTCAGAGCAGGGGGTCGGGGAGCAGGAGGGCTGCGGAGTGCAGGCAGTGGGCTTAGGGCAGGGAGTTGGGGGGCAGGGTGCAGAAGGGGTTAGGGCTCTGGGGTGGCAGTGCCTCGCAGGTTCCCTGCTTGCCTGCCCTGTCCCCGGCCCCGCACCGCTCCAGGAAGCGCTGCAGCCCCTGGTGGAGTAGGGGGGACGGAGGGCTCTGTGTGTGCTGCCCTTGCTGCGCCTCCAGGTACCTCCCCTGAAGCACCCATTGGCCACGGTTCCCTGTCCCCGGCCAATGGGAAGTGAGGGGGGTGGTGCCTGGAGGCAAGAGCAATGCACGGACCCTCTGCCCCCCCCCCCCCGCCCATAAGCTGCAGGGACGTTGGGCTGGCCGCTTCTGGAGAGTGATGCGGGGCCCACGGCGCCACAGGGGGCAGTCCCATGGGCCGGATCCACAGCCCGTGGGCCATAGTTTACCCACCACTGCCATAGAACTTCCCCAAAATAATTCCAAGAGCATATCTTTAAAAAAAAATATCCAGTGATCTATGCTTTTCATTATTTACCACTCCCCCAATTGTTTTTATGTCACTTGCATACTTTGTCAGTGATGATTTTATTGTTTCTTCGAGGTTATTAATAAAAATGTTAAATAGTGAAGAGCCAAGAAACAAACTCTGACAGACCCCACTAGAAACACATCTGCTTGATCATTGTTCCCCATTTATACTTACATTTTGAGATCTATCAGTTAGCCATCTTTTAATCTAATTAATGTGTGACATGTTAGTTTTATATTGTTCTAGTTTTGTAATCAAAATGTTATGTGGCACCAAGTCAAATGCCTCACAGCTTTCACATTTAGGCCCTGGTACTGATTGGAAACTTCTAGCTGTGTGGAGTGCCTCTTGTCCTCCTCTCTCTGGTGGCCAAAACCTGGCCTCCTCGTCTATCTCAGGCCACACAGAAATGCTGCCATGACCTATTGCCACTGGTAGTTATGAACTGCCAGACCTCCTCTTTGAATTCCTCTCTCTCTCTCTCTGACTCCTTGGTGGCCAGCTCCTTTCTTCCTTGATCCTGGGGTACTGAGGTTTCCCTAACCTGGCTGTCTAAGAATTCCTCAGCTTCTCTGATTGTTGATTGTCCATCTACTTGCCTCTCCAATCCAAGAATCTTTTCCTCCAGCTCAACCAACTTGCATTTCATCCATTGCAGATCATCCCCGTCTTCCATTGCCGGGCATCTTGAAATCACATACTAACCCTGGAAGGAAAGCATCGCACATTCCATTTCTGAATTCCCTCTGAAACTTTCCTGTCTTCTGTCTCTATTTGTGGATCTTTAGTTTGTCTAGAAAGTAACTTTTTTTTTTACCAATACTCACTGTTAGCTCTGCTCAACTCTGCCCCTCACCACCAGGGAGCAATTAACCACTCAGACTTCAATCAGTGGGACTGAATAAAGCTCCAAGAGTCAGAGCTTTGCAGCCCTATCAAGGCACCAACAAACAAACCTGACTCAAATGTTCTGACTCGGGGACTATAGCCTAGCTTGACAGCCTGTACAGAGAGAACAAACAAGCAAACAAGTCAAACAAACAACCCACACATTTAGACCTAATGCACTACTCACCAATATAAAACAGTTTAGAAAAGAAGTGTTATTCTTCACCACATATCCATTGCCTGATTGGATAATGCCCAGTACTGTTTTGAAATGTTGTCTGATAGGAGTGGATGAACCAGACAAACTTTGGAGTTTGGGTAAGTAGCCAAAAATTTGGATTCATATACAATGCTAATCTAAACTATTTGCAACTCCTGAACCTACAAAATTGGGTTGGAAATAATTCAAGAACAGACCCATATTTTTTTTTTCCTTCCTGGTTGTAAATAGAGTACTTCAAGAGTTGATGTTTTCTCATTATTTCTGAATTTATTCAAGCCAGATCCAGCAATGAAAAACAGTTAAAATACATATTGACATAGCTCTTGGTCTACACCTAAAACTTAGGTCAACCTAGCTACATCACTCAGGGCTGTGAAAAATTTTGCTCCCTGGGCACCATAGTTAGGTCGACCTAACCCTAATTGTAATTGGAGCTAGGTCAAACAAAGAATTCTTCCATCAACCTAGCTCCCCCCTCCTAAGGAGTTAGATTTACTACAGCAAAGAAAAATCCCCTTCCATTGCTGTAGTGTCTACACTACAGTGGCGTAACTGCAATGCTGCTGCTGTAGCATTTGTAGCACAGAGATACCATAAATGGAACTTTAAACTGAAACATTCAAGAAGTGAGCAAAAGTTTAGAAGAGGGTTTGGGTTTTTTTCTTCATTTTTTCTGAATCAGTTCACCTATTCTTAGACTTTGGGAAAGATGCAGGTTTAATCTATTTCCATGTAAGTGTTTATGCATCATTTTTTAAAAAGAGAAAACTTAATATGAAAGTATATGGCACACTGTTGTAATAATCCTGACAAGACACCTAGGTTTTGGGCTCTCCAGAGGTCGCAGAATAGATTAAATGTTTGAAAGAGAAGAACGTGTGTTGGCAGCATGACTAGATCTGTATCCCAAGGGCAAAACACTAAGCCACACTTGCATTCATTGCAGACATAGATCTTCAGAAAGATATTTTCATAAGCAACTGTTGCAAGAATGCTATTGTGCCTGCCAAATATATCACAGGAAGCAGAATGCATTCCAAGAATTAACATACTGGAGAAGAGCGGAGACTAAGGAAACTAACTGCTTCAGTGACACCCGCAGCAGCAGGAGATGACAACAATGGCAGTATCAGCAGCAAAAAGCCTAATTTTCCATTTATAAATTAAATCGAGCATATGGCTAGCTAATTAGACATATTCTCTTTAGACCTGAATAGAGCTATCCAAGCAATCTAAATAGAGGTTTTCATGAACAATGATATATATGTTTCAGGAAATAACTTTATTATAATAGAAGGCACGCAGTCACATATGAGCAGCTTTGGGGGACAAAATATTTTCTGTCTGAGATGTCCACCCTCAGTTATGCCCATAACCTACATGGACAATTCTGCTTGCTGTGCAATACAGCTTCATATATAAAAAAAGGACTGCATGCCTACCTACTTGCCTGACTGCTAAAAAGCAAGGCTCTTAATAAAATCAAGATGAGGATCTTGCCAAGCCAGATCCAGAATTTGTTTCCTTTTTCCTGGAGATTTTACATTTGTTCCATTGTATCTGTTTTTATTTTTCATCTTAAATAAGCCATACAGACTGACAGTTCATGCTTGTTCTTTACAAATGAAAAATAATATATTCCCAGATTACACATTTGTACTTCCACTGCTCTCCTATCATTTCCTCTCTAGTTCAAGCACACTACTATTCTTTCCTTTTTCATCAATCTGATAGTACTAAACCTATGAGATATACTATTTACTTCATGTAGCTCATATGATAAAAGAATCTGAATAGAATAATACACAGACACACACACACAATACATATATTACATACAGCAACAAAACAAAAATACCTTAAAAGATCATTGTATGTAGTATAGTTGTAATTCTGTCGGTCCCAGGATACTTGAAACACAAGGTGGGTGAGGTAATATCTTTTAGTGGACCTACTTCTAATGAAGTTATTGGATAATATTATAATATTACCTCACCCATCTTCTCTCTCTTAAAAGAACATTATGAAATTTGCAAAGTCAAGCACTCGGTACTTAGGAAATGACAAAATTAAGGTAACTTGTGCAACCTTAATTTGCCCCTCTTTAATTATATGATCATGTACTATATTTTCCACGGGACCTCAGCATCATTCAGTGCACAGGATGGACTTCATCATTAATGCTTCATAAACAATAATTTCTCTTTACAGTACCTGTATGACATGAAAGAGTGTATTATCCCCATTTTACAGATGGGGACCTGAGAGACAAATGAAAGAGATAAATGTAAAGAGTTTCCACCAATTTTAAGGGCCTGATCTGAGACACCTATAACCTGATTTTCAGTGTATGGAGCATTACACTTAATATATTTAAAATTCAGCTTCCATTATCTTCATTTGCAGCTGTGTGTGCTCAGAACTTCTGCAGATAAGATTCTAGAGTCTCAAAGCTAGGAAATGAAGAATACATAATTAGTTACCACCTGTGAAAAGTTTGGTTTAAGTGATTTGCTCACCATCATACAGGAACTCTATGGCAGAGGCAGGGATAGAATCCAGTTCCCCAGGGCAGCATTGAACTGCCTTAACAATGAGACTGGCATTTCTGTTCTTGAAATTCCCTGTCTCATTCATTACCCATCTTCCAGGTTCTGGAAAAAATGAGGCAGAGGTCCTAAAGACAATAGCGGCCTTCACTACACAATCTTGATTCATTCCCAACATAGATTCATCCTGTTCACTAAATGAAACAGGGATCTGGTGGAAAAACAGCATTTGATCATATCATTAAAGATAGTATCATAATGCATATGCAGAATAGTGATGAATTAAGGTTCCAGGCAACCTCAGTTCTGGCATTTCCTCAATTCTGAATGCTTGACTTTGCAATCTTCATAATGTTAATATGGTTTTCCTGTGTAATTTCCTAGTTTTTTTTAAAAAAGCAAACAGAAATTCCACTATGTGGTGTTGTATTGACACCATATGGGTCATCATCAGGGTTAGAATCTTCAGGCCCACTGCTATTTGAGCTAATGGAGTAACTGCTAGCAGTAGTAGGTTATCATCCTGTGGACCAGCCCTAGAGGAGAAAGTACACTTTACCAGTGGGTTTCACAAATATTTTCTGACAACAGAAGAATGGTGCGACTCAGAAACCTTGGGTCCTATTCCAGACCCTAGAGGACAATTTGCTCTAGTGGGAACAGACTTTCACATTCCTCCCTACCTTAACCCCTTTTGCCCCATACCCTCCAAACTGTCCCTATCCCAGTTCTCTCTCTCCCCCCCCAGCTCTTTGTTCCAGTCCCAATCACCCAGACCCATACCTAGTCTCCTTGCCCAGCCAGTTGTAGTCTATCCTGGGGGCTTGCTGTCTGAGTTCTAATCTCCCTTTCCCACTAAGAGTTTCTCCCCTTCCCCAAACCCAATTCCAGTCTCCTTGTGCAGCAAGTCCCATTTCCACTCTACTGGCTCCTAAGTCAATCCGTCTCTCCCTTTCTCACCCCCACTAGCTTCCCATCCTAGTCTCCCTCCCAGGTTTCTCATGAGTTCTAAGTATCTCCCTATCACTTGCTTTCTGGCTCCTTTTCCCAGTCTATTTGCCCAGCCAGTCCTGGATCCCTACTGCATTGCAGCTCCTTGTCAGATCTGTCTCCCCTTCCCACTGCCCAGCCCACCACTGGCTCTTAGTCCCAGTCTCCTTCTCCAGCCAGTACCAGTCTCCTCACTCCTCATCTGGTGTCAAATTTCTCCTCCAGCCAACTGGCTCCAAGTCCTCACCAGGTCCCAGTCCCAGTCTCTTTGACTGGCTAGTCCCATTCTTCCCTTCCCAATAGCTTCCAGACCCAACCTCCCCGCCTCTCACCCCTCCCTCTGACTCTCTGTACCACCCTGTCTTCTGTCCCCCAGCAGCTTGTAGTCCCAACTTCCCCTTCCTCCCTGTTCCAGACCCCTCAAACCCCACACTCACCATTCCAGCCTCTCTGTCCAGCCAGTCCCCGTTTCTTCCCTGTCCCTTCCAGTCTCCATTTCTCTAGGTTCCTTGGACCAATTTACTCATTTCCTTCCCCCCCAATTCTGGCTTTTGTCCACTCTGCATTTGAATCAGACAGCTTCCTCCTTCACACTGCCTGGGTGCAAGCAAGGGTGGGTCATTGAGAGCTCCAGAGAGACAGGCTTACTGCTGTCAGTTTCATAGCCCAGCCCCAACCTATTCCAGAGCAGCTGGGATTAGCCTTTATAAGGAAAAACTAGCTTCACCCACATAGATTTGAGCTGGAGCATGCTCAGTTGCTCTTTAGAGATGTCACATGCATAGTCTGGTCTCACATAGGAGCTGTGAGGGGATGAAGCAAGCTCAGTGAGGGAGGAATCTTTGGAGAGTTTAGTTGCTAAAATTTACTGAGCATGTACAAACTGTGTTTTTTTCAAAGATTTATAACTTAGTCAACTTTGGGGTGGTTTTAACTAGGACAGTAAAAGGCACATTCTGGTCAGAAAGGCAACCCATCTGCCAAATGTTAAGTCTCTTCTACAAAGCATAGTGGTTCTAGATCTGTTCAGAAAAAAAGGTGCAAGATCTTTTTTTTATTTCCTTCTAGCCTTGTTCTCAGAAACTGCTGATCCATTTTGGGTGAAATTTTCCAAAAAATTAGCCTGAGGCAGACACCTTTCATTGAAAATTGTTCAAGTTTGGCAAAGCAACAAGCGACTGAGCACATTGTCTTATAATAGGAAATATCTGGCAACCTTAACAGGTGACTACCAACCTCATCTATAATAAATATGTTTTCAACCAAAATATCTATAGGAAAGCAGGTAATGTCTCTCCATCTGGAGGGACCTGCTTCCCCAAAGATTTTTGGAGGAAAATATATTTATACATGGAAATATTAGAAAACAGCTGAGCAGACTGAGTCTATATAAGCAGGGCCAGCTCTGGCTTTTTTGCCGCCCCACGCAAAAAAGCCTCCCGCCACCCCACGCCCCGCTCCCGGCGGGAGAGCGGCATGGGAGGGCGGAGAGCCCGGCTGCAGGCCCGCTCTCCCCGGCCAGCCGGTGCGCCGGGAGGAGGGCAGAGAGCCTGGCCGCAGCTCTGCTCTTCCCGGCCGGCCGGAGCACCGGGGGAGGGCGGCCCTGCTCTTTCCGGTCGCCCGCAGAGCCGGGGGAGGGTGGCGAGCCCGCCACGGCTCCGCTTTCCCCAGCCGGCTGGAGCTCCAGGGGGAGGGCGGAGAGCCTGGCCGTGGCCCGCTCTCACCAGCTGGCTGGAGCGCCGAGGGAGGGCGTCCCTTCCCAGACGGCCGAAGCACAGGGGGGAGGGCTGGGAGCCCAGCCGCGGCCCCGCTCTCCCCAGCCAGCCAGAGCGCCGGGCGAGGGCGGAGAGCCCGCTGCGGCTCCGCTCTCCCCGGATGAGCACCGCCCCCCTCCAAGTGCCGCCCCAAGCACATGCTTGGTAGGCTGGTGCCTGGAGCCGGCCCTGTATATAACGGTCAGCACAAAGCTGTGTCAGCCCATGAAGAGCCCTGGGAAGGAATTGTGACATCCCTGCTAGCCCATTGAGCCGATGATCCGGAGAAGTAATTTACTGCAGCTATTCACAAATTCCAATTTACTTTCCTCCTCTACCTCCCCAACTTGTGCCAGCTTAGCTCTCCTGGCCAATGCACTGAGGGGTTGAACAGAGATATATTCACTCCCCAGCCATTTCTTTCCCCTTTTCACCCACCTTCTTGAGGTGGAGGGATTGGGAACTGGGTATGTGTCCATTGCTCTCCTCACTGAACTCCAGCCAGAACATGGCCATGCACAAAAAATGTTGATCTGGTTCTTCAAGTATTGTATAAACAGTGATATGACAGAATATTTTACTTGATAAAATTCAGCCCCCAAGTCAAAAGGTAGTGCCTTTCTTTCTATTGTCATCTCTTTTCTGCAGATATGAATAAGAAAAGACACAGAGATATATCAGATTTAAGCTATTATAGCCCATTTAAGTAAGTCAGAAATATGGGATTCTAGCTCAGCTGTTGACTGAGCCACTAAGATAATTAGGAAGTGGAGAAAAAACACGATCTGCCCTGGAAAGTCACACAAATAACAGTTAGGACCTGAACTTAGGAACTTTATACCATTCTATTGTTTAAGTTCTAAATGCAGAAAATAACTGCTGCCTGCATATGTTTCTAGGGCAGAGTATGCTGCCCAGGGAATGTCATCTACTCAAGACACAGTCATTATACTGTAACCAATTGCTGTGCTCAATAAAGTGGAAGAAAAGCTGTTAATCTGTACCTTTGAGAAGCATTATTTCCCACTAGTTTATTCTTCTATTGCATACAGCAAGTTTGCTTTTTAAAGGAGCCTTCCCCAAGTTACAAAGGACTGGTTGTATCTTGATATTGTACCTCGGAGAGGAATGAGACATTGATAAACACACTGAAATGCAGTGTATGAATGTCATGGTTCTTATTCACTACTGATATTCACTGATTAACTGATTTTCCAATTAATTGACAGTTTGAAAAAAATGGGAAAAAATTGGTTTGGGTAGAACAAAACCCAAAATTTATCAGATTTTTAGCAAATCAGAAGAGTCAGAAAATTTTTTTTGGGTCCCTTTAAAAAAAAAAGAAGGACTTGTTTCACATAACTGAGGACGATGAGGTGATGGCACCTCCTTTATTCCCATCAGTGCAATGATTAGGACATTCACCTGGAATGTAAGGAACCTGTGTTTGAGTCCCTGATCGAGAGGGGAATTCAACCCTGGTCTCTCCCCACTCCTCCCCGGGTCCTAACACCTGGCTATTGGATATTCTGTGATGGGCCTCTCACAATCTCTCCTGTTGGAGCTGTTCCAATGTGTATAAAATACTTGAACGGCCATTGGGCCAGAGAAGCAGAGTGAGAATTTCTCTTTAGATTGGTGACTTAGGGCATTTACCCGGGAAGGGGACACTCAGTTTCCAGTCCCTGCTCCAATTAATATTTAAGTATTTATACAAAGTAAAACAGTTTCAGCAGGAGAAATTGAAAAAAGACCACATCAGAGTACCCAAGTGGCTAGGGCATTCATCTGGAATATGAAGTCCTGCTTCTGAGTAGGGATTTGAACCAGGGTATCACGTCCCAGGTGAATGACCTAACCACAGAGAAGGGGCCACTGGGGTATAGCGATACCTAAGTCCCATTGATACTCTAGACTAAAATATATCAAAACAGTTCATTTTGATAACGTGAAAAAAATTTATTTAGTCATTTCTGACATTTGTTTCTTTTCTCATTTTGATGGCTAACAATTTACCAAAATCAACACAAATTCCTGGCTTGTTTTCGCTGACCTAAATCTCCTTTTACTCAGCTCTAAGATTCAAATTTTTGATATTGTTCATGTATTTATAAGTGTGGTGTAATAACTAAAGCTGATACAAAATTCAAATTTAGTGGAGAAAAAAAAATGTTTACCAACGTTAGAGATCTCTTTAAAAAATTCAACCACCACCACTGCATGCTGCCAAACTGGAAATTTCACAAAGGTAATGCCAAGCAGTTTTCAGTTATCCTGATCTTCAAAAGGAATAAAGATATCCAAGTCTCAAGGATGGTCAGACCCAGAACTATTCGTAATAGTTCCAGGACGGAACTATTACGAATAGTTCCGTCCTGCTCTCAGCCTCTCAGGTCATGTAAGCATAGCTCACAACCTTTCAGATTCCAAATATGTACCAATGGCCTTTTAAAAAAAGAAAACATCTATGCAATAAGGAACACAAACCCATAAAAGAAACCCAAAGATGAGGATTATATTTAACATGCCTTTAACCTCAGTTACATAATTTGGACATTCTGATGTCAAGTTACATGAATGAACAAGCCAACAGCCAAGTCAAGATGAGTAAGTGACATAGTAGTGAAGTACAGCTGAGAGGTGCTAGTATCAAGGCATGAGCTGTTAAATCTTGCTTAACTGTAAAAATGGTAGCTAAAAGTATCCAAATCTTTCATAAAACTTAAGAAAATTTTATAGGAGTATCAGTTATTAAATCAATCCTTAAATCAATCTCTCTTTAGTACAGAGTGTCACTTTTTATTCTGACATCTTGCTGTTCATATCATTGCTATAGCTGAGTGAAAAATGTAGTGATAAAAGTAAAATTTGAAATGAGGAATAGCCTTTTGTTTAAGTTCTGCCATGTGCTTTAATTAGGAACCCTACTAAGGCTTGTCCTTTGAAGGGCCATACTTTATTTCATATTTTCACATATTCATCTACATAAACCTTTAGATTTTGATTCTGAAGGTAAAGACATTTTGTAACACAATTATAACTCATTCTGAAATGTTAGCTGGAATTTAGAAATATTTAACTCTCACATTTCCACTTATATGCAAGGACACCTAAAGGTCCTAGCTTTATATACACTAGACTTAGGAGTCCAAGGGAAGAAATTAGATGGCTCTTTAAATGTTAATATAATTGTAAAATGACAATAGTTCCCATTCAGATCAATGCAGATTTTTGATAATTCATAATCAATTTATCATTAATCAATAACCAATAATTGATTAGAAGTCTTCATTATGATTATTCATTTATTTGATAGCGTTCTTTGAATTCAAATACATTTAAGAATAAAAGACCTTGGATAAGTCAGCTTTAACTGGACTTATTAATCACACATTTAGTAAAGACTGCATATGCAGAGTGCTGTGGAAGACCTTTGGTGTAGTTTCTGATGATCCACATCCAGCTTGCAGATAGTGTTACTTCCCCTATGATTAAGGTCAATTACACCCTTGTTACCCTTATTGTGTATTATTCTGGACCTTGTCTATTTCCTGCTTTTGATACACAATTCTGCTTAACTTAGACTATGTCAAGGCTAATTCCCCAGTCTGGCATTTTGAGTGCAGCAGGTGGGGGCTTGCAAGGATTCTAAAAATTAATACTGGCCAATCCAGGCTTATATAACACTCCCAAGGTTACAGCTTTTCTCTGACCTTGGATTGGTAGATGCTGCCACCACCCAAGTGCAGAACCCCTTTGAGAGCACAGGAAGGCGCACTTGGGAATTCCTTCCTGTGGGGTACCTCCAAGCCCTTTCACACACACACCCTCCGGGGAAGAGCTGAGGGGTGAGGGGGAAAGAAATCAGCTGTTGCCACCAGCTAATTAAACAACATGTGCACAAACCTCTTAAGACACAAAAATCCAATTCTGTTCTTAAAAAAGGTACATTTTATTTTTTAAAAAAAGAAAATACATCTAGGAACTCAGACTACTGCTAGATTTGAAAAGAGCAACTACAAGGATTAAGCACCAAGAATAGCTTTCTTGAGGTCCATCTTAAAGGTTACAAGCAAAACAAAAGCTCCTGGGTTAGCACAGAGGAATCCACAAGCCAGAAAGAAATAAAAGGAATCAACCTAATCACGTCTTCCTAGATATTTCCTAATCTACTTACGTATCTGGGGTTTTAAAGGAGTAGTTTCTAGGTATGATACTGATGATTTTTCATACCTGGCCCATGCTTCTTACAGCATCGCTCTGCCCTGTCCACCTCTCCCCTGGGAGAACAACAGATAGGCAAAGGGGGAGTCATTTTTCAATTTTAAAAAGTTCTAGCCTTCCCATTGGCTCTTTTGGCTAGGTGCCCACTCACTTCCTTTTACCTATGCATAGCAGTGAGACTTTTTAACCCTTTGCAGGTAGAGCAATTAGAGAACGGCTACTAAGAGGGATTTTACAGCTACTGGCTGGCTGGGTGTCCATACAAGGGAGCTAGCTTTCACCCCCTTCATTTATCACAGGCTATTTCCAAGTTCCCCTGTTCCATTGCATCTTTCCAACTGTCTCACAACTAGTGGTTAGTCAGTGTTTATGCCCTTTTTTTTAGATAATTTAATTCATTATACATTTTGTAGTTAGTACATTATAGAGTATATGTCTTAAAACAGCCTTCAAAGTAAGTTAAGGGTTACTGTACAGTAAAATTCCATTCTTTGTTAGACATCTTTTTCTTAACTGCAAAGCATCATGGGAGTCTTACTCCCAAGTGAACCTTAGAATCTTTCTTGGCCTATCTCAGTGTCAACAAGCCTCATTTTAATCAATCTACAAAATATCATACATACTATAAAAGTCCTCTGGTAATAGATAATGCCTACAATATGAGGTTGGCTATATTTAGTTATTCTATGCTTTGTTGGTTTTGTACGTTTGTTTGTTTTCCCTAAAATTATTATTTCTCCTTTCTCGCACACCACTTCCCCTTATTGGTTTCTGTTTTATAATGTGAGATTGATATAAGTTTTGTAGCTGTCCAGGATAACAGTGGGGCAGGCTGAAAGAATTTGAGAGGAATAAGAAAAGAGTAGGTTTTGTCCTATGTCTCCCCCTTTCATACTTCATGGTAACTCTATGAGAAATAGAAGGAATAGAAATTGTGTGGTAATTGTTTCTTACAGGAAAAAAACAAGAGAAAAAGCCCATAAAATCCATAAATTCAAATACAAACACTTGAGACATTTTTATGTATTTTATAATAAAATGCAAATACAATATATTCAATATATTTAGGTTCTTTTGGAACACACATCTCTACCCAGCCTCTTTGGGTTTCTAATGTCCCATACCTATATCATACACTCACAGGGCCCCATTTTTCTTATTCTCTTTCCTTTCCTGATATACATTCAGACTAATGTACAATCAGTAGCAACTCCACTTTAGTCAATTGAGTTACACCAGTGTAAAACAGGTGAATGTGAAAGGCAAATTTTGTTGTTAGGTCCAAATCCTGCATAGACTTATGTATATGCTTTAGTTTACACACTGTCAATAGTCCCATTGACTTCCATGACACTACTCACAGTTAAAAGAAGAACAGGAGTACTTGTGGCACCTTAGAGACTAACAAATTTATTAGAGCATAAGCTTTCGTGGACTACAGCCCACTTCTTCGGATGCATATAGAATGGAACATATATTGAGGAGATATATATACATTAATTCTTTTGCGTAGAGACTGTCCGGTTTGGCCAATGTACATGGCAGAGGGGCATTGCTGGCACATGATGGCATATATCAAAAAGAATTAATGGACACAAATCTGACATCAGGAATCAAAATACTCAAAAACCAGTGGGAGAACACTTTAACCTGTCTGGTCATTCAGTGACAGACCTGCGGGTGGCTATATTACAACAGAAAAACTTCAAAAACAGACTCCAAAGAGAGACTGCAGAGCTAGAATTGATATGCAAACTAGACACAATCAACTCCGGTTTGAATAAGGACTGGGAATGGCTGAGCCATTACAAACATTGACTCTATCTCCCCTTGTAAGTACTCTCACACCTATTATCAAACTGTCTGTACTGGCCTAGCTTGATTATCACTTCAAAAGTTTTTTTTTTTTTTTCTCTTAATTAATTGGCCTCTCAGAGTTGGTAAGACAACTCCCACCTGTTTATGCTCTCTGTATGTGTGTATATATATCTCCTCAATATATGTTCCATTCTATATGCATCCGAAGAAGTGGGCTGTAGTCCACGAAAGCTTATGCTCTAATAAATTTGTTAGTCTCTAAGGTGCCACAAGTACTCCTGTTCTTCTTTTTGCGGATACAGACTAACACGGCTGTTACTCTGAAACCTACTCACAGTTAGATACACATACAAGCCTTCCAGGAATGGAGCCTTATAGTCCAGGCCCTCTCACTTTGCCACCATCAGAGTTTTCATTGCATATACCTATCTCATAGAACTGAAAGGGACCTTGAAAGGTCATCAAGTCCAGCCCCGTTTTCACTAACAGGACCAAGTATTGATTTTGCCCCAGATTCCTAAGTGGCCCCTTCAAGGATTGAACTTATAACACTGGGTTTAGCAGGCCAATGCTCAAACCACTGAGCTATCCCTCCCAATACCTTCTTGCCCCCTTTGCTAGTGCAGCATTTTCCTCCTTTACTTCTCTCTTTCATCCAACTTTTTTAATTCTTCTGCATCCTAAGGCCAGAGATACACTTAAAACATTTGCTGATATAGTATTGTCAATTTAGGGGTGTGATTTTTTTTAAGCAACATTTATGAGGTGAGTAGTTCCAATAGAACCTCATGGTATTAAAAACTGCAGTATAGGGCCCTCAGAATTATAATGATCTCTATCATGATTCAGTTATATCCTTGCTTTAATGAAAATATCCCCTACGAAAAACTAAATTTAGACCTGACACTACCCCTCTTTATGGCTTGCAACCTCCTCCCCTCTACGTGCTGGTCCTGGAAGACTACGGTGTGGGCAGTTCTCACTTCTTCCCTTTCCTCTTTGGAGCACTGAGTGCTTGGAGAGTAGGAAGGGGCAGTCCTGGTACTCCCCAGAGTAGAGGGAATACAGTTCCAGCTTTGTACTGATATGGAATTTAGGCTATGTCTACACTACATACCTTACAATGGCACAGCTGTACCGCTGCATAAGGTCTCCCGTGTAGCCACTCTATGCTCTCCCATCAGCATAATTAAACCACCACCAACAAGCAGCGGTAGCTATATTAGTGTGAGAGTGTCTCCCACTGACATAGCAGTGTCACACTGTGCTTTTGTCAGTGAATTTATGTCGGTCAGGAAGGTTTTTTTCACACCCCTGACTGACAAAAGTTTTGCTAACAGAAGTGCTAGTGTAGATGTAACTTTCACTCCACACAAAATGGACAAGCAAAATCTTCAACAGGATTGAAGGGACTGTTATGACCTTAAACAATATTCCATTACTTTCTGACATAAAAACATTGGAACAGTAATTAAGTATACTGTCCCCAGTTTAAAAGGAAACAATAGCTTTAACTGATTGGAGTATATACACTTCTGTAGCTTATGTAGTGTGCCTTCTTCCATTTAAAGTAAGCTACTCCAGATTTATAAATACTCCAGATTTAATATTTTTTTTATTCTTTCTAGCTCAGTCGTTTTTGAAATGTTTAAGGAACTTTTATCATTATTGTATATTAACAGGAGTTAGGAAGTCATTTTATAGCTATTTCATACTCTATTAGCAAAATAATCTATAGGACAAAAAATCAAGGGAGAAGTGCAAGAGCTCAGATTCTAGCAATACTTTCTATTTATTCTGCAACCTTCCTCAATCTCTGATAATTTTAGTTCTCATTTTCTTTAAGAAATTGAAGCTTTGGAGTTTGTATGTTGCATATATTCTGAGGGACAGCACAGTGCAGCAGTATTGGTCTGACTCTTTTGCTATCTTCTACAGATCTGTGACTGGCAGGGTACTTTATCATTTCTATTGGTTACGGTGAGTACACATGCAGAATGGATAAAGGCCACAATTCTGTAAGCTGTTCCAGATAGGCAGACTCCTGCCTATGTATAGGGCACCTTTGACTTCAATAGGACTCCACAAGATGACATGGGCCACCTACCAAGGTGTAGTCTGCTGAGAGGAAGGATGGTGCAATTATTAGGGTGCTTGCTTATGGTTCAGATGACCCACGTTCAAAATGATAATTTTGAATATTAAGCTATTCAGTTTTATCATTTAAATCAATGTGCTACACAAATATTAAAACATGTTTTTTTGTCAATTTACATTCTATATCTGAAAAAGCTTGAAAACATGATAAGTTGTGACACTGAGAATTGCCTCCTCCACTTCCCCTCATTACTAATACATTAATTCTATCATTTTTCTTTTTACCTTATTTGAGTCTGTACAAATTACTGGTTATCCAAGTGTCCTAAGGGATAGCAAAGGCATGAATGTCAAAAGGCCACCTCACACCTCCTTAATTAACTGCTGAATGACAGAGGGGGAAATTGTTATGTGAGAGAACTTCTGGCTCCCACAAAATAAGCTCTGCTACTGAGTAGCTATTTTAAGTTGGCTGAGTTGCTGCAACTTCTGACCCAATTCTTACACTTTCTTCTGCTATCACCCCTGTCAGTCCTGTCTAGATGAACTGTTGGTCTGGAAAATATGAGAATATAGAAATAATTAATTTCATTGTCTAAGATTACTTGTTCACTGCCTGAGTACTAGACAAGATGAGTGAGCTTCTCTTTAATAACTTTTTTTTATTATTGCATTATTAAAAGTTAGCTTTTTACAGATAAGAATCACATATACAAACATATTCTTCAGATCAGCATGAGATGACAGGTCAGAATCTCACAAGAATTAGTGAGAGAACATCCTTATCTCTGCGGCTGTAGACATTTAATCATTCCTTCACTATTCTGGGCAACTGCACATTGACCTCATAGACATCACTGGCTGTCAGCCACAGTACTGTGTAATATAGGGACTACTTTGCATGGAGCTTTACGAAAAAGAAATGCCACTAGCTGTGACAACATCCCTAATTAGATGTTGAAATACTATTGTAAGGATCTGTCACCGGTGATTACTCATCTCTTTAATAGTTCCTTCAAACAGAGCTGTGTTTCTGCTATTTAGAAAATAGCCAATATCATTATCATTCCCTGAGGGGTTTATCCAAGCACTCTGAGGGATTACTGTCCAATTTCACTTTTAAGCACAGTTGCAAAAGTCATGAAACAGCCTGTTCCCGGGGGGGAATAAAGCATCTTTACTACAAGAATTTTAGCTGGAAAAGGGATAGAGAGTTGGTGTATACCTGGAAGCTATTTGAACAACAATTATAAGCCAAATGTCCTCTACAGGGCCTGGGGGCGGGCGGGGAGGGGGAAGACATGGGAACAAGAGTGGGTGATGGTGAAGGAAACGAGCAAATCATAAGGGTGATGATAGGGAAGATTAAATAGACAGACTGACTTGCTGAATTCCAAAGCTTTGCTGATAGAAGCATTTGCCAAAAATACCAAAACCACAGCAATATCCTGATCCATTTCCTAGAAGTGAAGCACATGCCTTTCGGTGTTCCCGGTGACTAATGTGTGGATAAACCAGGCTCTTAGTTGCATAAGATTTTCAGCTCAATCCAAAGAATTGTGTCAGTTCCCAAGGTAGGATAAACCTTTAATAAAAAGTGCCATGAGAGCTTTAGTTTTATTTAAATTATTATTATACAATATGTCTATCACAGCCCTTAAGTGACCATAAAATAAAAATTGCAATATGTAAGTAAATGAAACAACATGATTCTGTCTCCAACCAAAGCACCCTACCCCACTACAAGATCCACCTCAGAAGCATGGATAAAAATTCATGCCTTTAAGTTTACTCTGAAAGTCAACAAACTTAGGCTTTGTTGAAATAAAAAGAGAAAAATTCCAGAGTCTAAAACCTTCCTCTGAAGAAGGCCTTAGCTCCAGCAGCCAGGCATACAAATCTAGGGTTGTCAAACCAAGAGTAACAGATTATCTCAGCTGCTGAAGTAATGTTCAGAGAGGTGATCTTTAGGGTACAAATCCCACAGTAACAGTGGCTTTTTAGATCAAATTCAGCACCCAAATTACATCCAAAATGAACTGAAATTCAGAGCAGGTTTTGACACATTGGGGTAACATACTGCCATCAAGACCAGCTAAGTAAATAGGCTACAGTGTGAGCTCTCATTCACGTTTCCAAGTGGTGTGCAAATGTCAGTGCAGGTAGATTGAACTGCGATACTCTCATGTCTGGAAGTATGGATATACCCTAAAGGCAAGACAAAAGAAGGGAAATTTATTATGTGCCTTAAAAGAACAGGAGGTAACCCCACCCCAGAAGCCAAGAAGTTTATTTATACACATAATATAAACTTTCATTCAGTCACTAAGGAGTTGTGCTTACAAGTTAATAGATCCATATAATGGGCCAGACACTCTCCACCTTTAAGTACTTACAGAAGACCGAATTCTGCCATGGTGTCTACAATTGAGGCTATGTTTACACTACCGTTATGTCAGCAAAATTTATGTTGCTCAGGGGTGTGAATATTCCACCCCTTGAGCAACACAAGTTACACCGACATAAGCACTAGAGTGCACAGCTCTATGTCGGCAGGAGAGCTTCTCCCGCTGACTTAGCTTATGCTGCTCGCAGAGATGTTTTCTTTATGCCAGTGGGAGAACTCTCTCCTCTTGGCATAGAGCATCGTCACCAGATACACTGCAATGGCGCAGCTCTATCAATACAGCTGCACTGCTACAGTGCTGTACATGCAGACACAGCCTGAACCTAGTACATATGTCTATTAAGTAATATAAAGAAAAACAAAATATGTTTCCCATTTCCCCTAACTTCTACCTGTACTTAAATTCCTTCAAAGGAAGTTGCAAGAAACCCTGAGTTAAATATGGGTTAACCTGCCTGTAGTAAAAATGTATTCCCAAACCACATAATTGAAAAAGTGGTTTAAGCCTGGAAGATTAACATCTCTTCCAATTTTGTTTAATCCTTATTGTAGCATCATGTTTGTAACACACACTGGAAATAATGCATTTCTCATGAAGTCAGCAATTTGTTTCAAAGTAATTTCATTATTTTAATAGAAGTTTTTATTCAGAAAAGCTTACAAACCTGTGTCCTGATCCTGCAATGTCTTTTGTATATACTCAACTTTCCACTGGGAGTAGTCCCAGTAGACTTCCACAAAGCTTCTAACAGTGTATAAAATATATGAATTTTTGCAGGATCAGGGCCCTCAACATTAAAAAACAGTTAAATTATTAGAAAATAATGTACTGAAGATAGTAATTATTATCTGAACAGTTAGTAAATCTGAAATTTGTGACATTTTTCTGTTTTGTTGCTTTGCAATTTAGGAAGACAAGGCTTTAACTTTTGTGAAGATTATAGTTGAATATAGGCAATGTTAGTTATTTTTAGATATATGTGATTGTTATTTTGCAAGTTTCTCAGCACTGCACAGCTTTGTTACACCCACAGATAGCTTTCTTCCATTATATGTCTAAAATTACATAATCTTTAGACTAATAAATGCATGCCCAATTGTAATTTATTCTTATATAAAACTGGAACAAAACCAGTAGGAATCAGTAAAAATGAGGTTTCTTCCTATCTAAAGGTCTGGGCTCTCTTTGAGTCACATACTCAACACATATTAGCATCATTGTGAGTTACATAGCAAATGGAGAATGGACCCCTAAACTTATATAATTCATTATAAAAGGTCTGATTTCCACTGGGAGCTATGAACAGCATGGAAGCCATTGATGATGTAACTGTAGAATTCAAACCTAACTGCTGCCTTTACATAACCAGTTTACTTCTTTTTTTCAAAGATTATAAAAATGTCTCTCAAACCCACCAGTACTGAAGACAGAAAGATATACTTCAGATAGAGTGAGAGAACGCGTACTTTCAGATTGTGAGTGATGGTTTGTATTAGCTGGTATAGAGGAGATGGGGACTCCCAGAAGGAGGCATGAAGGAGCACACTCAGGCCTGGTCAATACTACAAAAGGACATAAACCATATTAAGTCGATGTAATGATGTATGTGTGTACAATACCGAGTCCCTTCTGCTGACCTAGGTGACCTGTAGTACTCCACCTCTGCAAGAGGTGTAGCACTTGATTCGGCATCCATGGGTCTACATGAGGATAGTGTAGATACTGCATTGTATAATTCAAATGAATTGGCCTCCAGGAGGTGTCCCACAGTGTTCTGCTGTGACTGCTCTGGGGAGCACTTTCAACTCCACTGCATGTCAGCCAGGTAAACAGGAAACAGCTGCTCCCCTGTTAAAGCCCCAGGAACTTTTGAATTTTCATTTCCTGTTTGATCATGCAGTATACGTGCTCACATACCCAAATATATGATTAAGGATAAGATTATGTCATGGAGGTCGCAGATTCCATGATGATCAGCAACCTCTGTAACATTCTCCAATTGAGCCCTAGGGCAACGAGGCCAGAGCTGTTCAGCCGGTGGGGTGTTCTCAGAGCCCCAAGGTGCTGCGGGTGGTGGAGGGACCCCAGATCCCAGAGGTGCCTCAAGTGGGGGGGACCCCATAGCCCTGAGGCACCGCCAATGCCAGAGGGCCCCTGGAGCCCTCAGTTGGAGAGGGCAGCAGGGAGCCCCGGAGCCAACAGCTGCTGTGGGTGGCAGGGAGCCCCAGAGCACTGAGCCACTGAGGGCCCCAGAGTGGTCAGCCACTGCAGTGAGAGTTGCTGAATTGCCCACCCCTTTCTGCAGTGGGGCTTGGGCTCTCTTCCCCCTCCCACCCCTGCTCATGTTTCAGTCGCCATCATGTTTAGTAAAAGTCACAGACAGGTCACAGGCATCCGTGATTTTTTTTTTCTCTTGCCTGTGACCTGTCTATGACTTTTACCAGAAACTACTGTGACAAAATCTTAACCGTAGATATGATAGAGTGTTGTGAATCTCAACAGGAGCTCATCCATAGGCACCGACTCCAGCCCCGGAGCACCCACGGGGAAAAATTAGTGGGTGCTCTGCACCCACCGGCAGCCAAGCTTCCCTTCCCCCCTGCCCCACCTCCTCCTCCTCCTCCTCCTCCTCCTCCTCCCCTGAGCATGCCGCATCCCTGTTCTTTCGCCTACCTCCCTGTGTTTCTTGCCTGGCCACTGCCAAACAGTTGATTGGCAGCATTAGCACACTCGGGGTGGAGGGGGAAGGAGCACTCAGGGGAGGAGGTGGGGCCGGGGCAGGAATTTGGGGAAGGAGTTGGAATGGGGGTGGGTAAGGGGTGGAAAGAGGCGGGGCAGGAGCGGGGCCTCATGGAAGGGGTGGAGTGGGGGCGGGGCCAAGGGGGGGGGTCAAGCACCACATGAAAGTGGGGAAGTCGGCGCCTATGAGCTCATCGATAGAAGGGTGATTCCTGCAGGGAACTTCCAACCCTATCCATTCCAGCGAACCCTTTTTATCCTGCGTTCTAACCACTTTATGCCTATATATGAGGGTTCCAACTGCCTTTTCCTTATTTGTACTTCCACACCTCATAAATATTGGTGTGCCTCACTTTTCATAGGTTGTTTTCTTAGTTCCCCTTATTCTAAGGGCTTGTCTATACCACTGACCAGATCGACTGGCAGCAATTGATCCAGTGGTGGTTGATTTATCGTGTCTAGTATAGACGCTATAAAGTGACTGTTGATCGCTCTAGCGTCAACTCCAGTACTCCACCTCAACGAGAAGTGGAAGGGGAATCGATGGGAGAGCATCTCCTCTCAACACACTGCAGTGAAGACACCGCGGTAAGTAGATCTAAATATGTCGATTTCAGCTACGTTATACACGTAACTGAAGTTGCATAACTTAGCTTGAACCCTCCCTCCCTCCCAATAGTGTAAAACAGCCAGCGCTAATTAGCATCTACCTAAACTGTTCCGATGGTAACCTGCAATAACCCCAGAACTTTCCATGATGTTACAATCAAATATCTTGCGATCTAGATGTTTACATTGTGGCATATTTCTCAAACATCACCTCTTGACACATTCTTTACAGTAATCTTGCATCTTTACCGGCAAGGGTTATTCCTGGGTCAGCTACTTATGTCAAGCGTCCTTAAGCCTGAGACCTAATATGGCTAAGCTGAAATCTTACAGACCATAACCTGTAGGCCTTGCATTACAGCCTTACCCTACTTATATACCAAATACATACTTATCACTCCAAAATATTTGTCAATCTTCTACTCCTATAATCTTGTCTACATCTTCAACTTAAATCTATTCATCACACATTGATTACATATGAAATAAGATATGAGTTAACCATGACAATAGAGAACACTATTAAATGATAAATTGAATTAATTAGCTGCAGTCCTAGTTTCCTTCCCCATGATCCTTATCTAATTGCAATGCTTCCATGCCCCTGGCTCCTTGTCCCAGTCTTTCTGCCCAGTCAGTCAAAGTTTTTCCTCTGCTTCCTGGCTCCTTGACAAATCTATCTCCTCTCTCTAAATCTTAATGAAAATATGATTGGAGGGGAACATAATATATCAGATCTAGTTCAGGAGGAAGCAGTATACAGTACCAGCTACACAGCTTGCTTTTAAGCTTCTTTTACAGTCTACTTAATCGGGACAACCACACGTGTTTTTACCTTTATTATTATTACTAATTATTATTTCCGTAGCTCCAACAGGCTGTTTGGCGATTTGTTAAATCCAGATTTTTCCCCCTTATTGTCTGTCTGCACTTGATACAAGGCAGGTATAAAGTTAATTTAAAGAAGATGGGAGGTAGCTCTCCAAAAAGTGAGCAGTGAAGGGAGCAGTGCATGAGATACTCATTGAATAAAGATCATTCAAAGTAAAAGTGTGCGAAGTTTACAATGTATAATAAGAGGTCATTGATCATACATGTCAAAGAATAGAGACTATAGCTGCTGCTGTAAATGGGTGTGTGCATATACATTTAATGGACTATTTGAAGGTAAGGTGGGACAAAGAGATGGGGCCTGTCTGGCATGATGATAAACTAGAAACACTGGATAAATACCTCTTATAAAAGCTGTCAGAGATGCTAATGAAATCTGAAGCACTTGAAATCAAAGGGCTGAATTACTGACTAGAGACTTGAAAAATAGTGCAATAAACCTGCAGGCTCAAAATTGGGTTCCTCCCAACAACCTAGAATGGAGGATCTAGGCAGTAAAGGTCACGGAGCTACCCATTCTATAGAATCATAGAATATCAGGGTTGGAAGGGACCTCAGGAGGTCATGTAGTCCAACCCCCTGCTCAAAGCAGGATCATTCCCCAACTAAATCATCCCAGCCAGGGATTTGTCAAGCCTGACCTTAAAAACCTCTAACAAAGGAGATTCCACCACCTCCCTAGGTAACCCATTCCTGTGCATCACCACCCTCCCAGTGAAAAAGTTTTTCCTAATATCCAACCTAAACCTCCCCCACTGCAACTTGAGACGATTTCTCAGTGGTACCAAATGACAGAACAAGGAGTACAGTCCAGATCCATCCTCTTTGGAACTCCCTTTCAGCTAGCTGAAAGCAGCTATCAAATCCCCCCTCATTCTTCTCTTCTGCAGACTAAACAATCCCAGTTCCCTCAGCCTCTCCTCATAAGTCTTGTGCTCCAGCCCCCAATCATTTTTGTTGCCCTCCGCTGGACTCTTTCCAATTTCTCCACATCCTTCCTGTAGTGTGGGGCCCAAAACTGGACATAGTACTCCAGATGAGGCCTCATCAATGTCGAATAGAGGGGAATGATCACATCCCTTGATCTGCTGGCAATGCCCTTACTTATACAGACCAAAATGCCTTTAGCCTTCTTGCCAACAAGGGCACACTGTCGACTTATATCCAGCTTCTCGTCCACTGTAACCCCTAGGTCCTTTTCTGCAGAACTACTGCCTAGCCATTCAGTCCCTAGTCGATAGCAGTGCATGGGATTCTTCCATCCTAAGTGCAGGACTCTGCACTTGTCCTTGTTGAACCTCATTAGGTTTCTTTTGGCCCAATCCTCTAATTTGTCTAGGTCCCTCTTTATGCTATCCCTACCCTCCAGCATATCTACCACTCTTCCCAATTTAGTATCATCTGCAAACTTGCTGAGGGTGCAGTCCACCCCATCCTCCAGTTTATTAATGAAGATATGAACAAAACCAGCCCCACGACCGACCCTTGCAGTACTCCGCTTGATACTGGCTGCCAACTAGACATGGAGCCATTGATCACTACCCATTGAGCCCCACGATCTAGCCAGCTTTCCATCCACCTTATAGTCCATTCATCCAGCCCATACTTCTTTAACTTGCTGGCAAGAATACTGTGGGAGACCATATCAAAAGCTTTGCTAAAGTCAAGGAATAACACATCCACAGAGCCAGCTATCTCATCATAGAAGGCAATTAGGTTAATCAGGTATGACTTGCCCTTGGTGAATCCATGCTTACTGTTCCTGATCACTTTCCTCTCCTCTAAGTGCTTCAGAATTGATTCCTTGAGGACCCCGCTCCATGATTTTTCCAGGGACTGAGGTGAGGCTGACTGGCCTGTAGTTCCCTGGATCCTCCTTCTTCCCTTTTTTAAAGATGGGCACTACATTAGCCTTTTTCCAGTCATCTGGGACCTCCCCGGATTGCCATGAGTTATCAACTTTACTATTCCATAATCCTCTTCATGCACAAAGAGGAATTAATATATACACATCAGAGGGTACCACGTTTGGGGACGGGGTAGGGGAAAGGAACCCACTGAAGACTGGAACGTTTGGAATCTAATGTTTGGATTGCCTTAGCTGCTTGCTCCTGAGCTTTTGGTATACCACTATTGTCAACTCTTGAGATTGCATCATGTCTTGTGATATTTGGCATTTTTCTTAAAGCCTCAACTCCTGGAGTCATGTGATTAAATGACAATCTGCTTCATTAAAAAAAAATAGTTTCCATCCCTCATGGTTGCCAAGAAAAGCTTGAAAACATGAATCCTATATGTTCAAAAAATGAAAGACAAACAAAAAACAACCCAAACTTTCTTTTTAAAAATCTCATGGTTGCTAAGCCTGTCTCTTGATTTTGAGGGAATACTGGTACAAAGGGCATACTACCAGAAATCTAAAAGAGAGTAGTGTAGCCACAGAAACACCCTGAAGTAGCTAATAGATTCAGAGAGGTTGAAGGTTAAGAAAGACCATTGTGATCATTTTGTCTGATCTCCGGTATAACACAGGAGATGGAATTTCCCCAGTAATTCCTGAATCAAGCCCAAAATTCTGAGTAAGCTACAGAGGGTCAATTAAATGGTTCCTGAAACTCTAGGAGGCAGAGATTTCAGAGATATGGAAAGGAGAGGGTATCTCATGATGTCTTACCAAGAGGTTAGAAGAGAATGTTTGATTGTTAGATATGTAAAGTGTTTTATGTTTCTTCCCTTACTATAACAAACTCAAAGTTAATGTTTATATGATTTCCTCTTTATTTTTAATCTTTTGGGGTGGGGGTTGATATGATAATGATTCTTATAATTTCTTGCAGTAAAAAAAACAAACAAATAAAAAACCCTCAACTCTTGTGAAGTTGTGAAGGATGCTTGGAGCCTTAACCCCTACTCATAGGTCTCAGTTGAAGGACATGGACAACAGAGATCCTCTCCCAGAGTATTGTATGTGGATCTGTGATCAAAAAGATGCGCAGGAAAACACCTAAAGACCACAGAAAGGAATTTTTTAAAGGAATTTTAGGTGACCCCATAGGGTTTTAAATTGTTGCATGCTATTCATTCCAAGTCAGCCAGATCACACGGTTTATTGATCTAGTCCTCTGTGCATGGAGACACTGAGGTTTTCTAGCTCTATAGCATTTGTAATTTAGCCATTTGGCAGGCAGGGAGAAGTGTTGCAGAATCAGGCTCTTTCTGCTCATAATGCTTTATAACAAGTGATCAGGGATACGTTAGCATGAAAAGCTAGAAGTTTTAAAAATGTCATATCACTCAGAGAGCACACGAAGAGCAGCTCATCTAATGACAACTACAACAAAAGAATAATCCTGTAATGGATCTTTGACAGTTTATTTTCAGTGCATATTGCTTAGGCAGTACATAATGTGTATTTTCTAAGCAGCTTAGCAGACGGGAGGTAAGTAGGATGATGATTACAATTCAATATAAAAATACATTTAAATAAAGTTGGAGGTCTAACTTAAGCCCTCAAAAGCCAAAATGTACGACTTACATCTTCAACAACAGCCTTCCCTCAGTTACTCTTGGTAAGTGTACACTACAGCTGGGTGCCAGCCTCCCAGCCCGGATAGACAGAGTCGTGCTAGTTGCACTCAAGCTAGTGCATTAAAAATAGCTGTGTGGATGTTGCAACACCGGCGGTGGCTCAGGCTAGCCACTTGAACTAAGTGGGTCGGGTGGGCTTGGACTCGGTGACTAGCCTGAGCTGCTGACCATGCCACAATGTCCACACTGCTAATTTTAGTTCACTAGCCCAAGTGGTGCTAGCATGAGCCTGGCAGCCCAGGCTGTTAAGTATGCTCCCAGCTGCAGCGTAAACATAGTCTCTGTTCTTGAGTTACTAAATTTGTCATGATCTTTTGTCACAGATTGCCACAACACCGGACAATGTGAAATTTGTGTCTGTGAGAGGAGACTCAGGCTCAGTATCTCCAGAAGTACAAGAAGAGTTCATACAGCAGTCAAATGTGATACAACATTCAACAGAGGGTGCAGAGGGTGTTCCTCACATATTATGTCTAATGTCCAGAGATAGTACAACCTTTTTGCAATCAAAACATGAGTTTAGGCTTTGGGAGGATTTATTAATATCTATCTATGATACTTAAATCATCCCATTGCCATAGTATCTGAGTACATCACAGTCTTTAACATACTCACAACACCCCATTTTACGGATAGGGAAAAGAGATATTAAGTGACTTACCCAAGGTCACATAGGATGTCTGTGGCAGATTAGGAAACTGAACTCAGATCTCTGGAGACTGGAGTCCCAGGTTAGCCCACTGATCACATCAATATTGTTTTATATTTTCAGAAACAGTTCCCCCAGAAAAAAATTAAATATACATGCCACAGAGGAGAGGGAGAAAAAGGTCAAAAGGTAACTTGTTTTCTGCAAATGAAGTTGTGACCCATTTATTATTTCATTTCTATTAACTTATCAACCAATGAGACAGGAGAGTCCCAGAACAGATCAATAACATTGCAGCTATTGCAGAAAAGGAAAGAGGAGCTTGATGGTGGTCCTAAGTGACACTGATGGATGATGATGTGAGGACAGAGCATCTGCCACTGCAAATATTAATTTGCAATTAAAATGACTCAACCACACAATTGGAGATACCACCTGCAAAGTGCTGCATGATACCTACTATTAAAATAGAAAAAGGGAAGGCAACGCAGTTCATTAATGGGTTTTTGAATTGGTTGTATATTGTTTGAATAGTTCATTGAAAGGTAGACTGTGCCTCAATGATGGGGAGAGCAGAGTTGCACCCTGGTGCCTGCGTAGGCTGTTCCAGGTTGATGTCCCAGGAGCATGGTGCTTCTCCACCTTTTCCCTCCCCCATAGGAAGATGTGCATTTGTGTGCAGGCATTGCATTTGTCATGGGGCTTTCCATGGGACACAGCATATTAGGCAGGAGTTGTGCATCTTCCCCAACCTGTGCACCCAGGATAAAGCTGGTCACATCCCTCCCCTAAAATAGTTACTGTCACCCCAATAAATTAGCCATTGTACTTTATCACACCACTAATGCATCTGTTTTCTTGGCATCATAAGTGACACAGACAGACAAATTAAAGCTAAAACTATTTAGGATTGTGCTACTTAGACTCTAAACTCCTCAGGGCAGGGATTAGCTTCCTATTATGTGTTTGTGCAGTGGGGCTGGAACTGTTAGGAATAACTGCCATACAAATAAATTATTAATTAATAAATAATAAATCAATGGACTGAGATAGATCTGTGGAGAGAGGTGAGATTGGGTGGACTGATCCAACCATCAGGCAGTAAACTGAAACATTTTCCTTTGAGTCATTAGTATTTTCTCTACGCACAAGGTGCATCCACAGCAGTTAGTGATTTGTGTGCATGCTTTGATGCTTAGAAACACAGTCCCATTGGGAAGTGGAAAGGTCAAATAAAGGAAAGGAAACAGTGACAATACAGTCATTGATTTCAGGTTATTAAAAGAAGTGCCAGCTATTTAGATGGCCATCCCAGCTTGTTAAGCAACCAGGTGAGGTTTTGTAACACTAACAAAGCAAGGACCATTGTTAGATCTTTTTTTCCTGACTCTCATCAAAAAATCCTAATGCCAAATATCAGGTTTTAGACCACAACTTATTGCAAAGTCCTTAGAACTCAAGCCCATGTAAATTCTCACTCAGCCAGTCCCCCAAACACTTAAAATTGAGTCTTTACATTTATTTTGCTGGTTACATGGAGGTTTACACCTGTATTAGTCCCAGGATACGTTGCCCCTTCTGAGACACTTTTCTAATCCCCCAAGTGAACTCCTTTCAAGTGACAGGTCTGTGCCGCCATTTCTTTTTGGGATGGGGCCTCACCATCCAACCAACCCCAACTTCACCCTCTTGATTTCTAATTGAGGTACCTGGAAGACCCAAGAAGGTCTTCCCTTGGGAAGCTGTGGACAATAACAGTTTGCAGCAACACAGGAGCAGCCTCTTCAAAACAAAGTATGATTTGTTTTGTCAAATGGTGCCTAGCACACAGAGAAATGGACTTAAAGCAACAGAGAGACATATATGTATACTGACTTACCTATGATTAGTACTCCCCTCTCTAACCCCAAGGTAGACTTTAGCCTCGGTGTATCCTGTTCTCTTGGGGACTGTCATAACTATAAAGGGAAGGGTAACAGCTGTCCTGTGTACAGTACTATAAAATCCCTCCTGGCCAGAGACTCCAAAATCCTTTTCCCTGTAAAGGGTTAAGAAGCTCAGGTAACCTGGCTGGCATCTGACCTAAAGGACCAATAAGGGGACAAGATACTTTCAAATCTTGGGGAGGGGAAGGCTTTTGTTTGTGTTCTTTGTTTTGGGAGTGCGTTCGCTCTCGGGACTGAGAGGGACCAGACATCAATCCAGGTTCTCCACATCTTTCTAAACAAGTCTCTCCTATTTCAAACTTGTAAGTAAATAGCCAGGCAAGGCGTGTTAGTTTTTCTTTGTTTTCTCAACTTGTAAATGTACCTTTTACTAGAGTGTTTACCTTTGTTTGCTGTACTTTGAACCCAAGACTAGAGGGGAGTCCTCTGAGCTCTTTAAGTTTGATTACCCTGTAAGGTTAATTTCCATACGGATTTTACAGAGATTATTTTTACCTTTTTCTTTAATTAAAAGCCTTCTTTTTAAGAACCTGATTGATTTTTCCTTGTTTTTAGATCCAAGGGGGTTGGATCTGTATTCACCAGGAGTTGGTGAAAGGAAGGAGGGGGAAAGGTTAATTTCTCCTTGTTTTAGATCCAAGGGGGTTGGATCTGTGTTCACCAGGAGTTGGTGGGAGGAAGGAGGGGGGGTGGTTAATTTCTCCTTGTTTTAAGATCCAAGGGGTTTGGATCTGTATTCACCAGGGAATTGGTGAAAGGTTTCTCAAGGCTTCCCAGGGAGGGAATCCAATTGGGAAATGGTGGCAGCGGACCAGAGCTAAGCTGTTAGTTAAGCTCAGAAGTTTTCATGCAGGCCCCTACATTTGTACCCTAAAGTTCAAAGTGGTGATACAGCCTTGACAGGGACCAAGTTACAGCCTGGTTGCTGAAATCTTTGGCTCTCAGTCAGTCTGTGTCAGCCTGCTGCAACTTTCAGCTCCCCAGGGCTGATCTTTTAACAGATCAGTGTCTTTTGATCTCTCTCAAACAGACCTATCACCAGGATTGGGTCTCAGGAGCCACTTTTTCAAAGCTATAAACTTGACTATTATGTTTGAGCGTTTGGTGGAATGCTTCTTATCTAGGCCATTATTCTACCTTTCCTGACTGGTTTCTTTAACAACCACTTTTGATTTAACTCTTTGCATCCAGGCAGAGTAGTATCACACAGATACACTGAGTTGTAGATAGAAGAACAGGAGAATTTGTGGCACCTTAGAGACTAACAAATTTATTAGAACATAAGCTTTCGTGGGCTACAGCCCACTTCTTTGTAGCCCACGAAAGCTTATGCTCTAATAAATTTGTTAGTCTCTAAGGTGCCACAAATACTCCTGTTCTTCTTTTTGCGGATACAGACTAACACGGCTGTTACTCTGAAACCTGAGTTGTAGATAATAGTTATAAAAACAATACAAATACTTCCCAGTTCTCCACAACATCGAATTAGTGAAAAATTGTATACAATAAAATCATGGCTACAAGGCTTTATGAATTCTCTATAGTGGCATTGTGACACTGACAAACTGGTCAACTGGTGTATGTTGACCCATAACAACTTAACAGGAGGCATTGAAGTGGTAAACAGGGCCGTTCCTTGTGGATAGTTTTCAAAGCCATGTTAAGTAGACTCGAATCTTTAAGATGTTGGCCTGTATTGTTGGAGAATCAAAGGATAGATGCTAAGTGTGTTTGTTTGTGTTTACCTATACCTTGTTAGAAGTTAACAATGTAACCAGATTAGCTTGTAGATGCTAATTCCCTTTCATGTCTTAATTGCATGTGGATGTTTCAGTTAAACTTAAGATCAAAGATATAAGATACTGTAGGAAATGATAATATTACTTAAATTATCTTCAGCTTAATTGTCTATGCCATAATGAACTGCCTTGATAGTTTGAATTGGTAAGTGCTTTATGTGAATGGATACAACTAGTTATTTGTGTATGCATAGGAAACAGGAGATTAGCTTCTAAACAACAATATACATTACCTATTCTTCTTCTGAGGAAGGCCTTGCTGTGATGATTGCTGTAAAGAGGCTATCAACCTGCTAGAGAACTATAAAGAAAGCTTTAGGCCTGATCCTTTTTGGGGTGTTCTGGTACCATCCTTCTGGAATGGGTTTGCATGAGAGTCTTGTGCCTAGCCTTTCTTAGGAATGTTTGTGTTTTTGCAATACCAGCCCTGTTCTTGCCAGGCTCTGAGAGTGTGTACTCAGGCAGAGCCTGACTCCTGCTTACAGCCTGTGTTTTGCTGATTTTGCTTTATTTTAGCAAATCTTTGACCACTACTTTAGCCCAGGCCTCAGGCCTCATACCAGGCCTCTGATACAAGGGCTTATGTCTCAGGCTCTCTTCCTACTACATGGTGAATAAGGTTTTCAGTAATCTCTCACTATATTAGACTTGGCTGTCTGGATAGGAGCCAAAGGCTGGATTGCTTAAAGGGGACTGTAGTTTGGCTTTTTTGGTATTAGTGTGGTATTACAAAAGCTGTTTTGTTACTGGCTTGTTTAATCTAAATTTAGAATAAACCACCAGTTTTGGGGATCGTCTGCCCTATTCCTGGCAGTTTGTCCTGAGTAAGCATTCTCAGTGTGGTCCCTCCAAGCACCACAGTCACAGGGATAAATTCTGATACTTACTCCCCCATACCACGCCTTGCCCCTCTAATCTAGGCCATCCCACTGACTTGAATAGGATTGCATGGACAGTAAATCTCCACAGAATTAGATTGTATTAATTTCAGTGTACCATAAATAAGGAGGAAAAAAATCCCTCCTTTTAAATGTTTTGGGGTTGATGGAAATACACAATACCAAAAGGGAATTTGATAGCTTAGACTGTGGTTTAAATTAAGTGTGTGGAGAGTGGGGGGTGGGGAGAGGAAGTGTTGTGAAACTCCCCAATCCACCATGCTCTGTCTCCTTATATAGCTCCCCCTTTCATGTCCACCATTGGCTCTCTACCACCACTTTTCTTCTGTTCTTCTACCCCTGCTAGCTTTTCTGTATCCCTGTCCCTTCTCTGGTGACCACTAGCTCCCTTAGGTATTTTATCAGGAAAGATCTGAGGGAGGCATAAGGATAGTACTTAAGAATCCATTTAATTTTAAACATGTACTTAATTGCTGTCCTGATTAGGAATGAGGTCTTTCTTGTGTCGGGATATTAGAGCTCTAGAGTAACTAGGAATAAAAGGATCAAACTAAAAAAAAAGGAAGAAGAAAAAAATAGGACAGGAAAAAATACAGAAAAAGATAATTGTGATAATAATCTCCCAGGGTAGCTGTAGAAGCTCCTTAGCTTGAAAAAAAAATAATGGTAGACTGGACAAATCATAAAAGTATTTACTAGAGGGAACAATTCCAAAGACAAGGGATGGATGCAGTGACTTTAACTGGTCTTTTCACAAGAACATAAAAAAAGCCATACTGGTTCAGACCAATGGTCAATCTAGCCCAGTATCTTTCCAGTCTTCCGACAGTGGCCAATGCCAGGTGCCCCAGAGGGAATGAACAGAACAGGTAATCATCAAGTGATTCATCCCCTGTCGCCCATTACCAGCTTCTGGCAAACAGAGGCTAGGAACACCATCCCAGACCATCCTGGCTAATAGCCATTGATGGACCTATCCTCCAGGAACTTATCTAGTTCTTTTTTGGCAAGGAGTTCCACAGGTTGACTATGTGTTGTGTGGAAAAAATACTTCCTTTTATTCATTTTAAACCTCTGCTGTCTATTAATTTAATTTGGTGACCCCTAGTTCTTGAGAAGGAGCAAATAACACTTCTGTCATAAACAGATAGTTAAGGGTTAATGCCTCCTTTACCTGTAAAGGGTTAAGAAGTTCACCTAGCCTAGCTGACACCTGAGCAGAGGAACCAATGGGGGGATACGATGTTTCAAAAGGAAGGAGGGAAGTTTCCTTTGTTTAGTTTCAGTTTAAGTTTTGACCGGAGTGGGAAAGCTCCAGAATTCAGCCTCTTATCAAGTAGTGAATATTAGTGAAGGTAATAAATAGGTTTATGTTTATTTTCTTTGTAACTTGTCTTGGGCATTAGGGAATAATCAAATTGGGTATTTTTTGTGTAACTAAGTTTTTGCCCAGGGGAACATCCTCTGTGTTTTGAATCTGTTGTCTGTGAGATCAGCTGGTATGCTATCTCCCAGAGGGTTTTCTTTTACCTTTCTTTTCTTTAATTAAAAGTCTTATTTTTAAGAACCTGATTGATTTTTCCTTGTGTTAAGATCCAAGGGGATTGGATCTGGACTCACCAGGAATTAGTGGGGAAAAGGAGGGGAGATGGTTAAATTCTCCTTGTGATAAGATCCAAAGGTTTGGATCGGTGTTCACCAGGAAATTGGTGAAGAAGTCTCTCAAGGCTACCCAGGGAAAGGAGTTAGAACTTGGGAGTGGTGGCAGGAAAACCAGATCTAAACTGGTAATTCAGTTTAGGGGTTCACATGCAGGTCCCCATATCTGTACTCTAAAGTCCAGAGTGGGGGTGAAACCTATGACAACTTCCTTATTTACTTTCTCCACACCAGTCATGATTTTATAGACCTCTATCATATCCCCCCGCCATCATCTCTTTTCCAAGCTGAAAAGTCCCAGTCTTATTAATTTCTCCTCATATGTCAGCCATTCTATACCTCTAATCATTTTTGTTGCCTTTTTCTGAACCTTTTCCAACGCCAATATATCTTTTCCCCATGTGTAAGTTTTATCACCACTGAGCAAGGTGCATTAAAAACAAAAACTGGATATTTCTGTTATAATGATCAAAAGTGAAAAAGTATGAAGTGTTGTCATTCCAATTGTCATCAATTGGCAGTGCATTGTGTGTGTGTGTAATTGTAATCAGGAAAAATGCATCTACTAGCCAGCTTATTGCTTTTTCCTTACCTAGATACAAATGAAGCTAGGATGGCTGCGTCAGCAGTTGACATGTCTATCAACTGAAATCAATGTCTGCATTGTCACTGCTTCCTTTTCTTCACTTTGTCCTTTCTACTTTCCAATGTGATTCCCTTTGGACTATCTAATAAGTGTCAAAGCATGCACTCTTGCCACTAACTTCTTTTGGTTGCATTTTGTTTTGTGTGTCACAGAGGAGATAGCAATAGCTTGAAAGATGGTATTTTAGTTTGCTAGCCAGTGCTCTCTGTTCCATGGATTTCACCTCTTCACATAAATAAGCACCCCATCTCACATACTTGCATACTAAGGTGAGGTGCTGCATGCTCAGTGCTTTTGAAAATCAGGTCTGCCTGCTGCCTTGCTCCAGCATGCTCAGTCAGCTCCTTTGGTTAATGTATGTGTGTGGTCAGGGAGGCCCATAGCCTTTTCTGTCTTCTTTGGCCCTTCTCACTTCCTCTGAGGTGACTTTCAGTTGCTACATTCTTGGCAGGAACTGCAGTTGTCTCTACTGCTTACACGGGGTGCATGGGTGTGTAGGGAAACCATATGTGGCTGTAGATGTCTCTTCAGGATTTGGTCTATTTATATTCATAAAATGATTAGTTATATGGTAATGTGGTACAGTAAAAATCTCCATGCAAGAGTTGTTTACCACAATGCCCCCATGTCACATAGGTTCTTTTCCTTCAAATTGTCTTCTGTCATTTTGTACCCAGAAAGATAATGGAGCAAATAATTAAGCAATCAAGTTGCAAACATCTAGAAGATAATAAGGTAACAGTCAGCATGGATTTGTCAAGAACAAATCGTGTCAAACCAACCTGACAGAGTAACAAGCCTTGTGGATGGGAGGAAGTGGTATAGAATCATAGAATCATAGAACATCAGGGTTGGAAGGGACCTCAAAAGGTCATCTAGTCCAACCCCCTGCTCAAAGCAGGACCAATTCCCAACTAAATCATCCCAGCCAGGGCTTTCTCAAGCCGGGCCTTAAAAATCTCCAAGGAAGGAGACTCCACCACCTCCCTAGGTAACGCATTCCAGTGCTTCACCATCCTGCTAGTGAAATAGTGTTTCCTAATATCCAACCTGGACCTCCCCCACTGCAACTTGAGACCATTATTCCTTGTACTGTCATCTGCCACCACTGAGAACAGCCAAGCTCCATCCTCTTTGGAACCCCCCTTCAGGTAGTTGAAGGCTGCTATCAAATCCCCCCTCATTCTTCTCTTCTGGAGACTAAACAATCCCAGTTCCCTCAGCCTCTCCTCATAAGTCATCTGCTCCAGACCCCTAATCATTTTTGTTGCCCTCCACTGGACTCTTTCCAATTTTTCCACATCCTTCTTGTAGTGTGGGGCCCAAAACTGGACACAGTATTCCAGATGAGGCCTCACCAATGTTGAATAAAGGGGAACGATCACGTTCCTCGATCTGCTGGCAATGCCCCTACTTATACAGCCCAAAATGCCATTAGCCTTCTTGGCAACAAGAGCACACTGTTGACTCATATCCAGCTTCTCGTCCACTGTGACCCCTAGGTCCTTTTCTGCAAAACTGCTACCTAGCCATTTGGTCCCTAGTCTGTAGCAGTGCATGGGATTCTTCCATCCTAAGTGCAGGACTCTGCACTTGTCCTTGTTGAACCTCATCAGGTTTTTTTTGGCCCAATCCCCTAATTTGTCTAGGTCCCTCTGTATCCGATCCCTACCCTCTACTGTATCTACCATGCCTCCTAGTTTAGTGTCATCTTCAAACTTGCTGAGAGTGCAGTCCACACCATCCTCCAGGTCATTAATAAAGATATTAAACAAAACCGGCCCCAGGACCGACCCTTGGGGCACTCCGCTTGAAACCGGCTGCCAACTAGACATGGAGCCATTGATCACTACCCATTGAGCCCGACGATCTAGCCAGCTTTCTATCCACCTACAGTCCATTCATCCAGCCCATACTTCTTTAACTTGGCGTCAAGAATACAGTGGGAGACCGTATCAAAAGCTTTGCTGAAGTCAAGGAATAACACATCCACTGCTTTCTCCTCATCCACAGAGCCAGTTATCTCATCATAGAAGGCAATTAGGTTAGTCAGGCACGACTTCCCCTTGGTGAATCCATGCTGACTGCTCCTGATCACTTTCCTCTCCTCTAAGTGTTTCATAATTGATTCCTTGAGGACATGGTATATCTTGACTATAGTAAAACTTTTGATACTGTTTCGCACGGCCTTCTCATAAACAAACTAGTGATATGCAACCTAGATGGAGCTACTATAAGGTTGGAAAGCCATTCCCAGAGAGTAGTTATCAATGGTTCACAGTCATGCTGGAAGGGCATAACAAGTAGGGTCCTGCTGGGATAAGTTCTGGGTCTGGTTCTATTCAATGTCATCATCAATGATTTAGATAATGGCATAGAGAGTACACTTATAAAGTTTGTGGACGATACCAAGCTGGGAGGGGTTGCAAGTGCTTTGGAGGATAGGATTAAAATTCAAAATGACCTGGACATACTGGAGAAATGATCTGAAGGAAATAGGATGAAATTCAATAACAAATGCAAAGTACTCCACTTGGGAAGGAATAATCAGTTACACACATACAAAATGGAAAATGACTGCCTAGGAAGGAGTACTGCGGAAAGGGATCTGGGGGTCATAGTGGACCATAAGCTAAATATGAGTCAACAGTGTAACGCTGTTGCAAAAAAACCAAACATCAATCTGGGATGTATTAGCAGGAGTACTGAAAGCAAGACACAAGAAGTAATTCCTCCGCTCTACTCCCTGCTGATTAGGCTTCAACTAGAGTATTGTGTCCAGTTCTGGACGTCACTTTTCAGGAAAGATGTTGACAAATTGGAGAAAGTCCAGAGAAGAGCAAGAAAAATGATTAAAAGTCTAAAAAACATGACCTGTGAGGGAAGATTGAAAAAATTGGGTTTGTTTAGTCTGGAAAAGAAAAGATTGAGAGGGGACATAACAGTTTTCAAGTACATAAAAGGTAGTTACAAGGAGGAGGGAGAAAAATTGTTCTTCTTTACTTCTGAGGATAGGACAAGAAGCCATGACCTTAAATTGCAGCAAGGGAGGTTTAGGTTGGACATTAGGAAAAACTTCCTCACTGTCAGAGTGGTTAAGCACTGGAATAAATTGCCTAGGGAGGTTGTGGAATCTCCATCACTGGAGATTTTTAAGAGCAGGTTGGACAAACACCTGTCAGGGATGGTCTAGATAATACTTAGTCCTGCCATGAGTGCAGGGGACTGGACTAATGACCTCTCGAGGTCCCTTCTAGTCCTACCAGTCTATGATTAATTGATTATTTTTAAAGATGTAAAATATGTAGCTCTTCCTCTAAGAAACCCTCTAAAGTTACAGTTCAAGGATGAGAAGTCTTTGCTGAAGAGAAGGTCTACATTTGAAAACAGTAGGTCAGTGGATGGCTGGGTTTTACCTTAGTAGTATAACACATTTATCACTACACATGAGCAGCCAACCAGTGACATGTATTGAACCACCCATGAGCTTTGGTTCAAAAATGCTACTAACTCAGATAAAAGCTCAAGGGCAAACAGATTACTAAAAATCAACAAACAACAATGCATGGGTAAGTTTCACTTTTCAACAAATCCAATCACCTTGTTTTCATTCCTCACCCGCAGACAATCCAAACAACAGAATATTCAAAAGAGGCAAAGACTGTGTGGAGAAACTGTATGAGGGTCAAGGGAAAATTCTTTTCCACAATCTGCGGAAGCTATGCAACTCATGATTTATGGTGATTGCTGCAACCCGACTGCATGGTGAGCAGTAAGGTACAAAGCTCTGCAATTAACCTATCAGCCCCTTATTCAGAGCTGTCTGGAGTCATTTCAAAGGAACCAGTTTTGTTACTTAGGCTCAAATTTATTTAGGTACCTAAATATAGAAGTGTCAGTTGTTGAGCAAGTTTGAATATCTGGCCCTACAACTAGTATACCATGAGTGAGGCAGGGCTCCAACAGGGCAAGATCCTCATCTAACAGGAAAGAGTGCATTCTTCTTGCCAAAGAGATCTGACTAACCATATTGATTTTAGAGGACTTTGAAAGATCAGCCTTTTAAAATGTCATGACACAACCTTAACTATAGTGTTCTCCCACACCACTATAATTATTCTGCAACTCTATTATAAACCAAAGTATAAACCAGAGGATACAACTGTACATAACTATTTCCCCCATCTGTTAGAATGGGGATAATGGTACTCAATTCCTTTGTAAAGTGCTTTGAAATTTACAGAAGAAAAGCATTGCATAAGAGCTAGATATTGTTATATTATTATTGTGAAGAAACTGTTGTCAGACTACAAATAATGGACCATTTCTCTTTACACCGTATGAAGCAGGAGTGATTCCAGCAAAATCCATGAAGTTGCAATGGTGTAAGTGAGAGGAGAATCAGGACCATTATCCTTTACATCACTTATACACCCAAATGCAATACAGAGGTTATAAATAGAACTGAGAGAAGATGTTTCCTCCCAGTTTGTGGGTTGAACCAAAAAAAAAAAAAAACAAATCAGAAAAAATATTCTATTCAGATCATACTGAAACTGGGATTTTTCAGGATTCTTGTTGAAATAAGAAACCAGAAAAAAATCATTTTGGAAACACTGAACATGGTCTTTCCAAAATTAATTTCTTTTCCCCAATATCAGATGCTGCTGAGCGAAACTGACAAGAATATCAAGTTCATCCAGCAACTGTCATAGCTCCCAGGGCAGCCCTGCTATGTGGGCTGCAGAAGGATTGGGGCCGCCAAGACATTGACACCCAGACCAACCTGGAGTCTGGAAGCTCATATGGAGCAGTCCATATGGTGGAGCTGCCTCAGAACCACAAACTCTGGGAGTCTGGAAGCCCTGGGAACACTGACTTCAGTCAAGATTGTCAGGGATTCCAGGTTCCTTGCTCTGGAACTAGGAGCCAAGTCCCAGTTAGAATCAGGGCTCCTAGAGCTTCCATGCTCCCAGTTCTACAGCAGAAGATCTGGAAACCCTGGAAGCCCAGGCATGGTGGGTCTGCCAAAGAGCCATGGACCCCGAAAGCACCGGGGTCTTAGCCCTGGGGAAATCCCCATGGTGGGTCTGCCCCTGAGCTGCAGACCCCAGAAGCATCAGGTCCACAGCACCCCTGCAGGGCTCATTTCCAGGAAGGATTTTCTGGGAACCCTGCCTTGGGTTCACCAAAAGTTTACCCATGTGTTTCAGGTGAAACATTTTGGGCTCCACAAATCAGCATTTTCTGATGAAACTTTGTTTCACTGAAAAATTTATAACCAGTTCTGATTATAAATGAAAAACATCCCAAATGCTGTTCCTTTTAATCTTCAGAATAATATTGCAAAGGAAGAAATTAGCTTACAGGAAACACCTAAAATGTGAATGATCAAGTTAACCTGTTGAGCCTCAAGTAATGCCTACTGAAATCAAAAGGAATATTACTGTTGACCTCAATGGGCTTTGAATTGGAGCCTTGAGTTGTGTATGGTTTTGTTTGTTTTGTTTTGGTTGGTTGTTTTAAATTCAGCCAATCAAATTAATCCCTGCTGCCACTGTACTGGAACAACAAAAATGACCGACTTTCCATTTTGGAATTTCCATTGTTTTCCCACCATTTTCCTTGGCTTGTTATGCATTTGATTGGGAGGAAGACTTTCAAAGGCACAAATGGGAGATAGAAGCCTAACATTGATTGACTTTCAATGGGAGACAGATATCTAACTCCCTTTAAAAAAATCTATTGATGTATATACAGTGGGCAACTTTCCACTCTTGTCTAATTCCCTCTTTTTGTTGTTGTTGTTGTTGTTTTGGCTATCAATATTCTAATTGCAAAAATTATACCAGATTTAGCATGCTGTAAGTAGCCTGGTATAAGCTTCAGAGTTCCAGAATTCCACCAGGGCTGATTTTGGCCCAATGTATTTTATGAAACTGGTTGTTTTATCTTCATTTTAAAACACCAAAATCTTACATATTCTATTAAGTTTAAGGAACACTTATGAGCTAAGTAAATACTTTAATATCTCCACAGATTAAATAGTAGGAAACATTCTCCAGGGATAAAGAGTCAATTTCAGCTACTTGTTGTCCTTGCAAAACAGCTGTCCAGATGAAAGGATTTTACAATAAAGATACAGATAATGGCACACAATTTATGTGCTTTCAGTAGTGACACAATAAACTGCAGGTGTCTGAGAAATTAAAATGATGGAACTGGAAGCATCACCATTGCTTTTTTCTTTGAAAAATAATTATTTTAATTCTGCTCCTGATTATATTTGCTGAAATATATGTGTTTGACATATGGTCATTTTAAATGCAAATATTAAGGATATGAAAAGGCACAGTCACATGCTTAATTTTGGATGCCACCCAGGAGCTGAAGTGGTTTGATAATAAGACAAAATCATGTTAGTTGCCCAAGCATAAATGTGCCTTGGCCATCCAAATATCAATATGCATTTGGCAAAATAATTTGAAATACAAAGAGTGGCTGATAAATTGTTGCAGTTGTCCCCAGAACAGGAAAGGCTTAGGAAGTAAAGTAGCCAGCTGTAGATGAGGAATGCATTAGTATAAGGAATCTACTAATGGTATGTACCACTGATTACTTTTGAACATAAGCAATATTAATTTACATATTATTCAGAAAGTTTCTGCAGTCATGAGTAATGCAAAACTATTCTGCTCAATAGGCCTTTTTTTCAGTTTAGACAGATTGGGGGTAGGGGGTGGGGTGGAGGAAAAAGAAAGATAAAAGGCATAGACATAGGCATGGGTACTTATCTATTTAGGTAACAAGGTATAGGTCAACTTTAATTTTCTGGGTAAAAATCTTAATATAGATGTGCTAACTTTGCCTTAGCTTAATATACAGGATTATATGGCCTGTAGGTCTCTTGCATTACAGCCAAACTTACTTTAAGATAAATCTATAAATCTATCACAATAAACCAAATACTTAAACTATAAGAATATATGCATGCATGCAAGCAAGCAGGTTAATCCTATCGGGTACAACATACAAAAAACAGGAGAACACTTTAATCTCCCTGAACACTCAATAACAGATTTAAAAGTAGCCATTCTTCAACAAAAAAACCTTAAAAAACAGATTTCAAAGAGAAACTTCTGAGCTAGAATACATTTGCAAACTGAACACCATTGATTTGGGCTTGAATAGGGACTGGGAGTGGCTGGATCACTACAAAAGCAATTTTCCTTCTCTTGATATTGACACTTGCTCATCAATTATTGGGAATGGACTACATCCACCCTGACTAAATTGGCCTTCAACATAGGTTCTCCACTTTTAAGGTAACCCCCTTCTTTTCATGTGCTAATATATAGTTATGCCTGTACTTGTAATTTTTACTCCATGCATCTGAAGAAGTGGGGTTTTTTACTCACAAAAGCTTATGCCAAAATAAATCTGTTAGTCTTTAAGGTGCCAACAAAGTCACACTTATGTTAAATAAAATAAGAGTTTTTTTCCCCCTCTGTCATACTGTCTTTCACCTGAAAGGGCCATAAAATAAGCACACAGCTCAACTGAAAAGCAGCCACTCTTGGGTGGAAATCAGCATCAATGTTGCAAACTCCAAATGCTCTAAAATCATGTGCCAGTTCCCTCCAAAATATCAGGTGATTAGCTTTAAACTAATGAGATTTTAAAAATAATATTTTCTTTTATTTTATTATTCATGTGCCTTCAGAAGACTGGAAAAGGCCAAATATGGTGCCCATCTATAAAAAGAAAAATAAGGACAATCTGGGAAATTACAGACCGGTCAGCTTAACTTCTGTACCTGGAAAGATAATGGAGCAAATAATGAAGCAATCAATTTTCAAACACCTAGAAAATAAGGAGATGATAAGTAAGCATGGATTTGTCAAGAACAAATCATGTCATACCAACCTAATATCTTTCTTTGACAGGGTAACAAGCCTTTTGGATAGGGGGGAAGTGGTAGATCTTGACTTTAGTAATGCGTTTGATACTGTCTCACATGACCTTCTCATAAACAAACTAGGGAAATACAACCTAGATGGAGCTACTATAAGGCAGGTGCATAATTGGTTGGAAAATCATTCCCAGAGAGTAGTTATAAGTGATTCAGGGTACATCTACACTACAGGGGGGAGTCGATTTAAGATACGCAAATTCAGCTACGTGAATAGGGTAGCTGAATTCGACGTATCACAGCTGACTTACCCCGTTGTGAGGACGGCGGCAAAATCGACTTCTGCGGCTTTTTGTCGTCGGCGCTTACTACCACCTCCGCTGGTGGAGTTAGAGCGCCGATTCGGGGATTGATTGTCACGTCCCGATGGCACGCGATAAATCGATCCCCGAGAGGTCGATTTCTACCCGCCGATTCAGGCGGGTAGTATAGACCAGACCTCAGATTCATGTTGAAAGGGCATAATGAGAGGGATCCTGGAGGGAATGGTTCTGGGTTGGGTTCTGTTCAATATCTTCATCAATGATTTAGATAATGGCATAGAGAGTACACTTATAAAGTTTGTGGACAGTTCCAAGCTGGGAGGGGTTGCAAATGCTTTGGAGGATAGGAATAAAATTCAAAATGATCTGGACAAATTGGAGAAATGATCTGATTAAACAGGATGAAGGAGTATTGAAGAAAAGGATCTGGGGGTCATAGTGGATCACAGTCTAAATATGAGTCAACAGTGTAACGTTGCTGCAAAAAAAGCAAACATCAATCTGGGATGTATTAGCAGGAGTACTGAAAGCAAGACACAAGAAGTAATTCCTCCGCTCTACTCCCTGCTGATTAGGCTTCAACTGAATATTGTGTCTTGTTCTGGTTGCCACTTTTCAGGAAAGATGTTGACAAATTGGAGAAAGTCCAGAGAAGAGCAAGAAAAAATATTAAAGATCTAGAAAACGTGACCTGTGAGGGAAGATTGAAAAAAATGGGTTTGTTTAGTCTGGAGAAGAGAAGACTGAGAGGGGACATGATAACAGTTTTCAAGTACATAAAACGTAGTTACAGGGAGGAGGGAGAAAAATTGTTCTTCTTAATCTCTGAGGATAGGACAAGAACCAATGGACTTAAATTGCAGCAAGGGTGGTTTTGGTTGGACATTAGGAAAAACTTCCTCACTGTCAGAGTGGTTAAGCACTGGAATACATTGCCTAGGGAGGTTGTGAAATCTCCATCATTGGGGATTTTTAAGAGCAAGTTGGACAAACACCTGTCAGGGATGCCTTGAGTCCTGCCATGAGTGCAGGGGACTGGACCAGATGACCTCTCGATGTCCCTTCCACTTCGATTCTATGATTCTCAAGCCTTTAGGGTACAGTTGGGTCACATTTTTAAGATTTTCTGCACAATCATGAGGGCTAGAATCGTATTATTCTTTTTAATTAAAGTTCAGAGGGGTAGCCGTGTTAGTCTGGATCTGTAAAAAGCAACAGAGAGTCCTGTGGCACCTTTAAGACTAACAGATGTATTGGAGCATAAGCTTTCGTGNCACAACCAACCCCTTGTCAACAAGTGCAGTCAGATATCATACACTGTAGATCAGAGTCCAGGTTCCAGTGGCTTTTTCCCTATGTACTGAGTAATGAAATGGCCAATGGAGAAAATTTCCCTTCCTCCATTTCCATCCCACTATGAGGGAATGTGCCACACAGTTTTGTCAGTTCTTGTGATTTTATAGCAATTCTTGCAATATTTGGTGTTCTTCTTGAAGCCCCAGCTCCCAGATTAGTGTGATTACACAAGAATCTCAACTTTAATTAAAAAGCAACAGAGAGTCCTGTGGCACCTTTAAGACTAACAGATGCATTGGAGCATAAGCTTTCATGGGTGAATGCCCACTTTGTCGGATCACATGCATCCGACTAAGTGGGCATTCACCCACGAAAGCTTTTGCTCCAATGCATCTGTTAGTCTTAAAGGTGCCACAGGACTCTCTGTTGCTTTTTAATTAAAGTTGAGATTCTTGTGTAATCACACTAATCTGGGAGCTGGGGCTTCAAGAAGAACACCAAATATTGCAAGAATTGCTATAAAATCACAAGAACTGACAAAACTGTGTGGCACATTCCCTCATAGTGGGATGGAAATGGAGGAAGGGAAATTTTCTCCATTGGCCATTTCATTACTCAGTACATAGGGAAAAAGCCACTGGAACCTGGACTCTGATCTACAGTGTATGATATCTGACTGCACTTGTTGACAAGGGGTTGGTTGTGACTTTGTTATGTGTTTTAGCATCTGCTATTATTCAGTGGATTTACGTTTCTGATATCTGTTTCACTCTGACCCCCACTGAGGCCTGTCAGATTGGTTTCTCTTTCTCGCTTGTCTTCCTGGTTGTCTTTGATGTAACAACATGATGTGACATGCAGTAGTCTAGCACATTTGCTGTGAGCTGAAATGGATTGGCACTGAGTTATTCTGAAGGGAGTGGACTGTCAGCCCCCTGCCATTCCTGTCAGTATTGTGAAGTTCAGCACTATCATGTTTCAACTCAATAGCTCTAAATTTGTATTTTCTTTACTGCCTCCTTTAGTTTGTTATATCATATAACAATATCTATTATTGAACTGGACCCTGGATATGCCTGATCTATCTGAAGGGGTACTTAAATCTAAATTGATAGTTGCTAGGTAGGCACATGCAGTGTTCTGCCACCCTCTATGCACTGAGTTTGACAGCTTTGTTCCTTGTAGAGTCATGTGGCTCTAGAGAGCAACATATTCTTAGTATCTGTCTCTGCAGCTCCCAGCATGGTGTTGAACAGGGAGCACAAGGCCATTGCGCTCCAGTGAATGCAAGAGCATATGTGGGCAAAGTAGGGTCAAGCCCTGAACACATATAGTCCTTCTGACTGAGTGGAAGTTAGAGGCTAGCCTGTTGCATGGTAGCTGCTTTACTCTAAAGAGCACAGGATAATAGGATGAAACTGAAGGCTGAGAATACACGTTTTAGGGAAAAAAATATCTTAAACCAGGATCCTAGGTGATTTAAGACCATTTGAAAATCCCAGCCTGAAGTGTAATGTTACTGAGCCACTTAACTGTATGCTTCCTCTTAGATCTTATTACTGCAACAAGATAGTAATAAGGCTTGGCCACTAAGCTGCGATGTCACAAATGCAGGATTAAGTTCCATATCCTCCATGCTCTGCTCATCACTTTTAGCCTCATTACCAGGAGGATGGGCTAGTGGTTAGGGCACTCACTTGAGACTAGAATTCAGTTCCCTGCTACATCGCAGATTCCCTAAGTGAACCTGTCACACAGTTAGTCCCTCTGTGACTCAGATCCCCATTTGCAGAAAGAGGATGGTAGTACTTCTTTAATCACACCTGTGTTGTCAGAATAAATATGGTAAAGACTATGAGGTGCTCAGACACTACAGAAATGGAGGGACATATACAAACTATACATAGATTATACATGAAACACTACACACCTGTGCTTTGTGACTCAAGACTTTCTGCTAAGGGAATTTCTCATTTTTTGAGACAGGTTTTTTTTAAACTATGGAGAGATGTCCCTTCCCCTCTCCCTCTTACTGTACACTTACAGTCACTCTATGAGCCATAATCCAGCTCAGTAAAACCTTCAACAGCTGATTCAAAATATACAAACCAGATGGAATCCCATCTATATGTGTAATGTCAGTTGAGGAGCTGGCCCAATATGTATAGACACCCATGCACAGACATGCAAAGTGTATGCAAGCAGTGGCGCTAGAACAGTTTTTAGTGTTGGGGTTCTGAGCTGCGTCCCCCCTTACCTCCCTCCCTTATGCCGGGAGTAGGGCCATGGATCTGAGCGGGGGGGTGGGATGCAGATGGGGTAAGGCGTCTAAGGCTGGACCCACAGCTGAGGGAGGGTGTGGAGCTCTGGTTGAGAGGCTGGTGCCCGGGATCCCGTGCCAGCAGCAGCACCCCGGGCGTGGGGCTGGCGGCTAGGAACCTGGGTGGCTGGGACCCTGGGCCTGCAACAGAGCCCCAGACATGTGGCCGGCAGGGGAGCCCCTGGGAACAAAACCTGGGTGGTGCTGCAGCACCCCCCGCACCCTAGTTTCCATGCCTATGAATGCAAGAGAATGGGACTGGAGATTTAGCAACTGAAAGCTAGCTAAGAGTAGTGAATTTTAGGGGGAACTTGAAAGAGGAGTGTCAGGTGGATAGGCTCACTATGAATGGAGGCTGTTGTTTACATGGGGCATGGGAGAAATAGAAAAAAAGACAAATCTGAATGGAAGGAGTTGGTGAAGGGTTGATTCAGATCAAATTTGCATGAGTTTACCTCTCTGACTTCAGCAGATTTATATTGAGATATGTAAGATCAGATTCAGGTCCATAATATTCAGGGATGAGGGAGAAGCAAAAAAGGGTTGGGACACTAGTAGGGGCATAATAGAAAAGGCATCAGAGATGGATACATGACAGCATGCATTAGAGCCTTGAAGGTACATTGTCAGGGAAAAATTGCTCTACTTTGAAGCCCAATGAACCATTCTGGAGCACTTCTGTTATACGAGGAACTCAGTTATCTGTCTGCTGAAGAAGCTAGTGATACTTTTTCAACATTAAGTCAAGTTTTCTCACTCTTCAACATGTCAGAAAAACAACAAAGGAAAACTAGATGGCATGAAGGGAAATGGACACCTCAGACAACTGCCTTCCATTTAGAACTTTGTTGATGCACTTTTTAGCTGATAAACTCTGAGTCGGGGAACAAGGAGACTCTATGCTAGCTATTTCTTTTGATGTTCACTTGGGGGAAGATGTCTAACAATAGACACAGATAAAGATGACAATTAGGCAATTTGTAAATAATTAATGCAATCACTGATATTTCAATAAACTAGCTTTCACCTTCTCCAGCTACACTCATGTCCAGCCAGCTGAGAAGTCTCGCCCTGCTAGATCTTCCTCAACACTTACTTCCCCACAGACAAGTCAACAGACTTTGTCAATGTAAATGGTATCACAAAGATCATTTAACTGAAACTAATGTATCAAAATCAATAAGACTGCTGTAGTGTTCTTTAACTACCATTGTGGACGGTCACTTAGCAGAAATGAAAAACAGTGCCCTTTGCCATGCTATATGGATAAAAGCACTTAGTACTCTGAGTTATGGCCACCAAACATTCTGACTACTCACCCAGCAATATCTGTTCTGAAAATATCTGCAATTCTAAAGAAAATGTGATCAATAATGAAAAGGAGCAAATAGAACTGCCACTTCTTAAGGACCTGTTAGTTCTTAAGAAAATGTTGAGAAACTAACAGATCCTTAAGAAGTGGCGGTTCTGTTATTAGGCCAATGGATAATTCCAACACTTAGAAGCATTAAAAAACAACATTACTTCTTTCATTCAGTATTTGTGCATAACTTCATAATTGATTTAACACATAGCTTTCATCTGGAAAATTGAAGCAAGTTCCCTATCATGTCGATCTAAGTAATGCATACTGCAGTAGGGGGCTTCATAATATCTGGAGGAATTCAGGGAGAAGGTCTCGAGGTCAGTGAAAAGTATAGCAGCCATAGAATCATAGAATCACAGAACTGGAAGGAACCTCAAGAGGTCATCTAGACCAGTCCCCTGCACTCAAGGCAGGACTAAATATTATCTAGACCATCCCTGACAGGTGCTTGCATAACCTGCTCTTAAAAATCCCCAATGATGGAAATTCCACAATCTCCCTACGCAATTTATTCCAGTGCTTAGCCACTCTGACAGTTAGGAACTTTTTCCTAATGTCCAACCTAAACTGCCCTTGCTGCACTTTAAGCCCATTGCTCCTTGTCCTATCTTCAGAGGTTAAGAAGAACAATGTTTCTCCCTCCTCCTTGTAACTACCTTTTATGTACTTGAAAACTGTTATGTCCCCTCTCAATCTTCTCTTTTCCAGACTAAGCACAACTCCGAACCTTTTCAAAATCTCCTATTACTAACTAGTAATACTAGAAATGTGGCTTTGACCAGGAATAAATATCTGCTGTTCCACCTGAATAAAAAGTGATTTTAACCATAAAGCATATGTTTCCAACAGTTGTTTTTTTCATTGCATTAGTATCAGAGTTTAGACTGATTGTAAGTCAGGTTATGGAACTTTTATTTTAAATATGGAAAATGTCAAGGGTCACATAATGCATGCAGCTGTTTCAACCAGAATTTTTATAATACGGATTTGTATTAATTATTAACTATTATTATTTTTATTATTTTGACCCAGTTTAAGAACATGAGAATGGCCGTGGTCAGACCAATGGTTCATATAGCCCAGTGTCCTGTCTTCCAACAGCAGCAGGTGCCAGATGCTTCAGAGTTAATGAACAGAATAGGGCAGTTTCATGTGGGTTATTTACCTTTGGAAATTCATTATTTTAAATTATTCCAATTCTTCTTTGTCATTTGATCTTTAACATACTTCTACAAACCAAGGCCTCATCCAAACACTATTGCATCACTGAAAAACTTCCGATTGATTTCAATGTTCTTTGGATCAGCCCCAAAGTTTATCGTATTAGCTAACTGATATTTTAGTATAAGACAGGACCTAATTTTAAAGCATATACATGTTTACTTTATGCACACTAAGGACTGAGCACTTATTCTGTTTACATTTAATGTAGCCAGTGAAAATGGAAAAGGACAGAATATTACCCAGATAAGCATGAAATATTGGCCTCATAATCAGGCATTCTAGTAAATTGATCAGAAATACATTTGGCATCTGTGCCTTCACAGTTTTGAAATTATCTCAAAATATTGATTCTTGGTGAAGTTATTTGAGCTCAAATACTTTACAAAGTTATGGAGTGCTGCTTAACAATACTTTATTTTTTAAAGTGGTTACATCAACAAAAAAAGCAAGAAGTTGGTCTGATCTAATAGAAAATTACTTTCCTTGCTATTAGGATAAATGTTGAATCTGACATGGGTGGTTCTTTTCTGCACTGGGGGGACAGTCTTGCATTTGAAAAACAGCATTAAAAATGCCCAGCTCCAAGTCAGTAGACCAACAATCTGATACATACAGAGTTTGATTACTATTATTATTTGCAGAACCTGCACTGTGAACTCATAATGATGAGACGTTCAAATGGAGGTGGAAATTTGCAATCCCACAGAAAGCCACCATATTCCAGCTCTGCCACAGGGCCCATTTCACACAGCATATACCCAAAAGCAGCACTGGCAGTGACTAGTTCCTGGTAGCTGTGCTCAGTATTCACCATCAGCAGTGATCCTACAAAGCCCCAACTATTCATTTAGAGGTCCCTTACCTTAACAGAACCCTTGACAGAGGGCAATAGGTGCTCTTCTCAGGAGGTTCATTACCTCAAAGGTGCAACCTTACTCAGTTACCACAGCATCATTTGTTTTTCAGTCTTCCCACAAGACATATTGATCATAATTGTAAAATTTTAAATGTGTAAAAGTTTCACTAATTTTGAGTTATTTCCCTCCAACTCCCTCCTCCCCTGCAAACAGTCAATGGGAGTTTTGGGTGCTTAGCAACTCCCAGGATTTGTCCTAATTACATGAGCTGGTGTGGGCCCAATCCTTTTATAGACAGTACTGAGATTGTTGCCATTGACTTTAAAGTAGGGACTAGCAGGCCCTTTGCGATTTGATCTAAATATAGAAAGATTTTTTTTCCTTGACAAGTAATGCAACAGAAGATTCATCAACCTTTGGAACTGCCAGAAAGCAGAATTCACTCCATAGTAGAGGTCAGAACTGTGATACCGTGCTGCTTCTATTGATTTTGCATTTTTTCCAAGCACACTTTTAATTGATCACAAAAGATTATCAGTTGCCATTACAAAACATTCAGACCACACAGCAGCCTATTGATGAAAATATTATGTTAATGTGGCTGTAGAGCTTAGTTTTGTTTATATTGTTATTGCCATGGTTTATTCATTAGACTATTATGTCATATTATGCCAACTTTATGAAGCAATTTTTGGCTTTTTCAAATTATTATCAAATCATTCTGTTCAGTTCAAACAAAACACGTAAAACAATACCACAGCCTCCCTTGTATATTACAAAATTGTAAGGCAGAATATGTGCATATCCTTACCCTGAATATAAACTTAGTTATAACTGTAGTTATCTCTTTCAAGGCTCTTAATTTAACAATACTTTATGTAGCCCAAGCCTAGGTACTGGCCAAATTCTGATACCCTCATTCATGGTGAATAATACTTTAATTGCTCTAAATAAGGTGTTACTCAATATAAGTAAAGGTATCACAAGTTAGAACTACACTTCCAAAGCACAGTAGAAACAATCTTCCTATGGTTATTACACATTCCCTCTTTCTACCTCTGGGTCTTTTTTGCTTCCTGCCCCCCTTCGTTCTTCATTTAATCCATTGTCACCCATTTCCCTAGCATAGATTAAAGCTTCAATTCTGCAAAGACTTACATAAATGGCACTGGGAACCTGATCCAAAATCTACTGAAGTCACTGGAATAGTTTTATAGGCTGTCAAGGCTGTATCCCCACTTTGAACTTTAGGATACAAACGTAGGGGCCTGCATGAAAACTTCTAAGCTTAACTACCAGCTTAGCTCTGGTCCCGCTGCCACCATTTCCAATGGATTCCCTCCCTGGGAAGCCTTGAAAAACCTTCACCAATTCCCTGGTGAATACAGATCCAAACCCCTTGGATCTAAAACAAGGAGAAATTAACCATTCCCCTCCTTCCTCCCACCAACTCCTGGTGAATACAGATCCAACCCCCTTGGATCTAAAACAAGGAGAAATTAACCATTCCCCTCCTTCCTCCCACCAACTCCTGGTGAATCAAGATCCAAACCCCTTGGATCTTAAAACAAGGAAAAATCAATCAGGTTCTTAAAAGAAGGCTTTTAATTAAAGAAAAAGGTAAAAATCATCTCTGTAAAATCAGTATGGAAATTAACCTTACAGGGTAATCAAACTTAAAGAGCTCAGAGGACTCCCCTCTAGTCTTGGGTTCAAAGTACAGCAAACAAAGATAAACACTCTAGTAAAAGGTACATTTACAAGTTGAGAAAACAAAGGAAAACTAACACGCCTTGCCTGGCTATTTACTTACAAGTTTGAAATAGGAGAGACTTGTTTAGAAAGATGTGAAGAACCTGGATTGATGTCTGGTCCCTCTCAGTCCCGAGAGCGAACGCACTCCCAAACAAAGAACACAAACAAAAGCCTTCCACCCCCCCAAGATTTGAAAGTATCTTGTCCCCTTATTGGTCCTTTGGTCAGATGCCAGCCAGGTTACCTGAGCTTCTTAACCCTTTACAGGGAAAAGGATTTTGGAGTCTCTGGTCAGGAGGGATTTTATAGTACTGTACACAGGACAGCTGTTACCCTTCCCTTTATAGTTATGACATAGGCTCTTAGAGCAGTTCTATTTAAATCAATGCTCAGAGTGTGAATTTAGGCATGAGTAAATAAATAGTCATTAGGACAAGATAGTTTAATTATCACAACATTAACACATGCCACAGAAGATATGTGAATCTGTGAAACAGATAAACTTTTAAAAGAAAGCATGGACTACTCAGGTGCAAATAATTAACTAGAATATGTGAACATGTAGTATAAAAGAAACAAGTGGTCCTTACGGGGATGTTCATGTTGTCATCATTATTAGATTACATTATTTAAAATATGGGTGGTCTGCTAAATAAAGAGGTACAGATAAGATCTGGGCTAAAATGATACCATTAAAAAAAGTAACATCAAAAGATAAATTGGAACAATATTAGTGAAACATTTCTGTATATGTAGGCATCTGAGGAGGTGTTCCAACAGAAGGAACTGTTGAACTTTGGAGAGAATTGTATTTGTTTGGACTGTGTAAAATAATATATATTAGCATTGCTATTGTTAAAATTAGAAATAAACCTCTTGGAATGGTGATTTCCAACAAGTTTAGGGTAAAAAAAGTAGAAGTGGCTAGGGATGGTTGTACTGGTTTGAGAGAGTGAAAGGGAAAAAGTCAGCCTAAATATTTGTTCAGCCATCAAAACAAATCTGAAACTTTAGAGCTCAGGATTATTTCTAGAAATAGTGGAACTGAGCTTTATCTTATCAACAGTATTTGGTACTCTGTAGAATCCATGTTGACATACTTTATATACCGATGCCAACTCTATCACTTTCTCATCTCTCAGTCTTAACACACATCTCAGGTGATTCCAAAGTAGCCTAATAACTTTGATTGTCAAAAGTCAAAGTAATTCAAGTCAATAAAGTTGAAAATTACTGCCCTTCCATTTCTTTTAGAAGGAGGAATTGCTGGGATAAAAAGAATGTCAAAATCCCCTTAAGACTCTATTATAGATAAATCCACTGTCCTTAGTATTGCCACGTTCAGCAAAAGAACTAAATCCACGGGGGGGGGGTGGGATTTAAACAGTAAATTAACACGGCAGTTATGTATGTCTGTTTGCCTCCCACCCAATTCTCCACCATCTTCATGTCCTCCATTGTTTGACTAAGCAATTGTATGAGTAACAGAAGAAGAAGGTGAAACCAAATGAATGAAAGATCATTGGTTTAACAGAGCTACAAAGTTCAGGCAGATTTGTAAAAAAAAAGGGGAAAAACAACTTTTTTGTATCTGAGGGTTGTTTATCTTTCATGTGTTAACAAGATATAAGCGTTTATTATTTGTTACTAAAAACTGAAACTGACAACATCAAGAGCTTTCCAAAATAATTGTACTTGAATTTGATCAGCAGAACATTAACAACACTCAAGATGAAAAACAAACAGGCTGGAAATTTGCAGTATTTGGAGACATTGTTGTGTTCTGGTTTTGTATAACAGAAGCAAATAAATATTTAAGATACTGTTCATGATCAGCCCACTGGTATTATGCTAGAATAATTTTAAATCCTTATAAATGCATAGCACAATGGATATCCCCAGGGAGAATACAAGGCTAAGAGTTCACTAATGCTGAAACAATCTATGCAGTTCGGATTTGCCAGAATTTCATATAATGGATTCTTCCATAACTCAGGGCACTTCACCAAAGGTCTGAGCCTATGACATTTAAAATTTTGATCATTTGTTTAATCCTGGCTTTCTACCAAACCACTTTATTAATTGGATTTATGTGATGAATTTAGCCTCTCTCTTTTCTCACAAAACATCTGCAAGATAATGATTTCTTCAGAGTTATTCATTATTTGAAAATATTTGAAGATTTCCCCCCCCCCTTGACATTTTTAACTCTATTCATTGAGCATTCACAGTTTGCTGCAAGTAGTTGGTACACGAGCAATGGTCATTAGTTGTAACTAGTCAGATAACATGTATCCTGTTTCAGTTCCTGATTGGATGAGTGAGAATAATCCAGTGCTGATTTTTGCATATTTAATTTAATATTTGGTTGAATATGCAATTTTGATATTACCTGTGAATATTCATGTAAATAAAACTCAGTCATGTTGAAGTTCATGGAAAGCAAAAACAAAATGGGAATGAGCATTGCTGAAATGAACTCATTTAAATTTGAGTGAATATTTGACAATTTATTTATATTTCTGTGTAGTTTTCCCTAGCTCTACCTATTAATGGTGTTCTTATCCAAACCATTTTGGGTTCTATATTGTGAGTGTGATCACAAATGTAAACCTCCTTGGCAGCTACTCTACCTTAGCTACTTTACTCTCATGAGAGTGAAGTAACAAATATTTAAATATGCTTGTACTGAACAATTTGTTCTCTATCTCCTTTTGAGCAGATGCAGTTGCCCTCTTCCACTCTGAAGTCTGGCCAGTTGTTTGAAGAACATATGCTCATGGTAAGTGGTTTAGCTGATGAATATAAATACTGGAGCTGGGTGCCAAAACTTCAATGAAAAATGTTTAGCTGGAAATTACCAGTTCCCAAAATCAAAATAGGTTTGTGGAGTCAGGTCAATTTTGCTGAAGTTTCACTGGAAACCAGGCCGGTTACAAATGGAACAGGAAACCTGATTTCCTGTCAGCTTTCCTGCCTGCCTCCTCAGTAGCTCACCATGAAGACTGCCATGGAATCAGAGACCCCAGAGCTTCCAGGGTATGCTGCGCTGGGGCAACCTTTGAAGGAGAATTTTGAAATTTGGGGGTTTTGGTTCACATCAGACTAAAACCTATTTTGAAATATCAAAATCATCTGTGAAATAAAATTATTTTCTCTTCTCTTTAGTAAATACTTAGTCCGTTTCTGATATCTTGAAAATGAGAGTGGTGACTTTTGAGAGTAGAGGATCAAAGCTGAAATGTAAACTTTGCTATTTGGTTAATTTAGGTCTCCAAACTATGACTGAAAGAATTTGAAAGAGGCTAAAAGAAGATCAGTACTGGTACTCTGAACATAGCTAAATCCTGTAAGTGCCTGTTAACTCCAGTTCTCCCTTACACCAGTTTTACCAATATTTCAGTGGAGTCATTTCTGACTAACCTCACTATAAGTGAAAGGAGAATCAAGCCAAGGAATATAATAGATTAAAATCATAGGAATGGTTATATGGGTTCAAACCAACAGTCCATCTAGTACAGTATCCTGTCTTCCAACATGACCTGTGCCAGATGCTTCAGGATGAATGAGCAGAACAGGACACTTATCAAGTGAGCCATCCCTGTTGTCCAGTCTTAGCTTCTGGCACCTGGAGGTTTAGGGGCACCTATATGATGGGGTTGCATCCCTGCCCACTTTGGCTAATAGCCACTGATGGATCTACCCTCATGAACTCATCAAGTTCTTTTTTTAACCCAGTTATATGTTTGGACTTCACAGCATCCCCTGGCAACAAGTTCCACAGGATAACTGTGCATTGTATGAAGAAATATTTCCTTAAGTTTGTTTTAAACATGCTGCCTAATTATTTCATGAAGTGACCCTTGGTTCTTGTGTTATATGAAGGGGTAACATTTCCTTATTCACTTTCTCCACACCATTCATGATTTTATAGACCTCTATTATATTCCTCCTTAGTTGTCTCTTTTTTAAGTAAAACAATCCCACTCCTTTTAATCTATCTTCATATGGAAGATGTTCCATACCCATAATTATTTTTGTTGCCATTCTCTGTACTTTTTTTTCCAGTTCTAAAATATCTTTTTTGAGATAGGGCAATCAGAACAGCATGCAGTATTCAAGGTGTTGGCATACCATGACTTTATATAGTGGCTTTATGATATATTCTGTTTTATTATCTATGCCTTTCCTAATCGTTCCTAACATTCTGTTAACTTTTTTTGGACTACTGTTGCACATTGAGAGGATGTTTTCAGAGGACTATCCACAATGATTCCCAGATTTCTTTCTTGAGTGATGACAGCTAATTTTGACACCATCATTTTGTATGTACAATTGGGATTATGTTTTCCAATATGCATTACATTGTATACATCAACATTGAATTTTGTCTGCCATTTTGTTGCTTCGTCATCCAATTTAGTGAGACTGCTTTGTACTGTTTGCAGTAAGCTATGGCATTAACTATCTGTATTGTCTGCAAATTTTGCCATCTCACTGTTCACCCCCTTTTCCAGATCATTTATCAATATGTTGAACTGCACTGGTCCCAGTACAGATCATTAGAAACTCCACTATTTATCTCTCTCCAGTTTGAAAACTGACCATTTATTCCTAACCTTGTTTCCTATCTTTTAACCAGTTACTGATCCAGGAGAGGACCCTCCCTCTTATCCTATGAATGCTTTCTTTGCATAAAAGCCTTTGTGGTGGGACCTTGTCAAAGGCTTTCTGAAAGTCCAAGTATACTATATGCACTGGATCACCCTCGTCCATATGATTGCTGACACCCTCAACAAATCCTAACAGTTAGATGAAGCATGATTTCCCTTTACAAAACCTGTGTTGTCTCTTTCCCCAACATACCATGTGTATCTGTGTCTGATTATTCTAGCCTTTACTATAGTTTCAACTATTTCGCTTGGTACTGAAGTTAGGCTTACCGGCCTTTAATTGCCAGGATAGCCTCTGGACCCCCCCTTTTTTAAGAAAAATCAGCATAGCATTAGCTATCCTCCAGTCATCTGGTACAGAAGCTGATTTAAGAGTTAGGTTACATACCATAATTAGTAGTCTTGCAATTTCGTATCTGAATTCCTTCAGAACTCTTGAGGGAATCCCATCTGGTCCTGGAGACCTATTACTGTTTAATTTATCAGTTTGTTCCAAAATATCCTCTATTGATACCTCAATGTGGAACAGTTCCTCAGATTTGTCACTTAAAAAGAATGGCTTACATCCTCTGCAGTAAAGACAGAAGCAAAGAATGCATTTAGCATCTCCGCAACAACCTTTTCTTCCTTGAGTGCTTCTTTAGCACCTCAATAGTCCAGTGGTCACACAGTTTATTTGCAAGGCTTCCTATTTCTGATGTACTTAAAAAAAAATGTTCGATTTTTGTGTCTTTTGCTAATGCTTTTTTTGCCTGCCTAATTATATTTTTACACTTGACATGCCAGAGTTTATGCTTCTATTTTCCTCAGCAGGATTTAACTTCCAATTTTTCCAGTGTTTTTCCCCCTCTAGCCCCTCTTTTATTCTGTTGTTTCAGCCTCTCTTGTGCATATGCATTATGATGCAGTCTTTAATTGCCTGATCACATACTATTTTTCCACAGGAAATGAGCAGTTAATCAATATTCCTTTTTCATCTTCATTCAATGCATGGCCTTAATACCATTCAAACCATCCACTGAATACAAAATTATTCATTTCTTGTTGGGTGTTTCTATGCTTTTTATCACAGGGTATTGGTGCTTCACAAACACTGATGAATTTATCTTCACATCAGATCTGTGAAAACAAGTGGTATTATTATCCTTATTTTACAGATGGGGAACTGAGGCATAGAGAGATTACAGAAAAAATGTCAAAAGTGTTTCCTAATTTTGGGTACCCAGCTTAAGACACCTAGGCCTTGATTTTCAGGAGTACTTAGCATTATATGAAACATTATATGTTCTAAGCTCAGCTCCAGTCAACTTCAGTTGTAGTTGTGAATGCTCATCACTTCTGCAAATCTTGTCCCTTGGGCCTCACGCTGGACATCCATGAGGAAGAACACATAATTACTGTCCAAGTATGAACATTCTGGTTTAAATAACTTGCCCAGCAACACGTAGGAACTCTATGATAGACCCAGGAATAGAATCCAGTTTTCCAGGGAATTATCTAATTGCCTTAATAGTGAGAATGGCCTTTCTCTTCTTGCAAACCTCTGCCTCTTTCAGTACATGCTTTTCAACTCCTGAAGCAAATGGGGCAGTGTCCTACAGGAAACACAGTTCTTCACTAAAGAACCCTTAATCACCCCTAGATTAGATTCCTCCTTTTTACTCAATAGACAGTAGTTCTGTGGAAAACATAGTAAGTGATCACCTAATTAAAGATCATAACACACACACACATACACACAAGTGGGGGGGAGGGAGGGAGTGGGGAAGTGCACAGGCAACCTTAAATCTGTCATTTCCTAAGTTTTGAGTGCTTGACTTTGCAACCTTAATGTTCATTTAATGTAGGGACTGTGTTTGTGTATGCACATGCACAAAAGAGATAATGATTCTAAGTATCCCAGAAGGGGAAAATGTATGTATCTACAGTACAGACAAAGATTACCACTTACCAGAAAGATACTTTTGGTAAATAGTATTTCCTATATTTTAAATAGGAGTGTTTTAGTGCAGGCCATCCCAAAGTGCCCCCTTGTGCCCAGGCATGACACCACAGATGAGCCTGCCTTGATTTCCCCTCACCTGGAGTTTAAACCACCCCAGTCAGACCTTTAGATACTAAGAGGGCCCCCTTTTGGAGGGTCTTTTTTATTAACAGAAAAGGCCAATACAAGTATAAACAAAACCTTTATCCTACCATCCAAATCTTCTGATGTAATCCTAAAAATCCCCTTACTGACACTGAGTCTGATTGTTTCTGCAATATGTACTAGTAGCATGAACATTAGCATGGCTAAAATATTAATATGCATATAATTCAAAATTTGCACTGAAGAGTTTGTGAGTGGCTGGGTTGAGGGGAGTTCTGGAAAGAGTGAGAGCAAAAAACTTTGGCTTCCAGCTGCTGGGTCCAATGGGGTCTACTGCAATAGTCACCACAGGAATCAGTGGCTACTGGTCCTGCTATTAGAACAAGTGTGTGTGTTTATATAAACACTGATCCATGTCTTGTGACTGGAGCCATGAAATAAAGATTAGTCACTTACCAGCACTCACGTGTGTCACTATTATAATTGCTATTCACCTTCTCCCTCCTCCATCAGCAGCAGTTCATCTGCTGCAGGGTCAATGGAGAAAGGGGGAGAAAACTTGGTGGGAGCTCTCATCCCACAGTGTCTGGGACCATCTTCCTCCCCTATCCTTAATATTGCACCACCTGCACTGGCAGAGAAGAGAACGAGAGCATGTTCAAGGAACGGGGGTATCGCTAGGTGGACAGTCCCTTGCCCTTATAGATCTGTGGTGATGGGAGCATGATCTAGCCTCTAGCATGTCACATATATTTTCCTTGTCTTGTCACAAATAAATAATTTTAGCAGCATAGTACACATTATGAATAATTTATTGCATAAAAAGTAGCTGAGTTAGTCACTAACTTTCTAGTTGTCAACTTAAAATGTCGTAAGTACCAAAATAAGTCACAAGTCCCAGTAAGGTTTAACTTTACACAAAGGCTCTCAAAGCAATGGATAGATAGATAGATAGATAGATAGATAGATAGATAGATAGATGTTTGTTCTGTTGCCATAAAACAACTATGTTTCATCCCTATACTAAAATACAAAATAAAACCACCACAAAATAGTAGTACTCTGTTAAGCGAACTGTCAACTAAAGACATAGGAGGCACCAAACACCTAAGAACCCAGCTATAAATAACCAACCACCACCACACCTGTTGTTCACATGGTGAGGATGAACAAAACCCAGGCCATGAATCCTGATGACTTTTTTATAGAACTTTATGTACTTAGGTTATAATCTTTCTTCCTCATCTGTGGTGTATTCAGCTGCACAACTCAATAATGTTGACAAATCCAATTTTCTAAAAGGCTTCAGGCTGGTTTTGGTGGAGTAATGACAGAGGGATTTGTTAGTGAGGGTCTAATTCCAATGGGTCTTGTATTATTAGCAAACAGATAGCAGACAGAATGAAGGACATACTGACTAAACTTCTCCCTATGGTATTACTCAGGGTGATTAAATAAGGGTAAATATCGTTCCAAATCTTATTGATTTGCCTGATTCATGTATTATAAGTTGAGCTTTTAATAGCTTACTCCAACTTTGAAACCTCTTCGGTGTAAAGCACTAAGCACTAGACTATTGAATGGTACATTTAGGACTAGAGATAGACATTTCCAAATGTCACTAAATTGATAGCACGCTTAGGAGATAAGATGAAAACCTGAAGTTTCTCTTAAAGCAAAAATAATTTAAAGATTTCCCAAAGGAACCGTCTTTGGAAACAGTTGCAGTTTTTTTCTGTTACTTGAAACAAACACCGAAACCTTTGGAGATCTGGCATTACGAATACCGACGTTATAAACATTTTTATCATATGAAAGAAAGTAGGGTGGTTTGACAGTTTGGAATAAAGACTGTTATTAGCTTTCCTTAAGGTCAGTCTCTGGAATTTTTTTTCCAGACATGTATCTCCCATAAGTCTCACTTTTAGGAATAAAATTTGCACATGTAAGGGTTGAACTAGACATCATAGTTGGCCTTTTCCAACTGTAGCATCTGAATTTACCTCAGCCTTTTAAAGGTATTTAGGTGTTGTTCTGTTCAGTGTTGCAATATTATGTGACTTAGGTCTTTTCCCACTGACATAGCACTGTCCACACTGCACTTATATGTGTGTAAATTTTGTTGCTTGGGGGGTGACTTATTCACATCCTGATCGACATAATTATGCCAATATAAGCTGTAGTAGAGACATAGCCATCTAAGGCTAAGTCCCACTTCCAAAATTGACTTGGGAACTTAGGAGGCTAAAGGTGAATGAAAGTCAATGGGACTTAGGTTCTGAAGTTCCCAAGTCAATTTTGAAAATGGCATTTAGGCCTTGAGCAGAGCGGTACCTAAAACATATTCAAATATAGGCCTTTAGTCTTAACAGCTATCTATTAAATCCAAAGGGCATTTTACAAACATTTGTGAGTTAACCTTACATAAGACAGGTAAACTTATTATGATATTTCAAAGATGGTGAACCTGAGACTCCAAAAAGCACATTTGAAATCAGACTGAATATCTCTTAAGATTAGCACCTACAATCAGTGGCCACTTTTGAAAGTGTTGGCCAAAGTGGCCTCCTCAAAGCAACACAAGAAGTCTATGGTTGAACTGAGAACAGAATCCAGGTTTTCTGACTATAGCTAAAGGAACATTTTACAACAAACAATTTACCTGCTGAATTGAGCTTCTCTTGTTCTCATGAAGTATCCATGGCAGCCAGCATACAATTGCCTGAAATGTATTTGTTATTTGAAATTATTTCATGAATCATTTTGTTTGTAATTATTTTTAACTCTGTGGATTGTCTGTGATCATTTCTTAATGAGTTTTCAACATTTGCTAGTCAAGCTGTGTTAATTGTGATTTGTCACATGGTATTGCTCATATTCTCTAATTGAATTAGTGTACAAACACATCTGGTGCTAATTTAACAGTCAGTTTCTGCTGTTTTTCAAAGTTGTATATCTGACCTAACTGAAGATGTGTTCATTAAAGGAATAGAAAAGGAGTGTGAGCATGGCCAAAGCATATTATTTTTGAACTAGAGTGATGTCCCTGGATGTATTATTTGCCAGTCTATTCCTAGGCCACATATTCATGTAAAATGGATAGCCGCCCGCCGAGCTCACCCCTCATGGCCAGAGTTCCCTTTTGCAAAGGCCTCCCTCTGTTATTCATCTTCAGGGCCCCTGAAGAACTCCATGGTCCATAGGTAATTCAAACAATCCCCACATGGGGTCCCAATCATGTAGTGTTCTGGGTACACACTGGCCCTCTAGGGCCAACCCTAGTTCAGCCTCCCTCTCATCTGGTAATGCAAAATAACAAAAAGTCTTTGAAAATAGAAAAAAAAACTTTCAGTCCTCATCCCTGTTTGAGCAGGGCACAGCCCCTCCTCCCCAAGGGTCTGTCTGCTTCTCAGTACCTCCTGCCTCGAGTTTGTCAGGGAGTGCCTTCCCCTGCTCATTCAGGAGACTTTATACTCAGGGAGTGCCTTCCCCTGCTCATTCAGGAGACTTCATACTACTCCCTGCAGGACTACCCCCTTCACTTTAAACTTCCTGTTACTTTTATATTAGAATTGTCGGATTCCTCTTATTCTGTAATCAGGGTTGGATTTGCCTCAGGCTCTTCAATCCACAGGGCAAACTATTCTGTTACAACTATCCTTATGCCATTTGCAGTATTGGGAACACTTAATATATGTACATTGTATTTATATTTACTGTTCAGTGTTATCCAGACATTTTCTACCACTGGTGCCAGGCTTTATCCTGATGTGGAAACCTGTTGAGGAGATCAATTTACAAAAGTGATTTTTAGGTTCACATGAGATGAATGGCAAACTATATAGACATCTGTCTTTACAAATACTACCTTATAAACACAAACACCACAACACTAAGCCATTTGGGATGTTATATGTCAGTGGTGGGCAAGCTGCGGCCCGCGGGCCGCACGTGGCCAGTCAGGGTAATCCACTGGCGGGCCGCAAGACAGTTTGTTTACATCGACCATCCACAGACACGGCCGCCTGCAGTTCCCAGTGGCCTGAGTTCGCCATTCACAGCCAATGGGAGCTGCGGGAAGCGGCGCGGGCCGCAGGGACATGCTGGTTGCCACGGAATGGTGAACAGTGGCCACTGGGAGCTGCGGGCAGCCATGACTGTGGATGGTCAATGTAAACAAACTGTCTTGCGGCCCGCCAGCGGATTACACTGACAGGCCACGTGCCGCCCACGGGCCTCAGGTTGCCCACCACTGTTATATGTATTGCAGGGAACTTTACACACAATGTGCAATGTGTATCAGTATAACAATTTGATCCTTGGGTAAGGAAAATATTGAATAGCTTTAAAACGATCGTTATAGTTTAAGCAACACACATTTTGCATTCGCAGTTTAAGAAGGGTGGAACTGATATTCATTTACACCAAGCCCTCTTCAAAGCACCTTGGAAATTTAAGGGGGCCTAAGTATAAATGGGAACCAAGCAATTTGTTTTTCTGAATGGAATAGTATATCATGGTAGAAGAAAGTCAAAATTCAGATTCAGATGAGTACTCCTGTTCTTTTTGCGGATACAGACTAACACGGCTGCTACTCTGAAACCTGTCATCATTTAATGTTCACTGGGGTGCAAAAACTACTGAAGGAAAGCTTAAGAAAATTAAAATGTGCAAACACTGGTGTAATATTTTCTTTCATCAATGCAGTTTGTGGCACTGTGGCTCAATCATTTTCCCCCTCTTTTAGACAAACTGTTAAAAAAGAAGGAAATAAGGTCACAGCTATGACCTTAGCTGCAGGAATTTTAATGAATCTGGTAGCAGAGACAGAGACAGATATTCAAAACATGGCAATGATTTGTATTTCCTCAATCTCCATCAGTATAGCTATCATTCACAGGGTCAGACTTATATGTGGATAACTGAGACAAACATCCAGTATGTCAAAATTCATGGGCCATCATTTAAGTTAAAGTTAATATTTAACCACCGCTGATTATTTGTGGGAGAAACGTGGGGCACTGAATTCTAGCTCTATGCCTTTGTTCGACCAAAGACTTTAAGAATGCAGGTCATATTTCCATAACATTAGTACTATTTCTGACTCTTCCCTCCTTTAGGTCACATTCTATGCTGGATACTGGAGCTATTGCTTCTGCTCAAGAAATTAAACAGAAACACAGAAGTCTGGAGTGCCCAGGTCCACGTAGGACTTCTCCTTGCAAATACAGGAAACTAAGTTGTTACAATGGAAAATTAGAGCTGGACAAAATTTTGCAGCAAAAAACACAGAGTTGGGGACACCAAAATGTTTCACAAATTCTTGTCACCCCAAACCAAATTGTTTCAGTTGAAAAAAAAAAAAAATTCGGAAACTATCCAAACAATTCATTTCAACATTTTCAAAATGAAACATTTTGATTTTTCCATTAAACAACTTGGTTTTGAAATCCCCTTGAATTTTATTTTTAAAAAATCCAAAACATGTAAAAATGATTATAGTCAAAATGAAGCATTTTGATTTTGTTGAAATGACACATTTAGTTTAACCCTAAATGATTTTCTTTTACTTTTCAATTCACCAAAAATTTTATTTTCATTTCAACCAGAATTGCTTCCCCCCATGCCCCAAAATTGCCAGTCAACCAAAGAGATTCATTATTCAAAAAATTTGACAGATAATCCATTCAAAAGAAAATGGTGGAGTTGGTGGGAACAAGCTCCCTGATAATATTCCCCGTGTGTAAAATTCATCCCCAACTCCAGATTTCATGATCAGTTTAACTATGTATATGGAAAAATAATCATAAATGAGCAACTAATCACATTGCCAGATGAATCAATAATCAAATCCAAGTGATACTCCATTAAAAAAAAATCCTACTAAAGTAAATTCTGCCAGTATTTCTGGGGAAGATAACTCTAAATCCTGATAATTTTCAGGGTTGGGGAGGTTTGGAATATATAATGGCGCACACCTGCAATATATTTAACCAACACTTCTTAAAATGTCTAGAACTTACTATGTGTTTTAATGTTGTGATCAGCACCAGCTGATCTTCAGTTTAAATCTTTGTGACCACCCTTCAACGATCCTTTACCAAAAGAGAACAGTTTTAACCTTCTCACCCTGTCATCATAGTTTAGCTCATTGATTAATTTAGTATGCCTTCTCTTGAACTTCTTTAGAATTTAGTAAGTTTCTACAGAGATAATGGGCCTGAAATGGGGGCTGGTGTTTGAGTGCATGTGTGTATTAAACCTGTTAGAAAGTTCTGGCCTGAGGCCAAAGCAGGTCACTAAAGGTTATATGATGCAGCCTGAGGGTGGCACTTCCTATAAGAAAGAGGCTGCTTAAAGAGAAGAATCAGAGTTAGGGGGAGGTGTGGTGGGAGATACATGCAGGGAACCAATGTAGTATGTTTAATGGGAAAAGGTTTAGGAAAGGCCAAGCCAGCAAGACCTGGTTTCAAGAAGGTACTATAGAATCTGGGAAAGATTTGTTTTTTGGAGTTGAGTTGACATTGAACTGTGATTGGGAGGGGGAGGGGGCAGGACTCATACTCCACTCTAACAAACCTAAAATATAGTTCACTAGGTCCACAAAACCTCAAACTTCAGAAGTTTTACCAACCCCTGTTCCAACTGGAACAAATTGTATGTCAATTAATGACAGGTTATCCAGTCTGGATTAAATAATTGATCCTCTCTGTAAGGAAGATAGCACATTCCCAGTTGCACAAAAGATCTGATTCACCAGCCTGCCCACCACCTTGGACTATGCAGGAGATGTGACTTTTGTAAAAAGCTTCCCCCACCTTTGCTACAACATAGGACTTTAAAACACTCTATTCCATGTCTGATCATATTCTCTATGTGATTTCCATCATCATAACTCTAAAGTATGCCCTATGTAAACCAAGGTGACCTATGAGGATGATATAGTGTTAGCAAAGGTTTAAGAGCCACCATTTTGATGGTGTGACAAGTTCAGAGTTTCCTACCAGAGCATCAGTGGAGGACATATTCTAATTACCCCCTGAAGTTTCAATCACTTTCAAATTTAACTAAGAATGGATAGTAACATTATTTTGTTGATACTGCCTGCTGCCCTGCTAAAAGAGCTTGGGCTTTCCTGTGCTTGACAGCCTGGGATGCATCTTCCAAAGTCTGGGTTACCACTTTAATTTCCCTGTTTTTTCCATTACTTGCCTGCCCAGTATTGTGGCATGTTGTTTAAGCCATCCTACTGCCATGGTCATTCATTGGAAGATTCTACATATTTTACTTTTGTTATTGGTTTTCAAAGCTTGAGTTTCTGCCATTGCTTTACATAGTCCAGTCCATGTTTCCCCACCCTCTGTTCTTAAATTTATATGCCTCCCCCACCCTTTTCTGGCAATCCAGTGGGTCCAAATTCCATCAAATTCTGTGGGGACTTACAGGGAGGAGAGTTGCCTAACCTGTGGTTGTCTGTCATGTTAGATTACAATTCCTACAGAGGACAGCTCACTTATTTACCAGATCAGCAGTCATGGGTCACCAGTGTGGTTAGATGTTTGGCTGTGTGTGTGTTCTCCCTGTGTGCTGCCCCAGCTCTGTGCAAACAGCCGGCACAGCAGACCTCATGCGAACCGCCCAAAGATCAAAAGATCCATTAAGGTACGAAGGCACCAGGCCAGGTTTATTGTCATCAAAGCATGGTAATAGCACCAGGCAGACTCTGTGAGAATAAGAAGACATGTATGCCCGTGACAACGAACACAGCTCAGTAAATGGCGGAACTTTCCATCCTTCCCCACCCCCCAGCTGGACAAAGATATTCCCTTTAAAATACATTTTGATACCCTAGTACAAACAAGTTAGTATTGCCTTTGACATAGTTAGTCACTACCCCTTGACATGGCTAGTTATCACCTTATACATGTTGGTTTAAGAAAAACATTTTTATTATGTAATGTCATCCTGACCTTATCTTTTAGGAGTGTTCAGTGTGTTCCTGTTATCCTTGGGAAATGTTTTTGTACCATCCTTGATATCAGAGTGTTCTGGTACCACTTGATATTGGGATGAGTTTGCGTAAGTACTTTGTGCTTAGCACTTCTTAGGACTGTGTATTTTTGCAATATCAGCCCTGTTCTTGCAAAATTCTGTGAGCAGGTCTTGCCTTTGCCAGGCCTTTGATACAAGAGCTTATGTCTCAGGCTCTCTTCCTTCTACAGTAGGTGTAGTTAGTTGTGTCCCACTATTATTACTGAATATCTTCACAGAGTTTCTTATACAGACCTTTCTGTCTATCCTGATCTCCTCTGCATCCATACCCTTGACTAAATGTGGAAATTATGTATTCTCTTAATGGATCATCTGCCATTCATGACAAGATCAAACACCTTAAACTGTTATAGTCAGGCTTTCTGACTATTTTCTAATTGATTTCCCCTTTGCTGTCACAGACTGTCAAAATTATTCTAGCAGATATTTAACTGTTGCTTAATAACTATCAGCAGCTAGTTAAATAATTCAAGTAATGGAGAAGGTTATGGGATTTTTCCTTAGAGAGTTAGCACAGTGTATAATCATAAGACATAGGTAACTTATTATCAGAACAGTTTGCTTTGGCATAATTATTTTCCTAACTGAATCTCTCTATTATTATTAAACATTATACAGAACAACTAATAGCACTGATCTGCTCTACCATTCAAAAAATGAACATATATTATAGCCATGTAAAACTACATCTCAGCAGTCTACCCTTATCAGAGCAACATAATATTGTGCTCCAAAATCCTTTCAAGGGACAAATAAATCATTACAAGTGTCCAGGCATTCTCACTTTATCTTCAGAACTGTCTGCTACCTTTTTAAGTTTCAGTCTTTCAGATTACAATTACAGAAAGCAGTGAGTGCTTTTGCAGGTTTAAAATAATGACTCTGTCCATAAGTGAAAAATGAAGCTATTTTAGATTGAAAGAAAAGGTCTTCATCCTGGATTTGTAATATAATGATAATGTGGTGTCCTTTATGGTCCTATATATTTGTATATTGTCTCTAAGGTATGCCAATCTCTCAGTAGCAACATTTTGTCTCATAGTATTAGCATCCACTATCTTAGCAACAAACATCTGAGTTACTTTACATTTGAAGTAACAGGCTGAAAGAGTGCCAGAACTTGTCTTTTCTTTCTTTTTAAGTAAATGGTTACCAAACAAACCCCAAACATGCTATGAGATGATAAGATAATATATTTCTTTAAGAATTCACTAGCTCTCTTTCTGCAGTTCTCACTGAAGCAAAATTATCAACAAACCCAACTGGAGTTCTTGACGAGAACAGAGTGCAGGGCTGGGGCCTCATTTGCTGTCTCCTACCTCAGCATTTTAACCTTAGTTTCAGTGAAATGATATTATTAGTGATAATGAAATAAATTTTGAATCCACTAACATTTTATATTCCACTCTAAGGTTAAACACAGCAACACAAATGTTCTATGCTGCTGGAAGTACAAAGTCCCAAGTCATTGCTCTATAGCAGTGGTTCTCAACCAAGGATCTGGGACCACCTGGGAGGGGCCACAGGCAGGTTGCAGGGCGTCCACCAATCAGAACCAGCATTAGGCTTGCTGGGACCCAAAACAGAAAAGCTGAAGCTCATGGGGCTGAACCCCAGGGCCCAGAGCCCCGGTTACCCAGGGCTTAAGCCAAAGCCTAAGCAACTTAGCTTTGGAGGGCCCCTGTGGTGTGGGCCCCGGGCAATTGCCCTGCTTGCTACCCACTAATGTTTGCCCTGGCTTTAAATACAGAAAAAACACATATTGTGGCACAGGTGGGCCATGGAGTTTTTAATAGAGTGTTGGGGGAGAGGAGGCTCAGAAAGAAAAAGATTGAGAACCCGTGCTCTAGAGCCAGATGTGATGCCCTCTCTAGCCTCTGAGCTATTCTCTAGTAGAATATCTTTCCCTAATTAGTGTCCTTACAAGTTATGCATACTTATTGCATTGCCTGCAGCCAGGAAAACAGTGACATCACATGGATCTGCAGAGAAATAAGAAATAATCATAGCATGCTGGTCGGATGTTATTCTGCAATGCCCAAGTCATGATGTTTCTTCAGTTTGTATTAATGAGTTGTTGAGTAAATATTGCAAGAAAATGTCAGGATATTACATTGTATGTCCATGCTGGCCTGTGATGCTGAAGTCTCTCTCTAGCACCTCACGGTTGAATACCTCTTTTGTACAGTATTGTATCAATGCGTACACAACTTTCACAATTATGAAATAAAAATACATTCATTATATCTTCAGTACTTGAAACTAGCTATTGATTTGTGCCTGCTGGACCACATTCAAGATTTGTATGAATCTCTTCTCTGCTAAACAAAAGTCCTTTCCTTTCTTTCTCCTTTGGATGGCTTTCATTTGCCACGTCTTCCTGTGCTTTTCTGAACTTCATTCAAAGTAAAGTCACAGGCAGAGTTCTCCCGAATCTTGCTTAAGCTTTTTAAAATGAAATATATATGTTTTCTTTTGTTTATGTTCAAGTTTTTCTTTGGTAAAATATGATTAATTTACTAGCTGGCTAGTTACATTTTTTCTCTTTAAGTGAGTCTGATAAATGAACAGGCTGTTTTGCAGATTAAATAAATAGTGTCATTTAATTGCACTGAAGGAAATTTTATGTGGTGATGGATACATAGCTATTAAATTATTAATTAGGACACCATGGGAATGGGTAACAGTTTTTGAAAGGCTTGTGTGTATTTCCATTCATACTCTATGGCACAGTCCCTGCCATATTTTTATTTATATCTATGTGTGTGTTTATTGTTTAAATGAATACACAACCTATAGCAACAATAGGAACATAAAAATACTGAGGTATCCAGAGATATTCAGGTTAACTAGAACGCTGAGGTTATCTGGTATATCCAGTAGCTAACATAGGTTATGTTTACATTTAAGTTGTAGCGTTTCATAATCCTACTTAAAAATTAGCCACTTTGCTAAGAGTTAAGGGTGTGGGGGTAGAGGGTAATGGTAGAATTATCAGGATTTCTTAATGCTATTGTTTTATCCAACCTGACTGCAGATTAAAAATATATAATGTTTTCTTTTTTGTTTCAGAATTTCTCTTCACAGCCAGAAGATCTTGAAATGTAATTTTTATAAAAACTTAGATTGGGTTTTTCAAAAAACAATCGACAGGAAGATACTAATTTCATGGCCTCTATGGCTCATTCATGCTTGCAGATCAGTTGTATGTAGCTGTATTAGTGTTACGATATATACTTGAGGCAAATCTCATAAAAGGCAGAGTATCAATGTGGGAGCTAGTTGTGCAGCAAAAGTTCTGGGTAAATATTTGTTAGTCACAATTTGCACAGCTTATAGAACCAGTATTGCAAATCAGTTGTACACTGCAGTACTAAGATAGGTGTGGAACTAGTACAGAGACACAGTAATAAAGTAAGTGAGCTTTAGGCCTGATTCTACAACACTGAAGTCAGTGAGAGTTTTGCTAGTGATGTCAATGGACACATGATCAGAGTCCAAATCCTGACAGCCTACCTGAGAACCTGCAATTCCTGCATTTAGTGAGAGTTGCATGTTCTTAGAAAGTATCCAACACCATTTAAATTACCTCTACACATTCACAATGTGTGTGTTAATCGTGGAATAAAGGGCACAGCATATTAAAATGAACAACAGATTGCAGAAATAGATAATCTACATTGTTCTTTGTAAAGAAAAATGGTTGAGATACAGGAATCCCTCTCTGATGGCTTAATATATAATAGCATTTTTTCTTCTTTTCACTTCTTGACTTTGTACTAGACTACAAAGAAGACGTCTTTCCAAAACCTTGTTAGGTTTATTATATTTTCCCCTCAGAGTCCATATTCCAGGCTCTTAATAAAGCCTACTTGTCTGAAGGATGATACTTTCAAATTCTCTTTATCTTGTCTCAAACGTATAGGCTTCCACCACTACCAGTACATGGAACTAACGCAAATAGCCTGAGTGCTGAATTACTCATGAATTTTATATATTTGAACATGACCGTTTTATTTATAACAGACTGTCTAGTCACAGATTTTCAGTTGATAATAATTCCTTACTGTGGTGTAATAATTTGACAACTAATAATTGATTAATTTATTATTCAGCACAATTCTAGCATTTAGAGCACAGAATTACTGAAGAGTTGATTAACTCACTCCAGCTTGATGAGCTCCATTATTTCTCAAAGAATGCTTCATATTGCTGAAAATGAGTATGAAGGATTTAGGTTTCAAAAGGAATTTGGCTTCTATTTCTTTCCTCAATCCTCCCAATGCAAGAAGAGATCGATAAAAATATCCATGGGTTAATATTCTGTACTATGTTTCAAGTCTTACAAACAACATTTTCCTGAATATTATAGAAAATACATTGCCATGCTCAGAGGAAAAGAGGTTGATATCTCAGCTATGTCAGCCAGGACTTTAAGACAAATACAAAGGGGATGAATTCAAGAACAAAAGATAAATTGTAATGGTTCCACTGCAATAGGAAACATACTGAAATTGCTATATCCTTATATCAAATGTTTAAAATATGCCTTTTGAAAACTAAATTGAGATAATATGAAATGGTCATTGAGAAAGGAGTGTGTGTATGTATGTGTGTGTGTATGAATCCTCATGTGCTCACAGTCCTCATGTTGCTCTCATCGTGTTGTTGGATATAGTAAACTGTGTGCATACAAACTGACTAATAGTTACTACAAAGTTCATCTAAACTTTTCACTCTCAACACCAAAACTTAAAATGAGAGCAACCTGTGAAAAGAACATAAGCCACATACACATAATAGGTATGTACAGAACCTTCTCATAGGTCCAAATTCATCCCTGGCTCAACTCCACTGTCTGTTGTGTTTATATTACCAATCTGGAAATGTTTGCTTGTATTTTCCGTATGAATTTCAAGAAAAAATAAAATGACTGCAACTAATTAAAATGACATTCAAATCACTATATTAAATTACATTGGTTTGTACTATAATTACAATAATATCACCACAATAATTTACCAATTGCTTAACTGAAAGTTTATAAATATGTTTGGGTTGATATTCATCCACAACATTTTTATAACAGCTTGCACAAACATATTTCACGTGATTAGCCAAAAGTAACCCCCAAAAAACTCAACAGTTCTGTTTTTAAAAATCTTCCTGCTTAGTTTCCCCAAATGTTAGTTTTCCAATTATAAATCATGTATTAATGCTCAAGGAGGCTAATGATCAATGCCTGAGTGACTATTCAGGAAGGTACTAGTAGGAATAGAGGCCCACATTACACCTGAGTAAAATCCAAACTCAATTTAAAACCATAGTTTTTAACATGAGGGATAGGCCTGAAGCATGTGACCAAAATGAATGAGACCATGAGAAAGAGGGAATGTTTGTGTTAAACTTGTAGTGACCCTGGAAATACCACAGCCTCAACCTCTGCTGGCTGGCTGTTTCATTTGTCATTTTACCATGGTTTCATACAACTAATATTATATTGGGTATCCCAGAAAGATGGTGCATTGAGGCCCGGAACAAACGTCACTGAGCCAGTCCGTAAGCAGAAGAAATGTCATCATGACAGCAGTGCAGCAGCACCAGAGCCCAATAGACGCAAATAGGCCTACATTGGGCAGGTATATAAAGTTAATGGCTGGAAAAGAAGACAGAAGGTAAGGTGGCAGGCTGAGGCAAAGAGGTGGACAGCAAGGAACTGTCTGGGGTGGAAAAATGGGATATGAAGAGAAGATTAGGCACTTTTACTCCTTGCTTTCCCTTATATGTTATGGACTAAACCCATTGTATATACAAAATTACCAGCACCCACAGGAATCATTTGCTCATCACAGGTTTACACCACATGTAATAGAGATAAACAAGCTTTTACTGAACTCCTTTTGTTTGGTTTCATACAAACTTTCCTTCTGAAGGGTTTGGTGATCAATACAGCAAGAAAAAATGTCATAGAGCAGGAGTGGCCAAACTTACGGAATCTCCGAGTCACATACGATAATCCTCAGATGTTCGAGAGCTGGACATGCCTGCCAGGGCTTGGGACTTCAGCCCCTCAGGAAGCACCTATTGTGGCTGAAGCCCCGAGTCCCCACGGGAGTGCCCCGCGGGGTTGATGCCCCACCACCCCACCGCAGGGCAGAAGCCCTGTGCTCCCCCACTTTGGTAGGTGAAGAATCGTGGGAGGGGAGTGAGGGACTCCGCAAGCCACACTAACTGTAAAACAGCCTCATGTGGCTCGTGAGCCGAAGTTTGGCCACCCCTGCCATAGAGCTAAAGTAGTGCATTCATGCACACACTGAAAATTGACCTGAGTATTCTTAAGTGTAGTACTTACTATCACAGACTATTCAATTCATACGGATGTAGGAAACCAGTCTGGATTTGTATTTAGCATTATGGATACTACTGGGTCATATAGATTCATAGATGGTAAGGCCAGAAGAGACCATTAGATCATCTAGACCACTGGTTCTCAACCAGGTACTATACACTGAAATATAAGTACAATATTTATATTCCAATTGATTAATTTTATAATTATATAGTTAAAATGAGGCAGTAAGCAATTTTTAAGTAACAATGTGCTGTGACACTTTTGTATTTTATGTCTGATTTTGTAAGCAAGTAGTTTTTAAGTGAGGTGTAACTTGGGGGCACGCAAGACAAATCAGACTCCTGAAAGAAGTCTGGAAATGTTGAGAGCCACTGATCTAGACTGACTTCCTGCATAACACAGGCCATTAAATGTCACCCCATTATCACTGTATTGAGCACAATAACTTGTGTGTGATTAAAGCATATCTTCCAGAAAGGTTCAATCTGGTAGCTACAATATAGTTGTAATTTTACTTGCTTATATTTCAGTTACATTTTAAGGGGGTTTTGTAGTTATATTCATTGCTGGCTTTTAACATTACACATCTTTGAAGTAAATGTCACGTCAAGGTCGTTTGTATCTTTAATTGTAGCCCTTAGGTGTGTGCCTAGTGGAACTGAAAAAAAAAATGTTCAGACTTTAGCTATACTGAGGGTTTGACTGATGCTTGTTTTATTTGAATATCTTCCCTCTGGGTTCTCTTCTGGCTAACATTGTTGTGTGTCGTGACTAAAAATACTGAAATAGCCTGGTAAGAAATGGCTTGGTATGAGATGTGACTTAAATGCCATCCTGCGAGGTGCTGAACACCTGCTGTAAAGTACTGAGTGCCTCCAGCTCCTACTGTAGCCAACAGGAGTTGTGGATTCTCATGACCTTGCAAGAATGATGGCTGGAATTGGAATTTAATAGTAAAAGCACTATAAGTGCATGGTGCTTACAACATAAGACACATGTGACAAGGTCCCTACCTTAAGAAGCTTACAGTCTAACTCAGACAGAGCATGTAGGACAACAGTTCAAACCACAAAACACAAGAAGGCAGAATACCAGGTACCTACTAGGGAAATCTCTCTCAAAATATTAAATGCAAGATAGGTCTAGTTCTTTCTAAAGTCATCCTGGCAAAATTTGTTACAGCAGACATAAAATAAATCATTGTTTTTCAAATGTACATTACTAACAACAATAAAGCAAAGACTTCTAATGAATCAGACACTCTCAAGCTATACAACAATAAATACATTTGGTGATACTGAATTAAAAGAAGCTTTTATCAATTTTTGAAAATGTTGTTATATGATGCCACAAAGACCTCTAATACTTTAGATTAAACTGTTCTTTTGTGGAGATGCTAGAGGTTTAAAATATGACAAGGAAATTATTTTCTTTTGTATGATTTAAAAAAAAATATCAGGGTATGAATGAGATTTGGTTGCTGAAACTTCTTTTCCAGTTTCACTTTCAGAGCAATTGTTTTCTGTGCATGATAAAGCCCCTCTGTAAACTACTGGCATAGAAATTGTATTGAACAAAATGATCTTTGGTTCTATGGCTGTAAGTTGTATTTCCTCAAATACCATCTATGTAAATAACATACAGAAATATATTGTTTTTTTTAAATATTACCAGCATGTTAATATACATTCTTCAGAGACTATTCTTGTGTGTAAATCCATAAAAAGTGGGCATATCCCTGAACTATTTCAAATAAGTTTTGCAGTCTCTGTTTTCTTGTTTGACTACACTGATTTATTCATTTCTCTCAAAATGTTTTGATTTAGAAAGTCAAGTGTGGGAAAACTACACTTTCTAATATATTTATGATTAAAATGAATCAATCAGACATTTTCTGCTGTAATATATAAACTGTCAACATAATTTGTGTTAAGCCCACATAAGTCATATATGAAATATAATTTGACATGAGGCTTTTTTAGAGAGTTGTTTTTGTTAGCATTTAAAATCTTTGGGGGAAAAACCAAGAAGCCTCTGCTATGCAAAGTTGTTGTCCTCTTACAACTGCAATTAACGGAGAGGTGAGGAACTCCTAACTCATAAAAAGCAACCAAAAAACCCCATCCTCTCACTGTTGTAGGTATAGGAACTAATAAGGAGGTGTTAAGTGGAAAAGCAAACAATAATGTAAGTATGTTTCCCTGTGATGGGGTTTACAAACCTCACATTAAGGTTGAAGCAGGATAAAGGCTGGAGCAGTATTGGGCCAGGAAAGCTCCACCCCACTGGCACTGCCAAACATGCTCCCTGGGAAAGGACCAATATAAAGAGAGCTCCAGCAACTCAGACAAGTGGGAGGGATCTGGCTGAGTTTGGCTGGAGTCTGGTTGAAAACTGTGAGGCTGAGCTGCAGAAGCAGGCTTGGTGGAGGGCTGTGCCTGGCCCCAGCCCAGAGCTAAAACTTGGCTGAACATTGAAACGGACTATGGAGGCGGCAGGGAGAGGAAGTTGCCTTGGACTATAAAGGGGAAATGGGAGGAGATGAGGAATGGTCTCAACTTGGGAAAAAGACTAGATATATGAGGATTTGAAGAAGAAATACATAGAAATGATAACCAAAACAGGATAAAAGTCAACATTTCATAATTGTCAGATCAGTGACAGAGGATGTGAAAATAGAAGATGTTAACCTCCAGAAAATGGCAGATTGGATAAAGCAATGTGTTGGTGATGTACAAAGAGATAAAAAAATGCAGTGTGGAGGTCTACTGATAGAATATACACAAAAGGAGCAAGCTGAAGTGCAGTAAATGTGGAGGAAATCATTCATATGAGATCTGGGCAGAAGGAAAAGAACCTAAAAATGAAGCAAGTTCTGGGGAAGGCACAGTGCAGCATACAGAGAATGTGCAGTAGCAGCATGAACTAGAGAAATACATGAAATTAAAATCATTCAAAAAGTATCTTGTGCAGATACTACCAAAAGGTACTCACTGAGGAAAATAAAAACAGATTAATACTCAAGCAAGAGAAGATGTACGGGGTAACACAACACATCTCTGATCAGGGAGGAAAATAAGAGAGAGCAATGGGAGATGATATACTGCGTGTAGGTAAAGAAAAGTTTACAGTGTTCATTATAAAAGTAACTAACTGCACCTTGCAGATGGGGAAAAAACAAAAAGGATTAAAATCATAGCAAAAGCAGCAGAAAACAAATATCTAACGATAGACAAGAGCTCGTTAGCCCACATTCATATGATTTTAAATTATTTTAAATGAAGGCAATAATACAGCTTAAATAACATAGTTTTAACAGTCCTTAGCTGGATTGCACATAGTTTAATAATGCATAGACAGGAATTTAAGAAAGCCATCTTGGAAATGGGAAAAAAGTCTGATGTAATGTGTGTGCAAGAAACATGGCTAATTGGTAAACTTGTGTTCAATCTACCGGGATTTATTCTACAGGGATAGCAAGACTACTGGAGATCTGCATATTTATAAAAGAGGGACTTAATTTAGTTAGAAATGGATGTGCAGAAATTAAGTTTTGAATATAATGCTATTGAGATTCCCATTCATAACAAAAACACAGCTATAGATTTATATTCCATGTAAAAATAGTTTTTATAATTAAAAAAACTAATGAATGTCAAAAATCATTTGTGCATAATTTGTGCAGAGTTTAATAGTCAAAATGAGCTATGGAGAAGAAAGAAAACTGACCTAAATGGTAAATGCTCTGAACAATTCATTTATATACATAACCTGGTAATACTGATTACAGGGGCACCTATTAGATTTTATTCACTGGATGGATCTTTTTTTGTTTTGAATTTAGAAATTGCAACAAATAATATGGCAAATAAATGCAGCTAGGAAATTCATACAGATGACAGAATGTGAAGTGATCGCTTCCCTATACTTATTGAGTGCCAAGAAAATGTTGAAAACATAAAAAGGCTTCCTACCTGGAATTTTCAAAAATCTGATTGGGGTCTTTTAAAGATTAAATGTGATGAATATTTATATAGTAACTGTATAAGTGTAACATATATGAATTCTGTAATAATGGAATAAAAGATATTACAGCAGCAGTTGATCTAGCTATCTACAAAACATCAAATTGCTTCCAACTTAGAAATTCGATTCCCTGGTGGAATGAGGATTGCAAATTAGAAATCAAGGAAAGAAACAAGGCATACAAACAAGCAAAACACACAGTGGATAGTAAGTAAAAGGAATTATAAAAGATGTAAGGCAGTGACACAAAGGATTGTCAAACGACAAAAAAAGAAAGTTGGAGAAATGTTTGTGGGAACTTGAACAAAGATCCAAAGCTTTTGGAAATATAGAAGTAAATTCAAAGTAAATGTGTACCTGGTATTATCTTAAACAATGAAACTGAGGTCTCCAACTTAGGAAAGACAGACATTTTAGCAAAAAAATTCCACAAGGTGAGTAGTAACAGGAATCAAAGCAATGAGTTTTGTGAGGAAAAAAGGTGGTTTCTTGAGGACACCTGTGACCTATTAAATGGCTGGAGAAAATATACTGATGATAAGTTAAACAAAAAATTTAGTATGCAGGAGCTTATGGCAGCCATGAGAAAAAAAAAAAGGAAAAATACAGTTCCAAGTAAAGTTAAAGGGGGTGGGAGGAGAGAGTCTAAAGATTCTATTGTAGGTATGTAATAACATATGGGAAAAAAGAATGGAAACAGGCATTGGTTATACCAATTAGGAAACCAGGCAAGGTGCATACAAGACTTGATGCTTATAGGCCTAATGCAATCACTTCATGTGTTGGGAAAATCATGGAAAAAATTATAAATGTAGTAGTAATAGTAGGCATCCTTCATTCTCCAGAGGCAATGGGTACACGTCCCTGAGAGGTAAAGAATTTGCTCAGTTGGTTTTATGGCAGCCGTGACTGAAGAGACCCACTCAAGACAGACAATCTCTGCTGCATTTCTCACATTTAAAGGTGACGTTTGGACCCTTTGGGCTCTGCCTTCTGTGAGCTCTTTTCTCCTCTGCCAAGCTGGACTGCTTCCTCTTGTAACTCCGGAGACCTCTGTTAAGCTCTTGATTCCAAAGGCTGCAGTCTTGAGTGTGATCTTTCCATTTGTCCACATCCATGTCCATTTCTTTGAGGTCTCGCTTGCACACAAATCTTGAAATACAATTTTGGGCATTCTTTGGGTCTTTTTTCAGATACCAATTTGCCGTAGAGGATGTCCTTTGGGATGTATCTATCATTCATTCGGCACACATGCCCAAGCCAGCCGAGGGGTCTGTGTGTGAGGATGCTGGGTATGCTGGCCCACATGAGCACCTCAGTGTTGGTGACTTTGTCCGTCCAGGAGATTCCAAAGAGTTGATGAAGGCAATGCACATGAAAGCTGTTGAGCCTCTTTTCCTGATGAGAGTATAAGGTCCATGTCTTGCCTGCATACAAAAGTGTGCTGATAACACATGCACAATACACACAGATCTTTGTGTGTTCTGTCAGTTTGTTGTTTTGCCATATCCTCTTGTTCAGTGGCACTGGAACTCTTTTACTAGTAGAGATACTCAAAGACAGACACCTTTCCACACCCTCTCCCCAAAGCTGTGTCCAGGAGCAGGGCTGTGTCTACAGGAGGGGGAACCTCATGTGCAGGGTCAGGAGTAGAGCCCCAGGTGCAGGGCAAAAGCTGGTATCCTTCATGCGGGACCAAGAGGGGAGCCCCGAGTGGGGGGCCAGCAGCTGGGATCCCATGTGTGGGGCCAGGAGTGGAGCCCTAGGTGTGGGGTGGTGGCCAGGCCCCCATGTAGGGGGCCAGAAGCAGAACCCCAGACCCGGTGCCTGGACCCTGAGTGCGGGGCCAGGTGCAGAGCCCTGTGCTTGGGGCCAGCAGCTGGGACCCCGCACTGGGGGCCAGAAGCAGAGCCCCAGGTGTAGGGCTGGAACCTTATATGCTGAGCCAGGACCAGAGCCCCGCATAAAACTTGGGAGTGCTGCAGGCGCCTATGCTCTTGTTCAGTCTAGACATTGTTGTGGTGGCTTTTCCAATGCGGATGTTAAGTTCCTTTTCAAGTGAAAGATTGACCGTGATAGTGGACCCCAGGTATGTGAACTTGTTCACCACTTCAGGTTCAAATGAATGTAAGACTAGTGGAATACTTGGAGAGAAATGATATTATAGCTCAGGTACAAAGTGGTTTCAAAAAAGAAAGATGCACAGTTGAGACCGGAAACAGAAGTACCAAAAAACATAAGGACCAAAAACATTATGATAATACTATTCCTGGACATTGAAAAAGCATACAACATGTTATGGAGAGATGGCCTCCTATATAAACTAGCCAAAACTGGAATAAAAGGAAGAATGTTTTGGTGAATAAGGGACATTAAGTGACAGACCTATACAAATCAAAGTGGGAACCGCTTTATCAAAACCTACAACTTTACAAATCAGGGCTTTGGAGCTGTGCTCCGGCTCCTCTCCAGCTCCAGGCAAAAACCTGCAGCTCCACTGTTCCAGAGCTGCTCCGCGCTCCAGCTCCAGGCTCCGCACCAAAGCCCTGTTACAAATGGCACTCCGCAAGGGAATATTATTAGACATTGTTTTTCTTATGATAAATGACTTCCTGGAAAGTGTGTAGATGGGAATAGGTATTTCCCTTTTCACAGACCAATGTGCTATATGGACTAACCACAAAAGACTTAAAGTAGCTATGGAGAAGACAAAATGGGAAAATGATTGGTGATTTAAAGTCTCCCTTTGGAAAAAAAAAAAAAAAAAAAGGAATGCTTGGGATGCATGAATGGGATGACTGGGGCTTATTTCTTATGGTGAAAAGATTCAGATAGGAACACAATTTTTTGAGCTAGGAGTAGTGTTTGATGATAAATTAACTTGGAAAGGTCACATAGATAATATCATACAAAAATGTTAAATATAGGATGGACTTACTTAAAAGTGTAGTGGAAACAAATCGGGGTACAAATAAGAACATATTGATAATGATATATAGAGCATTATGACCAATTTTAGACTACAGATGCCAAGCTTTTGCATCAGCCTCAAAAACAACTTTTTAGAAACTTGAAACATTCCAGACCCAATCTCTCCAATGGGCGCATGGTACTCTGATAACACCACCCATGTGCATGCTGCCAATAGCCACTGGAGAAGCACTTATACATCTAATGATGAAACTATTAGACCTAATCTTTTGGGCAAAGGTAAAAGGGATCATGAAAATAGAAGTACATAATAGCTTTATGAACAGGGCTTTAAGCTTTAAGTCTATTTGGCCAATTCCCCGGAATGGGGCCTCGCACCTAAGAGGGCCCCGCAACGTCCGGGGCTGCCGGCAGAGCGGGGAAAAAAAAAAAAGCCGCGTCCTGCTTCTCCCCCCTCCCTCCAGCCGCCATACAGCTGATCAGCGCAAGCCTGGGAGATAGGGGTGAGGAGGAGGAATGCGGCGTGCTTGGGGAAGAGGCGGGGCCAGGACGGGGATTTGGGGAGAGAGACAATGGGGCAGTGAGGGTGCGGGGCTGGGGCAGGGCCAGGGCGGGGATTTAGGGAGGGATCCAATGGGGCAGGGTGGGGGCGGAGTCGGGGGGGGCACGAGACAATTCGCGTCCCGGCGTGGGGCCCCGCACCTGCTAAAGCTGGCCCTGTTTATGAGGAACTTAGTATACAAAATTATATGGATTGCCACAGACTTCCTCATAATATCAACATCAAAAATTCATAAAGGAGACATATAAAAAGAAAAATTGAGACAACTAAGAATTTTCAGTCATGGGCAATGAAATTACAGTTGGACAGTTATTCCCCCATTTGTGGATTTGGAAAGGTATGAAAAAACAGAGGGAAGACAAAAAAACACGCACATTATGATCAACCAAATTTCTGAATTTATGAAAAATGGGGCCAATTTGACAAGTCTATATGGACAGATCAAAAGATGACAGCACAGCTAGAGTGGGAATAGCTTTCTGTGTTTCTAGTCTTGGAATCCAGAAAGCTAAAAGGCTATCGAATTATGTGACCATTATGACAGTTGAACTAATGAGGATAATGTTAGCAGTAGCCTGGGTAAGATATGTGCAACCGGCCACAGCTGTAATTTTATCTGATTCCTTGCCTGGGATAATGACAATCAGAACAGGGACTTTGGAAAGCAGAAATGACATAAATGAAATTATGTTACTATCAATAGAAATAATGCAAGCAGGTATCTGTGTAACAATTGCATGGATGCTAGTGCATATCAGAATACACAGAAATGAGATGGCTAACAAGGTAGCAAAACAAGCTCTAAAACATGAGGAGATGGATATTAAGATACTTTTAAGCAGAGAAGAATTTAAAAGTGTGGTCCTGAAGGAGCTTGCAAAGGAATGGAAAGAACTATGGACTAAAGAAACAAAAGGACGAAGGTTTTATGATCTATGGTTAATAACTGAAGATAATACTATACTCCACAGTCAAGACAGAAAAAGGGAAGTATTAATTTTTACAGTGTTACAGGTCATTGTGCCTTAAATGATAAATTAAACTTATTTAAAAGACATAAATATGGGCTGTGTGATGTGTGCAAAACCACAGAAACTGTTGATCATGTTCTGTGGCATTATGGGCAATATTCTATGGAAAGAAAGTTTCTTTATGAAAAATGGAGTCAGCTTGGAATCAAAGATTTTTCCCTAAAGGGACTAGTGAGCATGTCAGGGAAATAGAATAGTGTGTGTGTGGGGGGGGGGGGCGTAGGGGAGAGAGAGGCATGCTGTATTTCATTAAGGACACTAGCCTGAGAGAAAGGATATTAAAATAAAATAAAAAATCAACCATACTTTGGCTAAAAATGAATGAAGAAAAGTGGCAGCCATAACCTTTTATGATGAGGCTGCTACACCAAAAAAACAAAGACAAAGAAAAGAAGGCGAGAATCCATTTCCTGGAGGAGCACTGCCCTGCAACAGTAGAAGCAGCTCTTAATGAGGAAGTCTGGCTCTGAGTCTTCCTCCACCTCCTTTCAGACATCACCTGAAAGGTTGGGAGAACCATGTGTGTCTCCTGCCTCAGCCCCAAGACTCTGGGGTTTGAAGCAAGGGACTATAACTAAACAGCAGCCACACCTCAAGCTGAGATATCAGGTGTGGCCCCAGGGAAGATGAGCAGGAGGTGGGCTGAACATAGGCCATCCTATACTATCACACTTTTAGGTACCTGGGATAAGACCTGGTGGAGTAGAAGGCCCCTAGTCTCACTACCCACCCCAGATTCTCCTATGCCTAGGCCTGGGATGGGCAAGACGAGAGGGTTACTGACAAGGAAGCTGATCCAGCTGAACCCCATTCAGGAGGTTCAGTACACGTTGAACTAAAAGAGAGACTGGAGCTGCAGGCCCCGACCACTAGACATGCCAACTGAACACCACTGCCCTCCACTGTAATCTTGTTCAAATGGGATGTGCCTTGGGTGAGAGAAAAAGAACATACAAGAGTCAAGTGAAACTCTTTTGTGTTCTTAGTTGTAGAACACTTGAAGCAACAGAAGAGCAGCTTGAGAACTGAAAACATTTCTGAAAATTAGAAAACATGAAATAAAGGCACTGACTGAGCTATGACTTGCCAACCCATGCCCTCAATAATATCCGCATCATATTGCGTGGCACACACGAGTAAGGAGAGCACAGAGACACTTGTGATTTCTACAATGGTATCTGTTTTACTGAAGATGAAATTTGGGGCTTTTCCAGCTTTTTAAGTCCCCTGTACAATAAATCCTGGCCCTTTGTAAATCTACAGACAGCATTTTGGAACCTTTATTCTACCATGGATTCATAGATTATAAAGACAGGAGGGAGATCAGTGTAAACATCTCCTGAATAACACAAGTCACAGCACTGTCCTCAGTTAGTTCCTGTTTGAACTAGAGTATATCTTTCAGGAAAACATCTAAATCTTGACTTAAAAATTGCCAATGTTGGAGAATCCCTCACAACCCTCGATCAGTTGTTCTAAAGGTCAATTACCCTCACCTTTAAAAATGTGCACCTTATTTCTAATCTAAATTTGTCTAGATGTTTTGAGCCAAGACAGTTCCTAATGATATTCAGTTGCATGTACCTGTCAAAATAGCCTGAATATTAGCTTCTAGGCCTCTCAACATCTGCAAAAAGGACAGAATCACTGACTCGATCCAACCTCAACATCATCTTCATTCCCTAGTGCCAGATATGGTTGGGAGGAAGGCAACAATAACACTCTATCTGGAAGGTGGAGAATCTTTCACTATATCATGAGATGCACGGTTTACAAGAAGGCAAGCAGGAACACATTATTCAGAAACTCACTGTTCTCAAAACACAGCCTCCCTCCTCTCTGCCTTCCAACTTTTTAGATTGCTACATCCCTCAAAGATTCACAGATATCCAAATCTCTGCTGGTTCTTCTCTATTTCTCCCCTATTCCTATTTCCAAGCCAAAAATATATCTCATTAAAATATATATATTTTAGCAGAATCTGAAAGGCTTCCAGAATGGAAACATTTAATGTTGATCCCACTAGCAGACCATAAATGAGAGATATTCTAAGATTTAATTATCACTGTCTGCAGTTTTAAAATTCAGTACTTGCCTCATAATCATTTGACCTATTTCTACCAAATAAGGGGAAAAAAACATTTGCAAGTTTGTGTCATATCATATTACTTTGGATTTGCTTCATATTATTATGATATATAACATTGCAACCTAATGGGATACACTTTCAAAGCAATGAGAAGGGACTTATGTGAAGTCTCTTTGGGAAATAATTGAATACAGCAGTTTTCCAAATTTCCTGTCCTTAATTGGGTATTCTAATGAATGCTATTTTGTTTCTTTGGGCCTGGAGGCCTGCTGCACATAAAGATGACATTGTAAATATTTCTCAAGGATAAACAAGCCATTTCTTAGGACTGCAGGCTGATCCAGCTTCATTTGCCCCTTTTCTAATAACTCCCGGGTATAGATGTGCCAAGTTACTCAAAAATAATTTCTGTAGTTATAGTTTATCCTCTACCTGCCAGCTCATAGATAGTTCACTAGCTACTAGCCAAATACAAGCATCATAAATTATCCCATTAGAGTCAATTTTCAAAGCAGTATCTGGGGAGTTGTGTGCATAAGTCCATTGTTGTTACAGCTCTTTCTCTTGTTAATGCAGTATTATTTATCATGTCAACTCCTTGTACATTAGTCCTTCAAGTAAAAGGAAAATTGAAGACAGTCTTGGTTTTTTAGAATTCCTAATTAAAGAGAACAATCTTGAGAAATGCAATCTTTCTAGGACTCTGTAACCCTGAGAGTATTTATACTGCAGAATCTTTATCCAGGGCCAATAAGAATTTAAGAGCCTGATCCAGTTCCCATTAAATTCTAAATTAAAACTCCCATTGACTTTTACGTGAGTTGGAATTAGAGTATAAGAGAGTGTGCACTGGCACTTCACTTGTTTGCTACACCCTGATCCATGAATGTAGGGAACAGATCAAGATAAGAGGGCAGGAGACATGTTTAATGAGGGTATTTCTGAAGAGGTCTAACCACAGATTCAGACACTAGAGAATAACAGAGATACAAGAGACTAAATTCAGGCTTTGTGTACAGTAAAGGGAATTGCACCCATGCTCAGCAGGACAGAGTTTGGGCCATTAAAATCTATTAATAGTGTTGATTCAGTTCAGTATGTTTGTAGACCATGGTTCATCTTCACTATATATATAGCCTGATATGTAGCCTCAAAAAACACCTCTCTTTGACTTTCATGGGTGTTCTGCATGCCAAACTCGGGAAGTACACTACATGGCCACACATTTGTTGTGTTTTAGAAACAAAAACTACTTACATGACTAAAGCAAGAAAGCACAGACAATGTTTGTTTTAACTCTATTCCCCTATGAGAAAACTATATTTTTCATTTCCATCATTAGTTAGGCTTGGCCTTTTCTAGTTTACTTTACAATAAAATATTATTGTGTTAAAATTGAGTGTTTGCCTGCTATTCACCTTAAAAGCAGTACTTAAATAACCCTACAAATGGCCAATTTAAGTCTCCACTGCAAATGCCTATGCAGCCTCAAGGGAGTTCCAGAATTCCCAGAGATAAAAGCTCAAACCTTTCCTTGTTCTTCATTCAGGCTGACAAACAGAGGACAAAGAGTGTCATATGCTAGGCAGAACACAAATGTATACCATTGAAGCTGAAGGCAAAATAAGGCCTCAAAACATACCTTGGACCAAATAATACAATACTTGTTATTTGACATTTTTTTAAAATCCTAACTGGATTCTTAAAAACACTTTCTGATGGAAATTGCAGAGGTAGAAATTGTTAAAAAAAAAAAAAAAAAAAGCAGGTTCCTTTTTTGTCCCCCCTACCCGCAGAGTCAGCAGCAAGCTTGGAAAATAAAGAAACTGTTTTAAAGTGATAACACTGGTCTACAATTTTTGAGAAGTCGTCTGCTTCAGAGATAAAATGTTCTATTTATTATGTATTTTGATGTGCTGAATTCAAATATGACAATTAAAACAACTGATTGGCTACTGTTTCTAAGATATTTAAGTTTTTACAATTTATGTCTATGTATATTGTGTAGATAGTAGAGTTTTAATCATAAATTGTAAACCTAGGTCTTTTCATGTGTTTATGGTTGCTTTACATGATAATATTTCACCTGTCCTGTTTATGTAATACTTTAAAAAATCAGCAAAAGGGTTTGTAGCAGGGTGGACACCTGCTCCTGCACTGAGGGGCTGGAAAAGCCCTGCAGACGGCTGGGGCTGGGCAAGGTAAAACCCTGGCTGATTGGGGGAAGTGGCTGCAGCTGGGCCACACCCAAATCAGGCTTCAGCTGGCCTATATAAGAGGCTGGGAGCCAGGAGCTCAGTAGAGTCTCTCTCTGTCTTCAGAGAGAGAAGAGCCTGGCTGCAGGGAACTAGACAGGACACCTGTAGTGGAGCAGGGATGGAGAAAGGCTGAGAAGCTGGAGAGCCCCAGCCTGGATAGCCCCAGGCTGCAGCCTGGTAATAGGCCAAGGGGCACTGGGGGTTGCAGAGGGCAGCCCAGAGCTAGGCCAAGGCAGCAGGTCCAAGCCCAACCTTGCTGATGATGAGTGGCCTATACTGCAGTCTGCCCCAGAAAGTGGGGGCTAGATGGGGATTGGCAGTGGCCTTATCCTGAGGTGAGGTGGGGTTAGTGGGTGGGGGTTCCCTTGGAAGGGGAGACCTAGTGTGTGTGGGTATTGCCAGGGGGCAGCACCCAGAGCAAGGGGCACCGGGGTCCTGGGAGGGACACTGGGCCAGTGCAGAGGATAAGGCGGATCACTGGCCTACAGAGGGCGCTCCAGAGGCTGGTGAGCTAATTTCCTGGATGACCAGCAGGAGGTGCTGCAGGGGTGAGTCTGGACCTCCTACAGGGATATATAAATAAAAAAACTTATTAAACAAAAGGCAAAAAACTATTATGTACATAGTTTAGTCCTATTCAGTGTCTACTCAGCACTTCTTGGCTTGTCTCTTGTATTCATTCAATGGAGCATCTCTTGTCACTGTCCAGCAATAGTCTGCAAGCATTGATGGGCTCCATTTGCCCTGATAGCGTTTCTCTATTGTTGCAATGTCCTGGTGAAATCGCTCGCCGTGCTCGTCGCTCACTGCTCCGCAGTTCGGTGGAAAAAAAGCTAGATGAGAGTTCAAAAAATGTATCTTTAGTGACATGTTACAACCAAGGCTTTTTATGCCTTGAAGAGGTTTTCCACCAACAACCTGTAGTTGTCTGCAGTGCATGGTCAAATGCATCATCTCGAAGTTCACGAATCTGAGGACCAACAAAGACACCTTCCTTTATCTTAACTTCACTTAACCTTGGAAATTTTCCATGGAGGTACTTGAAAGCTGCTTGTGTTTTGTCAATGGCATTGACAAAGTTCTTCATCAGACCCAGCTTGATGTGTAAGGGTGGTAACAAAAATCTTCCTTAATTCAACAAGTGGTGGATGCTGAACACTTTTCCTCCCAGGCTCCAATGACTGTCGGAGTGGCCAATTTTTCTTGATGTAGTGGGAATCTCTTGCACAACTATACCATTTGCAGAGAAAACAGCAGTACTTTGTGTATCCAGTCTGCAGACCAAGCAAGAGAGCAACAACCTTCAAATAGCCACAAAGCTGCCACTGATGTTGGTCATAGTTTATGCCCCTCAAAAGTTGTTTCATGTTGTCCTAGGTTTCCTTCATATGGACTGCATGACCAACTGGAATTGATGGCAAAACATTGCCATTATGCAGTAAAACAGCTTTAAGACTCGTCTTCGATGAATCAATGAACAGTCTCCACTCATCTGGATCGTGAACGATGTTGAGGGCTGCCATCACACCATCGATGTTGTTGCAGGCTACAAGATCACCTTCCATGAAGAAGAATGGGACAAGATCCTTTTGACGGTCACGGAACATGGAAACCCTAACATCACCTGCCAGGAGATTCCACTGCTGTAGTCCGGAGCCCAACAGCTCTGCCTTACTCTTGGGTAGTTCCAAATCCCTGACAAGGTCCTTCAGTTCACCTTGTGTTATGAGGTATGGCTCAGAGGAGGAGGATGGGAGAAAATGTGGGTCCTGTGACATTGATGGTTCAGGACCAGAAGTTTCATCCTCTTCCTCTTCCTCGTCTGACTCAAGTGAGAATGATTCTGGTGCATCAGGAACCGGCAGTCCTTCTCCGTGGGGTCCTGGGCGTATAGCTGATGGAATGTTTGGATAATGCACAGTCCACTTTTTTTCTTCTTTGACACACCTTTCCCAACTGGAGGCACCATGCAGAAGTAACAATTGCTCTCTCCAAATCATTGGCACTGCAAAAGGCAAAAGGCATCGATTTCCTTTTCCTGTTCAACCACTGGCGAAGATTTGTTGCACAAGTGTTGCAGCATTTGTGTGGGGCCCACCTCTCGTCCTGATCTCCAATTTTGCAGCCAAAATAAAGGTGATAGGCTTTCTTAACCATAGTGGTTATACTGTGCTTTTGTGATGCAAAAGTCACTTCACCACAAACATAGCAGAAGTTATCTGCACTGCTCACACAAGTACGAGGCATCGCTGCTCACTTAGGCTAAACAGAAATGTGTCCCTTTGCAAAATCAAACACTGACAAATAAGAGAGCATGACACTGTATGATTTCTAGAGCTGATATAGGGCAATTTGTTCAGCAGAGTGATGTAAGCTTCATTATGATCGCATCATCCATTGTGACGTTGTGCAGTCTATATGGTTTTATAAAAACTTGATAATAAGTCAATATAATGTAACTGAGATGGTTTTAGAGAAAATACGGTAATAAGTGAATGTAACGTAACTGGTATATGCTTCATGCAAAGGGTCTCTTGTAAGGTATCATTACAAAGCTTATAATCTACTGAGTATGATCATCTGATTTGTATAAATGTACCACTCTTGTATCTAAAACTAGAAATATAAAATGTAACTCTGAGGGCCTATTGTAATTGTGTAAAGTGTGGACCATTAATGATGGTTTGGAATCTTGATGACTCCCATTGTCTGCAGATGGCTGTATTTACCTGTGAGTCTTCCTGTATATGTGTGCTAGCAAGTGAGTAATGAAGTCTTGCAGTGACATGTGATCATGTCACCTGAACTGGAATCCATCTTTAACCTGGTGCTTTTCCAGTGATGGGGGGGGTGGAAACCCAGAGAGACAAAGAGTTCCCGCCTTATGCAAAAGATATATAAAGGGGGGAAGAGAACAGAGAGAGAGTGGAGCCATCATGAAGAATCCCCTAGCTATCACCTGAGCTGCAACAAGAGCTGTACCAGGGGAAAGAATTGTGCCCAGGCCTGGAAAGTGTCCAGCCTGAGAAAAACTTACTGAAACATCTCTGAGGGTGAGATTATCTGTATTTAGTTTGATTAGATATAGATTTGCGCATTTTATTTTGCTTGGTTACTTACTTTGTTCAGTCTGTTACTACTTTGAACCACTTAAATCCTACTGTCTGTATTTAATAAAATCACTTTTTATTTAGTAATTTACTCAGAGTATGTATTAATACCTGAGGGAGCAAACAACTGTGCATAACTCTCTATCAGTGTTATAGAGGGCAAACAATTCATGAGTTTGCCCTGTATAAGCTTTATACAGGGTAAAACGGATTTATCTGGGTTTAGACCCCATTGGGAGTTGGACATCTGAGTGCTAAAGACAAGCACACTACTGTGAGCTGTTTTCAGGTAAACTTGCAGCTTTGGGACAGGTGATTCAGACCCTGGGTCTGTCTCTGGAGCCAGACAGGAGTGGCTGGCTCAGCAAGACAGGGTGCTGGAGTCCTGAGCTGGCAGGGAAAACAGAAGCAGGGGTAGTCTTTTGCACATCAGGTGGCAGCTCCCAAGGAGGTTTCTGTGATCCAACCCGTCACAGTATTTGTTCAGCAGAGTGATGTAAGCTTCATTATGATCGCATCATCCATGACTTCTAGGAATAACATGATGCAATTCATATCATGTATGACACAATACCAGCTTCAGATTGCATCATTCATTGTTTTGCCTAAAAAGCAAGTACTGTCCAAACCCAGTCATAGATTTATTCCTAGATCCAGTCAAAGATGTATTTTAGTCATTTCTGGTTTAAATTGAGATCCCTTCCCTTTATAACTCACTTATCCTCCGCTATTCCCAAGTCAAGGGTCGTATATACTGACCTAATAGCATATCTTGAAAACTAGAGCCAATCAACAATTTTAAGCATCATTTTCGTTCTCAGTGACCCAGAATTAGTAAAGTTTGACTACATTTATTTCAGAAGCATTTTGGCTGTAGAGCAGTGTAACATGAGAAGAAGTTGGTGACAGTAAATATACTAAGAGATTTTCCTTATGTGGCAAATCCTTTACTTTATTCAGACATACAGAACCTGGACTATGAATAACTCTCTCTCAAGAGATTACATATAGTATGAACATGCAAAGGAAACTACTATTATAATTTATTATCCTGCTTTTACATTTTATCATCTTAATGAAGCCACTGGGACTACCACCGAGAAAAAAAGACTGCAGGATCAGGCTCCATAGTTGAAAGTGTAAAGCTTTTTCACAGTGAAAACCATAAATTTCAACCAATGCTCATAACAATGCCAACAATAAATAAATAAATCCACAAATAAGTAAGGAAAGTATAACTGACAAGAAATTAGGAATTCAGAGCATATTGATTCATGCTTTTGTTGTGTATAATACCTTACAGAGCAAAATATCATGTTGGTATCCATATGCTTTATTGTTTTTTTCCGAAATACAGCTTTTAAGCAACTAATGAACATATGCTTTCAGTAAATTGAACACTATTGAAAAAGAAATCATTACATTTTAAATACCATTCCTTTATTATGTTTTAAAATAAATTAGAATTGGTTTCTTAATGTGGCATCCAGACCAGACAGTTTGTATACAAATACAAACTCCAGTTATAATTATACTCTCAACAGTTTTGACTGGATTGTCTCTGCCCTGTGTTGACTGGCTGTTTGCTCCAACCCTTTCCCTCCCAAACCCTCTCCACCTTCTTCAGTCTCTTCACCCCAGCTTTACTGTACACCTCTTACTCTCGTCTCCCTCTTCCCTGTCCCCTTTACCCCCTTCCTTTCAATGTCCTCTCTCCATTTACTTTTCTTTCCATTTAACTTATCCCACAGCCCGCTAAACCCACCCTGCCCCTGACCCCAAAACACTCATATTTGGTTTTAAAATGTCCATCCTCCAATTAGGTAGCATTGAAAATTGCTCCCTTCATATTGATGGAAAAAATACTCTGCATGTGTTTTAAACTTTGCAAGACATGAAAAGTGAAGTAAGAGACTTTCGGATCACTGGTGTTAAGAATGAACAGTACCGAAATACTGCAGAAACATATGTTCACAGTAGCTTTCATGATAGGGAAAGAAAAAAATAAGGCACAGAAAGGGACTTTTGATATCTCATGACTTTCCCTAGTAATTTCATTATTTTAATAGTAAAGTCTTTTGGGACAGTGACTGGGTCTTATGTATAAGTATAATGGTTAGCACAGTGGGACCACAATGTCATTTGGGGCGTGAAATAAATAAGAAAGTAATAGTGAAATAGCATTAGTACTCTATGGTGTAGCAGTTAATAAGGAGCAACTACATTTCCAAGTTAAGAGCATCAAATAGTGTAAATGCATAATGCCTAGTACAATGGGGCCCTGATATCAGCTGGGACCTTTAGGTAAGACTACAATACAAAATAATAAGAGTAAAGGATATTTTTCCTCATGAATTTTAGAAGTTTATCAGCCTTTTTCCCCCGATGTATTTTTCTAAATTCACTAAATTATTTAGTAGGAAGTGATTTCTTGTGCAAAGACAAAATGAGACCACTATTTTTCCCCTTTAAAAGTCTTCTAGAAACTATTTTACACAGTCTTTAATTTGAGAAAATTCAGTGTGATATTTAATCCTGCATCAGCTAACTACTCCAAATCATCTCTTCCGCAACTTCTTAAAAAAAAAAAAAAAACTGATTTCAGATTTATAACACTACCCTTTAGACCCAAAAGATCCATTCTGAGATAAATATAGAAATAAATAAAATTCCTGAATACAAGACATTGTGCCATCTTCTGAGCTGATTCAAATCCATATAGCTCCATTTTTTCCACATTTCTAATTAATTAGACTTAATTATTTTAAAGCAAGGGCACTGACACTAAGATGGCATTGAAAACTTCTACTTGTATAGGTGCCTGCTTGCTTTGGTGAATATTTTTTTCTTTTTTCTTGTATCATTATCGTTAACATAGTAAGAGAGATGATTAGATATTTGTGTCTGGGCTGCTAAATTTCCAGGACAATTTTACAAGGTTGCTTTTATACATTATACACACAGTCTTACATCTGGCTTACTATATCCCTTCTGCATTCATGCACACTTATGACAGGAGTAACTAAGCACTGGTTATTGGCTGCTTAATTATAGAAAAGCAGACACTTTAAATCCTTGATTTTTCTGGATGAGCTACTGTAGTAAAACTCTCCTCTTCATAACAGTAAGTTCTACTTTTTCCACTTTTAGTGCACAGTATTCAATCTAGTGTAGTGTTGTATTTAATCCCTAGGTGGGGGAGAAGAAAACAAAACAAAACAAAAAAAAGCTCTACCTCCACCATTTTCCTTCCACTTAGTTTCTAAGATCTTGCTGTGTTTTCTCCAGTAGAGTTAGATACAACATGACGCAGAATTTCATTGGAACAGGTTTTATTGTTTTAAAAAAACAAACTTGAATTTCATCCCCACTTTTTCTCACCTTAAAAAAACTTCAGGCTACTACCTAATTTTTAGAATTTATGTTGATCAATTTTAATTTGGGTTCTAATGTCAGATTTCACCATTCTGCCTACTTTTCTTACTGTTTGTAGTCTACCTAAGTACCAAATCTTGTTTGTAAAAGTAACCAGTCCCTGATTATTCAAAGGAAGGTGCAAGAAACCCATAGGGGACAATTACAGAATAACTTTTCACAAGGGAAATTTCTTCCTAACCCTGGTCAGTAAAGCATACTAAAGCATGAGTCTTCATATGGGGTGGAGATAGCTCAGTAGTTTGAGCATTGGCTTGCTAAACCCAGGGTTGTGAGCTCAGTCCTTGAGGGGGCCACTTAGGGATCTGGGGCAAAATCAGTACTTGGTCCTGCTAGTGAAGGCAGGGGGCTAGACTCAATGACCTTTCAAAGTCCCTTCTAGTTCTAGGAGATGGGATATCTCCATTAATTTATATCACTATTTTTATCCTATGTAGTATAGCTATAGAATCGTTCACATTTCATATGATTGTCTAATCCTTTTTTGAATCCTGCTAAACTCCTTTCCTCAATAATGAGTTGCAAGGCTTAATTATGTGTTGCACAAAAAAAGTGTATTTCATTTCCATTCACAGCTCAAAAGGCAAAACCAAACAAAAGGATGCAAAATTGCCATTTTTTCCTTTCCCAGATGTCCCTTTGTGTCCCCACTTATCCCAAAGTGTCCTATTAAAACATCCCTTCTTTAATATCATGAATTAGATGATGGCTAGTAGTTGCATTTGGAATTCAGGGCAAGCCCAGAAAGTCAACAAGACTAATTCATTTATGTCAAAGGATGACAACGGGGGATGCCATCTTGGACCTGGCCCTTCCAGTAAATATGAGCTTTTCCCACGCTGCTGCTCACAAAAGGTTCCTGAACACTTGCCCCTCCATATCTTCTCTCTCTCTTCTCCTCTATCACCCCCCCCTTCCTTCCAGGCCACCTTCTAGTATGAATTAGGATGGGGGTGGAGAAGAACTGATGCCTAGTGCTGCAAGAGTAATAACTTTAGATACAAAGTTTGAAACTCTAGGTCACACCCCCCCACACTCCAAACCTCGGTTTCAAGGGAGAAGAGGAGAACTACCACCTCTTGTACTTTGATGGGATGAGTTAAAAGACCCTTCCTGTTCAAGGTTCCTATTCTCCTTTCTTTGGCATCGAGCATGAAGGTCAGAAAATCCCCTTACACCCAGATACTAAGAACTTAAACCGATAGAGCAGGAGTAGCTGTGAGTAGAGAACTGAGGTAAAAAGGAGAGATGACACACAATAGCACCATCTAGTCTGTAGCCTCCTATTTTGTTGTACGGCTGTTCGGGCATATGCTAAATAAGGTATAGATATAATTAAGACAGTAACAGTGACCCTATAGGTCTCCAGCCTGTAAGACAATAGCTTAACCAAACTAACTAAGGCCTATGGCCTAAACACTTGACATAAGCAATTAACCCCCATATCACAAGATGGACTGCTGTTATACGCAAGTGTTGCTAAACTGCTGATAGGTAGCTGCCAGTTTGTACCAGTTTTAGATATTTTAAGTTAGGAACATCAGCAGATGTCCAAGCACAAGAATTCCATAGTAACTGACATATATGCTAATAAGTTTGAAGAAAAAGCCTATGGGAGAAGGGCACCCCAACATCAGTAGGGTGAGGAAATACAGAAAAGGAAAAGGGACTGAAATCTCTACTGAATTTGCACTAGGCACAGTGGCTATTGGCATACTCCCATGCACTCCAGAGACGTTTCCCTGTAACCTGCCAGGCCAAGCACCAATGGTGGATCATCCTGCCTACTACCCAGACTTCCTGCAAAGGATGGTGAGTGTGCGAGTTCTGGATGCGTGTATTATCTCTGTCTACTTTGCTATGTTTGTGATATTGCTGATTATGCTAATAAAGCTATTTCAAATTCAAAAAGTCTTCTCAAAGTGGGAATGTCACTCCTGTGCACCCTGGAGTCCTCACTCTCAAATTAACTGTAATATCGTGGCTTCTCTAGAAGCAAACCAAGGAATGGTAATTTGGGAAATTTAAATAATACATAACCAACAGATTAGGCAACAAGTCTCCACAGCAAACCAAGGACCAGGGACTAGAAGAGACGCCTCTGCTCTATTCTTCTAGCTTTGCCTGTTCTCCTTCCTTCCCTTAATTGCTTTCTCACCTGGCCGTTACATAGTCACATCACCTGGGGTTATCTCATAAGATAAATATGAATAAATGATTGTCTCTGTCTCTCTCTTTCTCTCTATCTATAGAGAGAACGAACAAAACTCCACATTTAAAAAAGTTAATTATATATGTTTAACTTAAATGTACACGCACACACACACACCTGAGGTATATGCTGGAGTAGGCATAGGGACCCAATAAATACTGACTGCAAGACTGACTGTATCTGATTCGCAAGCAGGGGAATGCATGAGGTCCACAATTTAGTATTTGTCAGGTATTCCAGCTGTATTGTAATGAGTTAATGAAATTGTAAGCAATTCTTAAAACTTTAGGATTTATTATGTAGCCAATATGTCTCTTACCCTAGCTTCTAAAATCCTATTTTGGGAGTTTATTATAATTAAATTTTGTCCTGTGTAAATTTTCTGAAATAATTGAGTTTCAGTTGTGATTCCAACTATCAGGAGGATATCAGCTGAGAGAAGCTTGCTATAATCTTGCTCTAAAAATGTGTGGACAATCACTCAGAAACGTTAAACCAAATTATGCATATGACTGATTTATGAAAGAGTCTAATGTGATATTTTAATATTGCGTTAATGAGAACTGGGCCACAGTAGATGGAAAATGTGTGACCTAATTTGGAGAAGTGAGAGCTGGGGAGGGAATAACCAGATAACAGCTTCACTCAAAAAGCTAAAATTCCCTCTGGCAATCAGAAATCAGCCCAGGTTTCAGAAAGGTACAATTCTGGTACAAAAAGTGTGCCATTTAATGTTTACTAAATACATACAGCCAGATACTTCTGTTTTTATTTTTATTTTTCAATTCTGAAGCTGTTGCACAACAACCCCCCCCCCCCCCCACACACACACACACACACAAAGGTAATGAGTTTTTATTTAATTTTAATCTCCTGTCAAGTACCTACTCATCTATCATGGATAGATGGGATGCAGACTTAATTAAAGACTGCAGCTCTGGGTATCATTATCATTTCTTGTATCTCAGAAGCATACTTCAGGTCAGGCTAGAATCCCATTGTGGAAGAAAGATAAATTAACTGTTTTCAATAATCCCAGAGAAGAGCTTTCTATATGCAATTTATAATTTACTTTTACACACACTCTTATTTCAGAGGGTTTTTTTGTTTTGTTTCTGTGTTTTGATTTCTTTTTCCCCCTTCTTGGAACCAATAATTCCAAGAGCTCTGTAAACATATAGCTTGACTCAATAAAAATTGGGCAGATTGAGTTTTAAGCTCAGAGGCATACTTTGATATAATTTTATCTTCAGATTCTTTATTATTTTTATTTACTGAGGCAAGGTTTTCAGCTAAATCTGGCTGCAGGTTTGGTTGTTGTTGTTGTTGTTGTTTTTTGCCCCCCACCCCCATTTAATCAATGGTCTGTAGGCTCCAAGTATTAATCACATTTAAAGGCAGCCAAATCAAGTTGAAATAAATGAGTGAAACACTGCAAGCTGAATATTAAATCTGCAAATGGATTTAAGATCTTAGTGGAGCTTTGAACATTGCAGAACCATATTAAAACTCTGAGAGTTACTAATGAACTTTTTTTATGCAGAAAAATAGGCAAAATTACAAGTTGCCATAAGTAGTTTCACTAATGGAATAAATATTCCCCAATCAAGGTGCAAAAATTGGGCTTTCTAGAAGGGTCCCCGATGAGAATACTTTTCTCTCCTGTGTCCTTTCACCTTCTCATGAGGTTATTTCTTTCAAGGCTACTGTTAACCACTGGTACTAACCAGTCCAGAGCAGGAAGGCAAAGGAGGCAACAGATGCTGTTTCATTGGTTCAAGCACAAGGCCTTTCAGCTTTTACTGAGGCAGCATGCCTCCACACCTCCCTCTAAGGTTCATCCTTAAGACCCAGCTCAGCAAAGCATATGCCCAATTGCATCCTCATGTAACAAAGCAGCTAAGGGTGTTCTTAAGTCTGAAATATTGAAATCAATTGGACTTAAGCGAGGATGTACAGTAAATCATGTAACTAAATGCTTTGATGAAGTGGGGACTCAAAGCAGAGCAAAGTGCTACACTTTTGGGTAGGGCAAACTTCCTTAATACCACAAATAGAAAACTTCTAAAGCTTCTATGTTAGAGCAACTTTTTGATTTTTCAAAAAAGAAATGGAGACAGGAAATCTGATTGATTTATCAGCAAGAAGGGTCAGTTAGAAATACAGTAACTCCTCATTTAAAGTCATCCCGGTTAACGTTGTTTCGTTGTTACATTGCTGATCAATTAGGGAACATGCTTGTTTAAATTTGTGCAATACTCCCTTCTAACGTTGTTTGGCAGCTGCCTGCTTTGTCCACTGCTTGCAGGAAGAGCAGCTAGCTGGTGGGCTTGTAACCAGGGTGGACCCGCAGCCCCCCTATCAGCTACCCCATCAATTCCCCATTCCCCTAAGTTCCCTGTGCTCCCTCCCCCCTGCTCCTGCACCCTGCTTACCCCTTCTCCATATAGAGCAGGGAGGGGACACGGACGAAGAGACATAGAGAGAGCTTGGGGCAGCAGCTGCTGTCTCAACTTCCTGATCCACTTAAAAAAGACAATGCACTTAAGAATGGGTCAGCTTACTTAAAGGGGCAGTGTTCATCTCTCTCTCTCCTCCACACACAAGGTGTGTGTCTGTCTCTGTCTGCAATGTTGTCTCCCCTCCTTCGTGTTCATGCTGCCTTGTGTGACAGGCTACATTAACAACAATGTGTTAACCCTTGAGGGCTCAGCCAAGTGCTAGTTCATCATTTAGCAGCAAGGCATTCCCTGGGAAATATCCCTCCCTTTTCCACCCTCTAACTTTACCTCCTCAACCAAGCTTCACAATCATCATAGCTGTGAACAGTATTAGATTATATAGATATATAGACACGTATACTGTGTCTATATATCTATATAATATATAGTTCTTTGTCTGGTGAAAAAATATTCCCTGGAACCTAACTCCCCTATTTACATTAATTCTTATGGGGAAATTGGATTCGCTTAACGTCGTTTTGCTTAAAGTCGCATTTTTCAGGAACATAACTGCAATGTTAAGCGAGGAGTTACTGTATGGAGCTTTTGAGTCTGCAAGCCTTTACAGACATGAGTAGTCCCTATAAGTTTGCATGAGCAGGACCATGGGAGTCTGCTAACATGGGAGTAATGGTGACATTATTAGAACTGGTAACATTTATTCATTGAAAGGAAAATCTCCAATGTAGTGTAAAATATTCTACAGCAACTGGTCACTTTTCCTCACATAATTCAACAAAGTGTGCTGGCTGGTAGAAATATAGGTAAGTATTTCCCTAGATACTGTATTTAGAATGCTTCTCACCATATTTTATTCTAACATTCATTTTTTCTATTCAAAACAGTTGTAAACATCATTGCTTATCTCTAGCCTCACTTAAGTAGTAATTAAGTAAACATTATCTTTTTTTTTCTAGCTCAATAACCGCCACATAATATATATATAAGGGGAGTTTAGATTCTATTTGCAATTGATCAAAATATCTTTGCTTGTGAATTTTCCCAATATAAATTATTTTAACTACCACATATTTTATCTGTTGTTCTTTTATTACAGCCATCCTAGTCTTTACAAAATATTAGAACTATTTCTTTGCAGCCAGTTTTGATTTTTTTTTTTTCAATCCTAGTTTCGTTTATAAAGCACAGACTCTGGGAGGTTTTCTGTGCTGGTCATTTTCAGAAGTCTACAGTATATGACATCGATGATTTGGTTCTTTGGACAGAAACATACTGTACACTGACCCAAAGCAACTGCTTAGAATATATGGGATTTTCCTGTCTGTACTGTTGTTGTTCCAGTAACCTTTGTGTAATTGTTACTGCAACTGCAACATGCCATTCTGCATTGAATACAGTGAGAACAATTTCTCCTATGGTCACTTTTAAATGGATCCCAGCAGTCTTTTAACATCATTCTTCTAGCTTTGCTGGCACCTGCCTTTGGTTTATTCTCTTTTAATCGCTTCTTTCTATTGCTGTTGAGATTCTAATATGATACAAAGAGCTGATAAGATGATTCATCTCACTTGTGTATCTTGCTAAATATTTTCAGTATACAAACAAGAAGAAGAAGATTGGATTTGAGCTTATTATTGTGCAATGCCAAAAGGAGAATGCACATACATTTGTGTGTTAACGTTAGATGCTAGTGTGACTGCTATAGTCCAGGTACTGTTTCTCTAAATCTTATATACAGTAAAGCAGTAATTATAATTAGAACATTCAAGTTAAGGTTAACATTTAAAAAAAAAATTATTCTTATATTTTTTAAATATGGGTTTGGTTTTTGTGAAGGGCATTTGCAGCTTCCTATATAGCAAATACAAGGTTACTGGGTTGTTGTTTAAGTGAGATATATTAATCAGGTAGCAGCCGCAGTATGTTCATGTGATTTTCAGTTTTCTGAATCTTCCAATGACTAGTTGACAGATTCTTCTGGGTTTGTCTTCAGGGATGTACAAATAGAGCAGAGGCAAATCTTCTGTCACTTTTGCTGTGACTTTTTTTTTAAAGTAGGTATGTAAAGTGAAAGCCTGTGGTATGAATAGGATAGGCATTATACTCAGACATGCTCAAATTTATTCCATCTGACAAGTGTCTGGATTTGGGTATTATGTTTCTTAAAAGAACTCATGTTCAAAAGCTTTCTCAACTTAAAGAGTCAGAAATTGAAAAAGAAAATGTAATGATTTTTAAGGACATCCTCTTTGCTCACATGGGAACAGTCAGCAGGGTTGTTTGAGTGTGTGGAACAAGATAATTGATCGCACTATGTTGAAAATCAGATTTTAAATAATGGAAAGGGGGAGCAAGAGGGGTGTATTAGAATCCCAGAGAATGATAGATAGATGCAACCCGAAAGAGGAGATGGGAAGAAAAGATGGGAGGGAAAGAAGAAAAGGAGGTACAGAGAAGGAACCCTTGGGAGGAGTGAGCATGTGGACAAATAGAAGATAAATGATGGCACGATAAGTGAGAGAATGGAGATGGAATAAGAATAAAAAAGAAGTCAAGGTAAAACAAAGAAGAGGCAAAACAAGAATATAGTAAAAGGAGACAGAGAGGATGAAAATAAGAAGAAAGAGTTACGCCAATCATCTCTCTTTTTTCCCTTGATATATACAAAGAGAGGCTTGAGAATGGTGAAAGGATATGAATAAAATGATAAGTCACTGGAAAAAGAGGGGCAAAAGAGGGATAATTAGAAGGGCCCTCTTCCTTTATAGAGATACAGAGACAGGGCAAAAGTTGGCAAGGCAGCCTCTTATAATTTTAGCTGAAGATAAAATGGGAGTGAATATCAATAGGGGGATCCTTCTTACTTGCTTTAAGGTATTTTATTAAAAGAACATTGGTCTGATTCTGCATTTACACCTAAGTAAATTGGAGTTAGTGCACTGAAGTCAATAGACTCACATTAGTTGAAAACTGGGATAAGGGAGAGGGGAAACTGGCCCAGAGTTGCAAAGCTGAAGCCACAGTATTTTCCAATCACCCCACCAGTTAATACTTTGTTTGACAAGGCATCATATATTTGATTATTGAATCAAATTTGCAGAATTAGAATCTACAGTATAAAAAACTGGAAAATATTGTACGCTGGACATATCTCCTGAAACACCTCAGAGAATCTTCTTTCTTAAACTTCTGATAGCTGTTTGGTGACCTTATAAAATAAATTGGTAGTCTCAGTCCAATATTCCTACTGCACAAGTTGTTCACAGCACAAAATCCACATTTTGTGGACAGTCTCTCAGCAAGGAGGCCCAGGTTTAGAAGAGCCTATAGACTCTACTCCCCTCTTTGTCACTCTAGAACAGGGGTTCCCAAACTTGGTTCGCGGCTTGTTCAGGGTAAGCCCCTGGCGGGCCTTGAGACGCTTTGTTTACCTGAGTGTCGGCAGGTACGGCCGCTCGCAGTTCCCAGTGGCCATGGTTTGCTGTTCCTGGCCAATGGGAGCTGCAGGAAGCGGCACAGGCCGGGCCACCACTTCCCGCAGCTCCCATTGGCCAGGAACAGTGAACCATGGCCACTGGGAGCTGCGAGCGGCTGTACCTGAAGGATGTTCAGGTAAACAAAGCATCTCATGGCCCGCCAGGGGCTTACCCTGAACAAGCCATGAACCAAGTTTGAGAACTCCTGCTCTAGAGGTGTGAAATTAGGCACACTGTGGGGAAGCACATGTAGCAACTGTCTGTGTCACACCTGTTCTGTAGATAGGAGAGTCCACGGCTTCCATTCCCATACAGTCACAAACACTAAATGGAACAGATTTAAACAAATATTGCCTTGCCATATGTGACCGTAGGCACCCCTGGATTCATACCGTGCACACTACTGCAATAATATTTGTACAAAATATGCCTTGTGAGGTATCAAATGAAAGCTAAGAAGATGCTGGTTATTACTATAATTGTAAATTGAATGTGTTGGATTTATATGTGAAGTTATGAACTGCCTCTATATGATGTTACATAAGAATGGCCATACTGGGTCAGACCAAAGGTCCATCTAGCCCAGTAGCCTGTCTTTTGACAGTGGCCAATGCCAGGTGCCCCAGAGGGAATGAACAGAACAAGTAATCATCAAGTGATCCATCTTCTCTCACCCACTCACAGCTTCTGGCAAACATAATTGAACATGTTTAAGATAAGACAATCTATCCTTGGTAAAGATGATAAACAGGTCTCTCCTAGACAAAGGAAGGTGGGTTTATCTCAATATATGTATTAGCAGTAAACTAAGCTATTGAGTTAAACCCACAGGGGTTATTCCAAACCTGAACTCAAGAGACAGAGAATTAACATGACTCCTGTACCCAGAGACACACAGGAGACTGAATCCCCATGAGGCCTTCCTGACTTGTAAGAGAAAGACATCCTTTTGGGGAAATAAATAACAGAGAGAGACTTCATCTTTATTCTTTACATCAGGAGACAAAGAAACCAAGTGATCTGATCTCTGTGATAGGTCCTGGGAGACTGTGGATGAAAGAAACCATCTTAAACAAAAACTGTATCTTGCTAGATTAAGTTTTAGATTTTAGATGTGTGTTTTCACTTAAATTTGCTTGTAACCATTTCTCTTTTATTTGATGTTACTTAATCTATGCTCTCTTGTTAGTAAACTTATTTTACTTTCACTGTAAACCAACTTAGTGCTGTGTTTGAAGGGAAGGGTGTATTTACCCGATTTAAATAAAATAAGCTGTGATGTACCTTTAACAGGACAGCAAACTTAATATCTTCTGTGAATAGGGGCTGGGTAGGGGCTGTGAATTGCAGATAAACATCTCTGAAGAACTCAGAGATGGGTCACCAAATGAAATTAATAGGCAGCAGGTTTAAAACAAATACAAGTTCTTCTTCACGCAGTGCACAGTCAGCTTGTGGAACTCCTTACATGAGGAGGTTGTGAAGGCTAGGACTATAACAGCATTTAAAAGAGAACTGGATAAATTCATGGTGGTTAAGTCCATTAATGGCTATTAGCCAGGATGGGTAAGGAATGGTGTCCCTAGACTCTGTTTGTCAGAGGGTGGAGATGGATGACAGGAAAGAGATCACTTGATCATTGCCTGTTAGGGTCACTCCTTCTGGGGCACCTGGCATTGGCCACTGTCGGTAGACAGGATACTGGCTAGATGGACCTTTGGTCTGACCCGGTACGGCCGTTCTTATGTTCTTATGTAACTCAGGGACTGGAGTTCACTTACTGTTACCTGCTAACCAAGGTCTAGGACAGGAGAGCCTCAAGGAATTTGCTTGTGAGGGAGACAGACTAGTGTGGCAGGGAGCTGAGGCGGGGAGTTAACTCTTGCTGAGGCAGACAGGTAGCCCAGTGGCTCACAGCTCTGGGTATCCCCAGTAGCATGTTACACCATAATATTGAGCTATTCAAATGCTGGAATTTCCAGGCTCAGTGTTAGTGCATCCTTTATCCAACTCTGGAAAGTATAATCCATATGTCTGGGAGGTTTGTATTCTAAAAGCCAGTTATAAGTGCAAGCAGACAATACATTTTAAAATATATAATTACATATTAGATCTAGGTGAATTGTCTGTAGAAAACATGCCAGAGCTACATGATCTCTTTGATCTCAGCATTATACTATCGAAAAATTTAAAGCCTTCCAAAGTAATTCTGTATATGAGGAAGTGTCACATTTAAGTGTGCCAGTTTTGTAGGTAAATATGATAAGTTTATGGACTGGACTTTCAGCACCAAGCACAGGTACAAATTATCTTGAAATGCTTTTATAGACCATCCTTTTTGTATCTGTATGAAATTCACTTTTTTATTTAGACTATTTTTATTATTGTTGTGCCCTTTGCCATAACATCTGGGTGCCGTAAAAACAATAAAATTGACATACCATAAAATAGTCCCAATCTCAGACAAGCTATTTATTTAAAATAAGGCATTGTAAATCTCACATATGTGCCCCAAAGCATATAAAACCAATGCTAGCTTTCTCAGGCCCCAATACAGCAACATTCACATGCTAATTTTATGCATAGGAGTAGTCCCAGTGTAGTCAATGAAGTGAAGACAATTTTGCAAGGTAACATGGGGATCTGTCTCTCAGGTTACTCTTAGATGGGAGAGCTCTGATGGGGAGCAATGTTGCCAAAACAAGGCCCTTTCCTGTGGACACTGATTAAATGAACCAACTAGTTAAAAGCTGGATTTTGAAATACAATCTGCTTGCAGTAAGGGGCAGCAGATAGCTGTAGAAACGGACAAGGCAGGAAATTGTAATTTTCAGAGCCATATTTCTCTCCCTGTTTGCTCCCTTCCTCCATGGGAGAAATAGTTTGCTGCTAGTAGCAGATTACTTCCTCCTCTACGCCATTGTAGCTCTGCTCTCCAGAGTTGGATCCAACACTCCATCTATTTATTCCCTGTTTCAACTGCTTCACTCACCTTTGTGGGAAGGTAGAGTCGTAGATCCATGGAAGCTAATATCCTCCTGTTCTCCTGTGCTATGATCTCTGATGGAGGTAGCTCATGCAATGGAATATGTGGGTGCTTTTGGATCTAGTACTCCCCTGTGCAGTGTCAAAAGGGCAGATCACAATCCTGCGCTAAGGTTGTAAATTAATTCTACAGTTACCTAAGAGTTACCAGATGTCTTAGAACAAATCCCCGAAAGTGTCTTTGGACAGTCATTACTACTGGCAAGAAAAATATTTCCACTTCATCCTTATCATTTATCTTTACTTATTTATTTAATATTGAAAACTGGACTCCAGGACACTTCATCCTCTCTGGTCTTACCATGAGTTCATCCAAACTTCACTAACAAAATTATCATCCTGATCAGACTAGGTCACTCCCCTCTCTGAATCCCTCAACTGGCTTCCCCTTGCTCATGGTATCAAGCTTTAACTCCTTGCCTTTAAGATCCTGCACAACTCTGCCTCAGCTTATGTCCTGTCGCTTTATCACATACCTCTTCAGCTATTTCACTCTATTAGTGATACCAGCCCAAATGCTTCCTTTGTTTTTTTTTCCCTCTCACTCCCATCTTCATGATTTCTTCCATGCTATGCTTACATATGGAAGAGCATCCCAGTCCCAGTGCGCCAACTCTATCCACCTTCTCCTGATTCAAAGGCTCACTTCTTCACTAAGGCCCATAGTCACTTACTCATTACTTGACCCTCATCAGAAAAGTGTGAAAGGATGTTAAAGCTATGGCATTCTTATGTTTTCATTAGATTCATTGGGGGAAAGGGGGGAGGGGGAATCTAAGATGAGAGAAAGTGCTTTTGTCCTGCTAATACATTTCATAGGCAAAGGTTAGGATTTTTAGCTCTTTCAGAAATAGTATTTCAGGAGATAGGATAGAGAAACTGTAATTAATAAATGAGAGAAGTTAAAGATCATTTGGAGAAATCAATTAATGTTTTTGTCTCAGTATCAGTGAAAATAGGCTTGCTAACTAATGGCAATATTTCCCTTGCTTAGAGTCACCATTTGAAAAGGACTATTGTAACCTATTTACATTGTGAAAATAAAGGTGAAAATCGGAGAGGGATGTGTCTGTTAAATAATCATAAGACAAGTGATCTGTGTGAAATTATGAGCATAAAACATTTCTGAAAATTACGCATATGTTGCTTAGGTTGGGCACAGAGATGGACATACAAATTCCCTAATCTCAAATGCATGATTTACTTAAACTGCTCCTATTTAAAGAGTCTGTACTCTGTGCACTTGTACCTTTTTAAGCACTTAAAACGCCATCCTACTCTAAAAGGTTCTGAAGGCTAAGTAACCTTTCTTCTGCCAATCTTCTAACAAGTCACAAAATAGTATCTTGTGAAATAATGGAATGCCCTGAAAGCAGTTGCTCTGTAGCCCGTGAATAGTAACAGTCAAAGTTCAGAGACAGAGGGTATTGACTGGCATATGATCTGTCACTGGATTTAAGGGAAGAATTTATATCATTCACATTGAAATGGCAATCACTTCTTAGCTGTTATTAGCACTGACAATGAAGGCAGCACAAAAATGCTATTTGCAGTGAGGAAAAGAAGAGAGAGAAGACAATGAGGAATGTACAAATTCATTGAAAAAAAATGCTTGCCACGGATGGAAATATTTAGAAAGCAATTATTCTCCATCTACTTAACAAAAGAGGAAACAAGAATTGTAAAGATCAGAAACTGGTTAAAACAGAAATAAGAGAAACAGGCAGCAGTTTAACCCATTGTCCAAGAACATCCTTACATAAACAGGGCTGTTTCATATTATTATTGTTTAATGGTATTGAGATAGCAGCTGGAAGCCCCAATCAGGGACATACCGTACATAAACATCATGTAAAAAGACAGTCGCTGCCCCAAAGAGCAATACAGCGGTGCTCAGACAATCCAGGAAGTTTTTTGAAAGTGTAGGGGACAATTTCCTGGTGCAAGTGCTGGAGGAACCAACTAGGGGTAGAGCTCTTCTTGACCTGCTGCTCACAAAAAGGGAAGAATTAGTAGGGAAGTCAAAAGTGGATGGGAACCTGAGAGGCAGTGACCATGAAATGGTCAAGTTCAGGATCCTAACACAAGGAAGAAAGGAGACCAGCAGAATATGGACCCTGGATTTCAGAAAAGCGGACTTTGACTCCCTCAGGGAACTGATGGGCAGGATCCCCTGGGAGAATAATATGAGGGGGAAAGGAGTCCAGGAGAGCTGGCTGTATTTTAAAGAATCCTTATTGAGGTTTCAGGAACAAACTATTCCGATGTGTAGAAAGAATAATAAATATGGCAGGCGACCAGGTTGGCTTAACAGTGAAATCCTTGCTGATCTTAAACACACAAAAAAAGCTTACAATAAGTGGAATATTGGACAAATGACCAGGGAGGAGTATACAAATATTGCTCAGGCATGCAGGAGTGAAATCAGGAAGGCCAAATCACACTTGGAGTTCCAGCTAGCAAGAGATGTTAAGAGTAACAAGAAGGGTTTCTGTAGGTATGTTAGCAACAAGAAGAAAGTCAAAGAAAGTGTGAGCCCCTTACTGAATGAGGGAGGTAACCTAGTGATAGAGGATGTGGAAAAAGCTAATGTACTCAATGCTTTTTTTGCCTGTCTTCACGAACAAGGTCATCTCCCAGACTGCTGCACTGGGAGAGAAGGTGACAAGCCCTCTGTGGAGAAAGAAGTGGTTCATGACTATTTAGAAATGCTGGATGAGTACAAATCCATGGGCCAGATGCGCTACATCCGAGGGTGCTAAAGGAGTTGGTGGATGTGATTGCAGAGCCATTGGCCGTTATTTTGAAAACTCATTGTGATCGGGGAGGTCCTGGATGACTGGAAAAAGGCTAATATAGTGCCCATCTTTAAAAAAGGGAAGGAGGATGATCTGGAGAACTACAGGCCAGTCAGCCTCATCTCAATCCCTGGAAAAAATCATGGAGCAGGTCCTCAAGGAATCAATTCTGAAGCACTTAGAGGAGAGAAAAGGGAGCAGGAACAGTAAGCGTGGATTCACCGAAGGCAAGTCATGCCTGACTAACCTAATTGCCTTCTATGAGGAGATAACTGGGTCTGTGGATGCGGGGAAATCAGTGGACGTGTTATTCCTTGACTTTAGCAAAGCTTTTGATACGGTCTCCCACAGTATTCTTGACGGCAAGTTAAAGAAGTATGGGCTGTATGAATGCACTAAAAGATGGATAGAAAGCTGGCTAGATCATCGGGCTCAACAGGTAGTGATCAATGGCTTCATATCTAGTTGGCAGACGGTTTCAAGCGGAGTGCCCCAAGGGTCGGTCATGGGGCCAGTTTTGTTCAATAGCTTCATTAATGATCTGGAGGATGGCGTGGACTGCACTCTCAGCAGGTTTGCAGATTACACTAAACTGGGAGGAGTGGTAGATACACTGGAGGGTAGGGATAGGATACAGAGGGACCTAGACAAATTAGAGGATTGGGCCAAGAGAAACCTGATGAGGTTCAACAAGGACAAGTGCAGAGTCCTGCACTTAGGACGGAAGAATCCCATGCACTGCTACAGACTAGGGACCAAATGGCTAGGCAGTAGTTCTGCAGAAAAGGACGTAGGGGTTACAGTGGATGAGAAGCTGGATATGAGTCAACAGTGTGCCCTTGTTGCCAAGAAGGCTAACAGCATTTTCTGCTGTATAAGTAGGGGCATTGCCAGCAGATCGAGAGATGTGATCATTCCCCTCTATTCAACATTGGTGAGGACTCATCTGGAGTACTGTGTCCAGTTTTTGGGTCCCACACTACAAGAAGGATGTGAAAAAATTGGAAAGAGTCCAGCAGAGAGCAACAAAAATGATTAGAGGGCTGGAGCACATGACTTATGAGGAGAGGCTGAGGGAACTGGGATTTTTTAGTCTGCAGAAGAGAAGAATGAGGGGGTATTTGATAGCTGCTTTCAACCACCTGAAAGGGGGCTCCAAAGAGGATGGATCTAGATTGTTCTCAGTGGAACCAGATGAGAGAACAAGGAGTAATGGTCTCAAGTTGCAGTGGGGGAGGTTTAGGTTGGATATTTGGAAAAAAAACTTTTTCACTAGGAGGGTGGTGAAGCACTGGAATGGGTTACCTAGGGAGGTGGTGGAATCTCCTTCCTTAGAGGTTTTTAAGGTCAGGCTTGACAAAGCCCTGTCTGGGATGATTTAGTTGGGAATTGGTCCTGCTTTGAGCAGGGAGTTGGACTAGATGACCTCCTGAGGTCCCTTCCAACACTGATATTCTATGATTCTATGATTGTTTTCACATTAAGAGGCAAAAATTTATTGACAATATCCAGTGGGTTCAAGACTCACTTTCTTCTAACACTAAACATAGAAAACAATACTAAAACTACTGTCTCTCTTTCTCTCCCTGCTTCAGAGTGTCTGCCTACAACCTTCCCCAAACACAGCCCCTCATTTCCATGGCCTATCTTCCTACTACAGTAGGGTTTGGGTTTTTTTGTTTTCTCCAAACAAACCATACACATGGTCCCAGTCCAGCAAAGCACTTCAGCTCATCCTGAACTTTAAGAACGTGAGCTGTCCTATTGGCTTTGATAGGGCTCCTCATATACTTAGTTACTCATATGTATATGTGTTTGCAGGATCAGGGCCTTTGTTTCTACATTATTTTTATTTTTGCTTTGAATCTGAATGTTTGGGCCCCATCCTACAATGAGATCCACAAAGGTGGACATGATTGCAAGTTGAGGGTCTAAATCCATTTCTTTCCTTGGCCTACCCTCTTGCTAATCAACTCTCATCCCTTCTTCCAAACACTGTTAATAGTTGTACCATACCTTGAATACAAAAGTAACTAATTAAGCCTAGCAATACTGCTATAAGGTAACCATTATTATTCCTACTTTACAGCTGGGGAAACTGGGACAAAGGTTGGGTGACTTGCCCAAGACTACATAATGTGGCAAGCGTCAGACAGGCCTATAACCAAGGAGCTCACCTTCCTAGACCTGTGCCCTGTTCACAAAACCACCCTTTAAGAAAGCCTCATGCCATTGACAGCATAAGAGTTAATCGATATATTAATTAAATGATACTTTCAGTAAAAGGTTTAGTTTGACTTTGGGTGGATAATGGTAAGTTGACATGATTTTATACCAAGTATTTGATTTTAAGGAGTCTATTATCCCACAAGACATTCTTGTTTCTTTATACTTTCTGAAATTGCCCCTTATTCCAGAAGTCCCTGAAAAGGTATCTTGAATTATACAGGTGAACATGGACAAGAGCAATTAACTGAGTTTAGCAGTAGCAATTATGTCAAATTCAAAAGGGACACTTGATTTATAAAATGTCTCTTTCTTTGACATAGAATGGACCGTGAATGACTTTGTGTTTAATGAGGAAACTGAAACTTCCACTATTATTACTATGCAAGATTTGTGGCAGGCTGATGTTGTTTAGTAGCTATCTTATAAAATCCTCTAATGAATAAGACATTCCTAGTGATATGACAAAAAGGTCATTTTCAAGATTTGTAACTAAGAAGATATAGTTTGACTATGTAACTACATTCAGTCTTGACTTACAAAAAATGCATCATTTCAAAGGTACATTTTTATGAACTCTCCTCACAAACCTACTGCATAAATTGTATATGACTAAAGATAAGCTAGTCCATGTCTCCTGTACATTCTGACTTTTCTGTCTTTCTGAGGCTTTCTGAATAAGTACATTAAAAAAAAAACACTATAATCACACATCATAATGGACAGGTTTTCCCCCCCCTTTCCACTTGCATAGAACCTTATAAACATTAGAAAGACTTCAGCGTAAAAAGACTGGACGCATCGATACTGCTGTCCCAGAGAACGGTTTAGTCATTGAACTGAAAAAAAATTCTTCCCCCAGGTGCTTAGGAAAATGTCATAATCTCTTCAACATGATGAAGCTAACAGGCTTACAGAGATCAGGGTAAAAGCCAGTTGTGGGGCTAAAAGGTATAATCATCACAGTTTGAACCTTTAATCTTGAAGAAGTTACAATTTTCTCTCCTAATGGCTGTCATAGGGTCATTTAAATGTAGGATTCACTTTATTCAAGCTAAAGTAGTGAAGAAAACCTTAAGGTCACTTGATAACAATTGGGATCATTTTGCAAGCTGAGAGATCCAGACATTCAATGCCTTCTTATGCCAGTAGTAGAGACCTTAAGTTTAAAGATCTAAGTATTTTTCAAATGAAAGCTTTTTAATCACAAAGAGCAAGGTGGTTCTTACCCATTTATCTAGCTTGTCATTAAGTGCAAAATGTTACAATATCACCAAGCTGCTTAATGTCTGATGCACCTGAGAAGCAGGGAGAAATGTGAGATTTCTTTTACTCATCATGACAGAAAGATGACTATGGCTGAAATTAATAGAATCATAGAAGAGTAGGACTGGAAGGGACCCAGTAGGTCATATAGTCCAGTCTCCTGCACTCAAGGCAGGACTAAGAAATAACTAGACCACTACTGATAGGTGCTTGTTAACCTGTTCTTAAAAACCTCCAATGACAGAGATTCCACAATCTTCCTAGGCAATTTGTTCCAGTGCTTAACTACCCTCAACATAATTTAATGGCTGCCATCTGTCAAAAGTGGGCCCTCTGGATGGACACCAGTCTGTTGTGATGGACCCAACTGCTGGTATCACATGCTTATATGTCTGCTGGGTTTGGATAGAGCCTGGTCACTGTTCCTAGCTCTGGATCAATAAGGCACACTCCCAGATTCAGACCCCTTGTCTGAGCTTTTCTTTGGGATGTGGTACTATACTGTCCTGGTACCTCCCATTTTTTATAGGCAGATAAGGAACACAGGTTTAGCAAAGGAATTTAAGAACAGTGTCTTTACTTTAAAAAATAATTACAGAGTTACAGATTTTTGTAAAATAAAATTTCCTCTACCCACCCCACTCCCCCCTCACTCCTTCATGTCTGGGGTCTTGTCAGCATTTTAGGGTAGGTAGGGTCCCTCCTGTCTTTTCTCTCTCTGTGTCTCTCTAGTCAGTTCTTCTTGAATGTGGCAGTGAATGCTTCCCCTGCCTTTCAAATACAATCTCTCTCTCTTTAGCCACATGCCTATGGTGGGAAACTCCAGTCCCTTCCCCCAGTCAGGCTTCTGTGTAGAGAATTAGTTGCTCAATGGGGTTTAGTCAGCAGTCAACAGGCCATCAAAGCTGATAGCCTTAGATCACTCTGTGATGAGTTCCCAGTCATAGTCATTCAACTATGTGTCCAGTATCTGTCTGGAATGAAATGTAATGAACTGACCTTGTCAGGGTCACTTGATTTTTCCAACGGAGAATACAAAATGGAAGACAGAACACAAAAATAGAAGTGATAATTTGAATTTATGCTTAAGGGAGGCAGAACAATCTAGTGATTAGAGCAAAACGTAGGAGTCAAGAGACAAGGAATTTATTCCTAATGCTGACAATAATTCACTGTATGGCCTTGTACAACTCAGTCTCTGATGTTGCTGGGAAGGGGAAAAACAGTCCAAGAAGCTATCCAAGAACCAGCCTCTCCTTTTATTGCAGTCTTCCATTTGTCAAAGTAATATGACCCCTCAAGGGTCTGATAGACTCATAACTAACTCTGAATGTTAAGACAGCAGTCTAAAGACATGTGCCATTCCTGCTCCAGATTAGTAGGAAGTTATGGGTGGTTACCCTCTAGGACAAGGATGGTGATCTATGCTTTTGTTACCTCCAGACAGGACTAATGTAATTCACTGTTCTTGTAGTCACCCAGATCATTAAAGAGATGAGATATCAAGATCAGACTAAATCAGTGATCCACACCCACTGTTAGCTCCCAGTAGCAATTCAAAGCTTTGGTCTGAAGCTGCAAGACCAGTTTAATTAAAAATTGATTCACCATACATGGCCCTTAGAGACAGATGACCTCTTCTGGGGAAAAAAGTGTAGCTAGTTGAGGCTTATAAGTGTGCATTGCAAATTCCAAAGCAACCAGAAGAGGCAAGAGTAAGCCAAAGCCTGTACATAAGAACACAACCTGCTCCAAGATCCATCTCTTTGCCGATGCCTTCCTTCCATAACAACAGGCAAGGAAATACTAACATGAAAAAAAACCAACAAAACCTTAGAAGTGCTATTTTAACCCCAGTGAGGAGTAGAGTAAAATCCACCGTGAAGTCCAGTCTGGGACTTTGCAGATCTAAATTACCTCTTCAGGGCTCAAATGCTATTGAGGTAGATATGATAGACAGATAGGTTTCAATTTCCCGCTATGTACAATGGGGATTGTAATGTTTTCATAAAGCAGCTTGAAAGCCTCACTTCTCAGAAGTGCTAGGTAAGAGCATTGTATTGGGTTAGATCCTTAGGTATTTTAAATCAATCATTGCAGTTTTACTCCAACTGAGCTGGCCCATTATATCTTAAAAGTGAAAAGTACTTCACTATCACACTTCAAGGCATTTCATCCTTTGTCTTTTGCCCTGCACTCCGAGGAAAACTGGAGCACTCACATAGGTCTGTATTGTTTGAAATGAATGTAACAGAAGCTTTGATTTCTGTAATGATTTTTCCTACTTATGTGACTAATAAGAGGTTAGAGACCACAAGAACAGAGATGGATCCCATAAAATGGGGAGGACCTCTAAAAACTATTACAGTCACAGTTCTTCATCCCCCTCACCCCAGATTCCTCCTCCCAATCTATCCCCAAACCTCCTTATGACCTCTCTTCAAATTCCCCTCTGTGAGATCCCTCCTATCTAGTTCCCTTCCCCTGGTCTTTCCCATCTACTTACTATCCCTATGTAATGGTTCTTGGGGTATCCAGGATGACTGAGAGTCATGCTGATACCCTCCCTCCGCAAGCATGAGATAGACTTGCTTATGCTTAATGGGGTGTCAGCTCCCTAACATGACCAGCCTGTTAGCCACCCACACATTCTCCTCAGGGCTATTCCATCCTTTTACTTTGAGATTAACAAACAACTTTGAAATGTTCCCCTGTAATACCCAGCCCCTTATCCACTGAAAAATCACAGAAATACCAGGTTTGCTGTCCCCAAGGGAACAGTGTACACATCTGCTTGTGTGATTCAGCTCACGATCAGGACCTATCTTAATACCACAGGACTTAGAGATATTTATAGAGAAATCAAGGATAAGTTTATAACCAAAAAGATTCAAGAGATAGTGAATAAGGATAATGGAAGCAAAAGGTCACATATAAAACAAAATCATAACACACTTTGTAGAGACTAAATTTAACAGCTAGCCTCTTGTCTGAAGAAGTTTCTCACCCCAAATATCAGCTGCAGCATTTCAACCAAGGTTGGTTGAGATCCCATTTTCATGAATGTAAACACACTGTTCATTTACTTCCTAGGTGCAGGATGACAGGGTGTCTTCTCTGTTCCCCAAATATAGTCTAGAAAACCATTGAAATATATCTCAGGTTTAGATGCTCTTCCTCACCTGTGTGCTCTTCCTTGTTGACTTCGTATCTCTGATTTCGTATGTAAATGTGCTAGCTTACAACGCTTAATTTACAGGCAGCGAAACAGGGAAATAAACATATTTTGTCTGACAGGAAACCTGTATTCCACCTCTGCTGTGCTACACCTATAGGAACATATTTTCAATTTACATACATAACTCCTGGCAGTCTCTGTATATGCATTTCACAATGATATTAATGGCCAGTATAGAATCATAGAAGATTAGGGTTGAAAAAGACCTCAGGAGGTCATCTAGTGCAACCCCTTGCTTAAAGCATGGCTTTCACTTTCTTTAAGATTTCATATAACATTCTTTGGTGAACCAGAATATAGGATAAGTAAGGATACCCTTGTAACCACCTTGAAAGTTGTCATTTAGGAGTTCTCGGGTCACACCCTGGATCTCCCTTCACCTAAAATCCTCCAAGATACTTGGAGAAACCAATACTTTCTCCAAGTATCTTCCTTCTGAAATCCCTTTCTCTAGCTCTTCTCCTGCTTGTCTTTTCCTCTTTTCAAGCTATTCTTCAAACATTCTTCAACTTTGCAGAACCTGGAGCCTAATCAATGGCCTTTGGGAGTCAATAGAAATATTTTCATTGACTTCAATGAGCTTTGGACCAGGCTGTTTCTATGATCCCTGTACGTCAGGGATTATTGGGTTTCCCCTGCTATTAACTCTTAATTTATAATATTCTTGGTAACCAAAAGAATCATCAGGCATTTTTTTTTTGTTAAACAGATAAAATATTTTGTTAAAGTGATGTATTATGACACACAAAGTTATATTTAGAAAAAAATAAACTAAATTCCCTTATTTGCTGTGATAGATATTTCTTCAAGACAATTGTTGAGGCATGCAAAAATGTTATGATGCAGCCATGAATATCTTGTTGAATAAATAGGTCAAATTCTGCTCTCATTGGAGCAGTTCTATTGACTTCAAAGGGGTTGAACTGGTGTACCAGAACAGAATTTGGTCATGTGTTCACTGAGTGCAGTGGAATCATGACAGTGCACAAAGTCTGATGCACTCCTGGAAGACTTGTACATGGCTGATTACATATACCACTATTTTTTTATCCCGTTTTGTTTTTTATTTTTGTAGTTAACTCTTTACCTATAAAACCTTTTCCCAAGGAAAAATATATATAAATCAGATATTTTGGATGTTTTAAACTATTGATTAAGAACATCATATTTTGCAGGAGTGACCTTCCAAGTGATATAATAAATCTATATGTTTGTCAATATCTGCACAAGGTTTACTTTGATGTCAACTTACTATGCCATGTTTCCTAATGCAATATATGAAATGCCCCTGAATTTATTTTCAACTGTTTTATATGCATGTGGTTTTACTCTCAGATATGAAGATTACATTGCTTTCTAAAACCCCCAGTTTCTGCGGTATTTTGTTAAATAAATTAGAAATTAAACAAGAAAATGTAATAAAAAGCAAACTTACTTGTCATAGCAGAGATTTTCCAGGCTGTGTAAGCAATGATCTTCATATTGACAGATCATTTCAGAAGACTTCATCCAATACAGAAAATCACTGTGCAACAACCCTTCGTGGGGGGGGGGGGAGAAAAGAAAAGCTTTTTTAAAAAGTAAAATTTAGTTTACACAACTTTGCTAGGTATATGTAATAAAATTATAGTAATAGAAAGAAAGTATGTTTCATTATTTTTTCTTTTTACTGAGCCAGATTCTTCCCTCACTGATTGAGGTAAACTCTTACATCTGCAATGGGACTGTATGTTACAGAGGAGAGAATCTGGTTTGCTGTGCTCATTTTATTCTACTGTAAGAAATATCTACTCTATAGTCACATTTAATTGTGTGTGTGATAGTGTGAATAAATATGAAATGTAGCTCTCGTGTCTCTCTGCTGCTTGATCATGCTGATCTTACACATCAAAATAAATTATTGTTTATTCTACATTTGTATAGCAAACTGCTTCTGACAGATGATAATTAGGTACAACTGATAAGTAAATATTTAAAAGAGTTTCCAGTGGAGATTATGGATTGCCATTACTCGGTTATATGATATGATTCACATTAATGTACAGCTAATATTAGAATTATGCCAATATGACAGTTCCATTAGCTTCAGAATTACAATTTTTATATACATTAAAGAAAAATATTTTTACTTTTTTTTAAACTTTTGTTTTAATTAAAGAGAAGGGCTATCACCCAAATAACTATGCTAACTGCTCAAAAATGTTCATGTTTTTAGAAATAGTGAACCTTAATTTTCTGATGTCATTATGGACCTTAACATCCAAGAAAAGTAGTAGTAATCCTGAGAACAAGATCAAAGGCTCAGCCCTTCAGTGTTTCTGGCACTGTAATTTCATTATACAACTGTCACTTTGAGCAGAGGCAATTCCAGGAATCACATGACAAATGATGCTCTCTCTCTAGGCTATAAGTGGCATGAAGAACAAATTATCAATGCTAGGCTCTTACTGAAAAACTTTATTTGGCAATTCCAGAATCTCTGAGAGCTTGATTCTTCCACCTTTGCTTATACTGAGTATGGTAGCATTCAACAGGAGCAACTATGGCAGAATTGGTCCCTATATGGGTACCTGCCCCCTCTTTTAGTTTGTAAACTATGGAAATTAACAGCCTAATACTGTGATGGATGGAGTGTCTCCTGTGAGGCAGTACTGATTCCATCAGGAGGAAATTATGATGGTGAAAAAGCAGTGACAGACAGAGGCAAATTCAGTTGTAGGTAAAGCAACAAGACTGATGTCATTAGGTTTCCTATATTTCCGAGGTTCATCATGGGAAAGGAAAATAATAATCCTGGTGCTGTATTCATGGCCATGCTGTAGCCATTTTGAGTCTCTCCGCTAGGACGAAGCAGCCAAATTCCCCATACATGCATAAGGTGGAGAATTTCCTCACTGATCTCATGAGAAGATGTTTGGACTCAGCACTTTTGATGATCTAGCAACTGTTTAAATATGGATGTGGGGACCTAACTTGAAACTCCTGTTTTCAAAAGGCTCCCTGTAATAGATTGTTGCTGGCCAAGATGCTGAAAGATGTAGGTGCTGAAAGATGCAGTTGTTCTCCTAGTGATATTCAAGTTATGAGCAGTTAAAATAACAATTTCAGAAAAAAACCCTTCATTTCACAGAGAAGTTATAGTTCTTAAGTGATAACAGAGCACTTGTTATATTCACATCCCCCAAGCGATTAAAGGCAAGGATATTAATCTTACATTGTTGACGTAACAAATATAACACTCTAAAAAGCAAGTCCTTAAGTGATCTGCTGAATTGGGGCCCAGCTGTGTGCCTGTTGAAGTCAATGGCAAAGAGCCATTATACCAAGACAAGAAAAGAAAAACAAATTGATGTTTTCCCAATTAAAACTTATTATATATAGCCCATATATAGCTGGTGCTTGAGACTTTAGGGAGATTATGTTGAAGATACAAAAAGAGAGTACTGAGCCTTTAAAAACAAATTAAGTGTCCCTTCCCGACCCTGCAAAAAAATCATACAACTCAACTGTTTATTTTAGGCTATTTTTTGTAAACAATGTGTGAATCAAACACAGCTTGACCAACTTTCTTCAAACTTTACAGAAACAATCTCCCATACCTTCAGGGTAAATCTGTCAGTTTTGAGGCCAATTCCCCCCAAATCCATAGTTTTAGGGAAAAAATAAGGCTTAATAATGGAATCTAGTTGCCACCTCCTCTCCATAATGGTATAATGGTTGTGTGTATCTAGGGTAAAGTAGGGAAAGAGAGGAATTTCACACACACACACACACACACACACTTTAAAAAAAATCAGCACAACTAATGTTTTCTCTCTAGCCAAAACCACAGTGTGCCAAGAACTCACATGACTGCAGTATTCAATAAACCGACTGCCTTGAAATCCATATGGTTATTAATAAAGTCCATGCTTTATTTTCTTATACATTTTAACATTTTGGGTGTAACTTATATCATTTTGTGTTAAACATTTTATGAGGAACAAAACTTTTGGCCCAGAGTGGTCACAGTCAGTTATGTTTCATTAAAAAAAATAAAAACATCGGAAACAGCAAAATGTTTGTTTCAATCATTTTGAAACATTTAATTATGTTTTGGCCTTTTTGAACCAGAACAAGAACTCCACTAGTGGTTATATTGTGTTCAATTTCCAGTGCTCCATTTTGTCAGGGAATGGGAGAGGAGAGTTGGAGAGTGGGAAAAAGTAGGAGACTGACACTGACTTAAAAATATGGCCAGGATAATTGATGAGAGGGGGAAGTGTCAAGGAGGAGTGATGGGGGTGGGGGATGGAGGGGATAGTAGTAATAGGAGAACAGAGCCTCCCATTGCTCTAGACAGTGCTTCTATTCCAGTAATTAAATACTTTTCAGTGATAGTGAGGCAGACAAATGTGGCTACTTGCCTTCACTGTAAAAGGGGTTTCCAGTCCCAACATATTTATGAGGGGAAACGCATCAGGTCCCAACTGAAGGCACCCATAGGCACTGCGGGATCCCAAGGGACACTTTCCATAGCCATCAGCTCCATACCACCATCACCAGTTCTCCAGCATCCCCAGGTGGAGTCCCCATCACCTCACTTGGGAGGCCCATCATTGCTCAGTGGTACCGGGCATAACTGCTCCCATAGTGTGACCAGAAGTAAGCCCTTAAGGTGCTCTCCTATGTGGGGCAGCAGAGGAAGAAATTAGAGACATGGTTTGGGGTGCTAGAGAAGAGACTGTGTGTGGTTGCAGCCTGAAAAAGTACAGTTGTGGTGACCAAGGAATGCCACCATGCCTGATTACTGGAGGAATGGGAATAGCTCCTTCAGAGCAGGGGTGAGGCTAAGGATAATGTAGGAAGTGCAATTCCAACATAAATAAGCACTGCATTGCTCCAAAGAGCTTACATGTCAAAGATCAAAACAGACAAACAAAGGGCATAGAAGCACAAGAGATGTCAAAGTAGATCACAGTCAGCCCTACTGGCCTTGGAATCTCTGAATGTTCCGGGTGGTAACTGGTCACATTAGGCAATATGTTATCAACATATAAAGTTTTATTGAATGTATTCTTTCAAAATACCCAGGATCTATTTAGTTTCCCCTTTCATGGTGTTGCTGTGATCTTAATAAAAAATAAATACTTGTCACTGTGGAAGAAAACAGAGTCTTCACTCTCAGGTTGGTTGCAACAAGTCAGAGACAGTTTATTTTCCCTGACACTTGCAAGGAGAGAGTACACACAGGCAGGGGTTTCCCCCTGTCCCAGGCAGGTCTCCATTAGATAAAAAATTAGGGCAAGCATTTATATCTTTTGTTACAGACAATAATGATCAACAACCACATCTTGTTTATACATATTCCTTCTGATATCTTACTTTTCTCATTAATTTCTGCTATAGTCTGCATTCCATTCTTATCTAATACAAGGTCAAAACAACCTCCTTTACAGTTCTTTTCCACTCACCTAGGCCTTCAAGTCTCCCGTTATTAAAGTCAGTGTCAGCCTGACTCTTGCTCTATTCCTAGAGACTAAGATGTCTGTGCCTTTCCCAACTTCCACACCACCATGGCACCTCTATATTACAGATAAATGAAATCAAAAGTCCTTGAACCACCGCTGTCTGCAGTGAAAGAGTTGTACATCTTTCACACATTGCAAAATTACCCAGATACTATGGCGACTGATCAGTGGCTTGCATCTTGTATGAACCTATGGTATGCTGCAGTGCTGAGTAGTAATCATGTCAACAAAAGCTTTTCTTGAACAGCAATAATAGAAACACTTCTAAATTGTCTGAGGAATATTTCTGAATGCCCTGTCAAGAATTTAAGATGCTAGAAGTTCACTGTGGTGATAATGGCTTTATTGATTAGTTTCTGGATTACAGCACCAGTTTATGTTTTGTGAATGATAATCTAGTGGTTATTTCTGATGATATGGTAATGATAGAAATGCAACCCACATGCAGTGTGAGGTCCATATAAACAAATTTAGGCCCCAATCCTGCAAAAGCTTAGACACCTGCTTAACTGTACACACTGCAAGTAACCCTATTGACTTTAGTGGGATTACTCACAGAATGCAAAGTAGTTGCCTACTCTGCAGGTTTGGTGCCCTGGTATATTACTTCTTACCACAAGAATAAAGATTACAACATCCCTTCAGTTAGAGAAGAAAGTGTAATGTGTTAATAGTTAGAGAAGAAAGTGTAATGTGTTAATAGCTGTATTTTATTAGCAAGAAAAGGAAACAGTCACAAAATTGAAAGGACACAAACCAAGAAGAATAAAGATAAGGCCGTTGTTGCTTGATCTCAGAAATATGATCTGCTCTGGAAGTGTACGCTACAGTCTGCATAGCAATTGGAACTTGTTGATGAGTTTAAACATAATAAATAATAATAAGCTATACTTTCATTCAAAAGCTTATTTGCATTGAGCTTTGTTTGGTAATGAATTGGTAATGAATAAGATGACCCAATCAATGAGGACATCTGTTCAAACTATTGGTTTATTATTTGTTAAGAATTTACTCGCTCTTGTTGATGTATTTGTTTTGAATTGTTCATTATTTGATTATTTTCATTCTATGGTTTATTTCTAAACTGTTTGCTTACACTTGATTCACTGTGTGATTAGTTAGTTAAGCCACATGGTGTTGCTTCTGCTCTCTGAATGACTGACTGATATGTTTTAAACAAAAGCAATAAGTAATACACATTACATACAATGCACATTTTTAGATATCATCACAAATACTTGCCCAAAAGTTCATGAATAATATTGAACTAAACTTGGTGTCTGCTTTTTGAAATATATTTATAAATCTGGGGGGCTGGGGTGAGTTGTTTGTTTTAACTCTACAAAAACTGTGGTTCCAGAGAAGTACTATGTGTATGGCATTGCATTTTGCTGCTGTGCTTTTAGAAGTCTTTCAACCTTTCCAGGCCCCCAAAATAGCCAAAACTCATTTAGCTGAATTCTCATCTCATAAAATATGGCATAACAGAATTCAAAATTTGGCTCACTGAGTTAAGTAAGAGTCTAGATGAGAGATGCAGTAAACAGAAACTGATAAAAAAGCCTATGTTGAGTACAATTCCTTATTTCATCCTGAAGATAGAGCAGAAGAGACAGGGATATAATGATGGTGAGAATTATCCAGATCAAACAACAATCTATTTCTACTTCTTGTAAGGCAACCCAAGATTCATAACAGAAGATTATTAAAAAAATAATCACTGATTTCATGAGGGTGGGGGAGTCAGGTCTCCTTTCTTAATAAGCAGATAGACAATCATGACAATGGGATCCTGGAGACATCATGGAACTCTAGCCACAGGTTTTTCCAGACCCCAATGAACAAAATGGACAAGCAGTGCCATGGAACTTATCTACTTAAAGAGACAACAACATCATGAGATTCTCCCAGTAACTTAGAATATAGGCTCTTTGGGAGCAGGACCCATCTTTTTATTCAGTGCACATAGCATCGAGCACAATGGAGTCCTGGTCTTTGACCAGGGCTCATAAGGACTATGGAAATATACTACAAATAATAACGTTGACGCTATGATTTAAGTCAATACTTGAGGTAACACAGCCAGATACTAAATCACCAGTGTCATTTTCTGGCACACTTAGGTGTATGTACTTTTTATTAATTATTATGATTAATAAAGAGATTTTCCATACAAGTTAGCTCATTCTGATTAGCTTGGGAAATATGATAAGATCACACATTATTTTATGCTACTGTACTTGTGTGAGGACAATTGGATATGCTTGTTTCTTGAGAAAAAACATGTTTTTAATCTTACTTGCTATTCCCCCCCCCACACACACACAGACAGTATTTTTAAAGCAAACTGATTTAACTCTTCTTTTGCTCAAACAGAACTACATTTTTATGAGTTATCATTTAAAGTATTTCCTAGCTAACAAGAGTCTTTGGATACATTCAAGCTCTTGGATGTGTATTTGCTGCTAAAGGCTTTCTTTATTAGAAGTTTTCAGAACTTTGGAATGGAACAATCTAATGCCATTGGAGGGTCATCCTTATGGCTCTTGTGACTGAAAGCTATTATCTTCCTCCGCAACCGTGCAAAGAAGATACAGCCCTTTGGTGAGGATTGCTGAAAAAAGGTCTCTCTGAAAAAATAAGTTTAGCAGGCACAACTTATTCTTTTGACAACTTATTTTTTGACGCAGTACAGCTACAGATTAATATACAATGCACAATATAGATCCTCTCCATGGTAAACTTTAGGAAACAGTCACCATGTAAATAATATTCACAATTGAGAAGCATACCGATCAACTATTGCTCCAAGGTTTATGGAAATTACTGACGATAATTACAATTTTACATTATAAACTGTGTCTCGATAGGTTACACAGTACAGTTTGCGTTTATCATTTTAGTCAGGGACTAATGTGGAGAGAAATGCTTATTTTGTTGTTGAACCAATACAAGCATCAGGATATGAAATGGGGAGGGAATACAGGAAAGGAAGGTGCTACTAATTCTATGTTGGCAGTAAAGATCTGGCAGCTTTTCTGTGAGTAGAATCTCTTTGCTGAAAAGTTTGTCTAATTTTTTCTCTGGTTAATGGAATGCACCAAGTTCAGACACAGAAACTTTCACAACAGTGAATGGCATGGTAGATTAGATGCAGCATGATTCTTAGCTGTATGGAGGAATTTCAGCTCTTGATCTCACTAATTCGTTCCAAAGGCTGGGAGAGCTACGAAAGGGCTACAGTCAGAGCCAATAGGAGGGAAGGAAGCAGTTTGAAAGATACATGAGTAGCACTGACAAAAAGATTCTACAGAAAATAATATCCCAGCCCCTCCTTCCCACAATGTGGGAAAGTTTGGTACAAATGGAAGAAAATGAGGGGGAAAGTGAAGGATCCCTGAACACACCTTTATTGCCCAATACAGCAAAACTCTAAAGCACAAGCTTAACTTAGTTATGTGAGTAGTCTATTGCACCATAAGTGTTTTGCTGGATCCCAGTTTACCTGAACAATTCCAAACCTTACATTTAAAAAAAAAACCAACGTTCTATTTCAGTGTTTGGCTGAGGCTCTGAATAGCACTTATAATACGAGTTTACCTACCTCTAATGAAAAGTTTTCACTGTGCATTTTGGTTTTGAAGGGAAGAGTAGTTCATTGCCTTAATCTGTTAATGGAGTGAGACTCAGAGAGCTAATTAAATAATGTTTTGATAACGTACGGAAGCATTTTCTAAGATAGAAAAGGGCTATTTCATTTGCTTCTAAACCCTATCTCAAGTATCCATTGCAGCATCTGAACTTTCTACAAAATGTGTATTTCTTGGGTGACTATCAGCTCTGTAGTACTACTTGATTTCATTTCAAAGTGTGCCTCCTCTCGGTTGTTACAGAATGAATCTCCATGTCTCTTTGGTGTGTACTGACAAAGTGTGCTGAGTACTTCTGCCTCTCCATTAATGTATCTTTATTGAAGGAGCTGAATCTTCTGAAACACAGAATGTGAAAATGCTTTGAGAATGCTAATAATGAGTAACATTAGCCTTTATGTGGACAGACCACAATATCAGGTGTAAGCAGCTTGCTATCACACCATCAAGCAGCAGTATAATCTGGCCATCTCCACATCAACCAACAAAAACACATCCAGGATTTAAATGCCCTTTGAACTCCTCTTGCACAAGAACAGAAGGTAAGTATTGGGAAAACTGTGCTAATTACACTGGTCTACAATTTTGGAGACGTCGACTGCTTCAAAGATAAAATGTGCTATTTATTATGTATTTTGATATGCTGAATTCAAATATGACAATTAAAACAACTGATTGGCTACTGTTTCTAAGATATTTAAGTTTTTACATTTTATGTCTATTTATATTGTTTAGATAGTAGAGTTTTAATCATAAATTGTAAACCTAGGTCTTTTCATGTGTTTATGGTTGCTTTACATGATACTATTTCACCTGTCCTGTTTATGTAACACTTTAAAAATGAGAAAAAGGGTTATATAAATAAAATGTATTATGAAACAAAAGGCAAAAAACTATTATGTACATAGTTTAGTCCTATTCAGTGTCTACTCAGCGCTTCTTGGCTTGTCTCTTGTATTCATTCAATGGAGCATCTCTTGCCACTGTCCAGCAATAGTCTGCAAGCATTGATGTGCTCCATTTGCCCTGATAGCGTTTCTCCATTGTTGCAATGTCCTGGTGAAATCGCTCGCCGTGCTCGTTGCTCACTGCTCCGCAGTTCAGTGGAAAAAAATCTAGATGAGAGTGCAAAAAATGTATCTTTAGTGACATGTTGCAACCAAGGCTTTTGTATGCCTTGAGGAGGTTTTCCACCAACAACCTGTAGTTGTCTGCCTTGTTGTTTCCAAGAAAATTTATTGCCACTAACTGGAAGGCTTTCCATGCTGTCTTTTCCTTGCCACATAGTGCATGGTCAAAAGCATCATCTCGAAGAAGTTCACGAATCTGAGGACCAACAAAGACACCTTCCTTTATCTTAACTTCACTTAACCTTGGAAATTTTCCATGGAGGTACTTGAAAGCTGCATGTGTTCTGTCAATGGCCTTGACGAAGTTCTTCATCAGACCCAGCTTGATGTGTAAGGGTGGTAACAAAATCTTCCTTGATTCAATAAGTGGTGGATGCTGAACACTTTTCCTCCCAGGCTCCACTGATTGTCGGAGTGGCCAATCTTTCTTGATGTAGTGGGAATCTCTTGCACGACTATCCCATTTGCAGAGAAAACAGCAGTACTTTGTGTATCCAGTCTGCAGACCAAGCAAGAGAGCAACAACCTTCAAATCGCCACAAAGCTGCCACTGATGTTGGTCATAATTTATGCACCTCAAAAGTTGTTTCATGTTGTCCTAGGTTTCCTTCATATGGACTGCATGACCAACTGGAATTGATGGCAAAACATTGCCATTATGCAGTAAAACAACCTTAAGACTCGTCTTCGATGAATCATGAACAGTCTCCACTCATCTGGATCGTGAACAATGTTGAGGGCTGCCATCACACCATCGATGTTGTTGCAGGCTACAAGATCACCTTCCATGAAGAAGAATGGGACAAGATCCTTTTGACGGTCACGGAACATGGAAACCCTAACATCACCTGCCAGGAGATTCCACTGCTGTAGTCTGGAGCCCAACAGCTCTGCCTTACTCTTGGGTAGTTCCAAATCCCTGACAAGGTCCTTCAGTTCACCTTGTGTTATGAGGTGTGGTTCAGAGGAGGAGGATGGGAGAAAATGTGGGTCCTGTGACATTGATGGTTCAGGACCAGAAGTTTCATCCTCTTCCTCTTCCTCGTCTGACTCAAGTGAGAATGATTCTGGTGCATCAGGAACCGGCAGTCCTTCTCCGTGGGGTACTGGGCGTATAGCTGATGGAATGTTTGGATAATGCACAGTCCACTTTTTCTTCTTTGACACACCTTTCCCAACTGGAGGCACCATGCAGAAGTAACAATTGCTCTCTCCAAATCATTGGCACTGCAAAAGGCAAAAGGCATCGATTTCCTTTTCCTGTTCAACCACTGGCGAAGATTTGTTGCACAAGTGTTACAGCATATGTGTGGGGCCCACCTCTCGTCCTGATCTCCAATTTTGCAGCCAAAATAAAGGTGATAGGCTTTCTTAACCATAGTGGTTATACTGTGCTTTTGTGATGGAAAAGTCACTTCACCACAAACATAGCAGAAGTTATCTGCACTGTTCACACAAGTACGAGGCATCGCTGCTCACTTTGGCTAAACAGAAATGTGTCCCTTTGCAAAATCAAACACTGACAAAGAAGAAAGAAATCTGACTGTAAGGGAACAACATAAATAATATAAGGCCCAATTGCCCCCTTCCTATACTCCAACTTGCAGGAGAAGTGAAAGGCAGCTCAATATCCGCACTATATCCAGGGAGACACCCAGTTCCAGCAATGAGCAATGAACTGTGAGGGTTTCCCTAGACAGAGGCAATTCATGGGACGTCTCTTAAGAGAGGTTCCCACAGCACAGTCAGATGGAAAATGGCTGAGGAAGGGCAGCCACTCAGAAGTGCTGAGTTTCAACACATTGTATTCTGCCCCAAACTGCACGGGGAGGCAGGGGAACATTGTCTATTCCCTGGCTCACCTCCTCCCTTTATGGGGATTCACTAACCACTGAAGAGCCCTCTGTGGAATCTGTAGCAAGGGGGATGCTGGTGGTGGCAGAGCCCCCTTTCTGCATAGGGGTGGAAGATCTACATGCAGAGGTCCCCTGTATGCAGATGTCAGGGAATCATTTAAACTCATAGTAACAATGACTCTGTCTGCTCTGCTGATCTACTCAGGTACTTTCCCAGCAGCTGAGTAAATATCTTGGAAAAGAAGACACTTCTTTTCTTAATAATATCTGGGATAGAGTTTCAATGCTCCCCACCACCAAGCCCTGGGCAAGATTCACATCTCAGACCTTAAGGCCAGAAGGGACCATCATGATCAATCTAGTCTGACCTCCTGCACATTGATGCACACCTTGCTTCTCAGAGCGTGGCCACAGACCAGGCCCATGACTATATCTCCCCACTCTTGGGGGTAAGCAGGGGGAAGATCATCTACAATCAGTTTGCTTCAACCGACACCTTCTTTGTTGCCTTTCCCACTACCACTCTCTTCAACCACCTCAGCTTGTAACTTGCCCTTATTTTATAGCCCCCTGAATACCTAATTGGTGAAAGTTATACAGCTTAGTACCACAGGCACTAAGACCCAGATCCTCAATAGGAATTAGGCCCTAATACCTTTGAGGATCTACACCTAAGTTTCCACTTTCTCAGGGCCAGTTGCTACTTACTGAGGCATCAGATTCTCAATGGAATTTAGGCACCTAACTCCCATTGGAAGTTACTACTTTGCAGTACTATGCTTCCATTGGGAGTTAGGACTTTAATACCTTTGAGGATCTGGGCCTAAGATACCACTTACTCCTATTTTCTGACCACATCCAAATGACCATATTCGGCTGCAGTTACTCTGGATTTATGCTGGTGTAACAGAGCAGAATTTGGCCCAATGTTGATAATTCATCACTATATACTTTGGCCCAGAGATCTGCAGAGAAATTGTATTCTCTTACTCCAACATGTCAGGCTGAGCTCAAAATCAAAATTCCCTACCAATTTACATAAACAAAACTTTTATTTATACTGAGGTTAAATACCCAAATGAATAAAAGTTATCTAAGTAACTGAGTAAAATTCAGTTTTATACAGATAACTGAAGAAGTCACTCTATAAATACTTAAGATTGAAAATATGAGCCTCAGGTATTTTATTATTATTATTATTACTACATTATTGTTGGCATTATCTTTAAGTACTATGTCTTCTGGGTCTTTCTAGAAATATCATGATGATTTAGTATGCCACGTTAGGCCAAAAACACACCTGTAATGATCTGTCAGGATTATAATTGGTTTCAACAGACTGCAATAACTCTCCTATTACTATAGGCACATTTTCTCTCTATGAAATATTTCTTTTTATTATATCTGATGTAATGTCATAACAACAAAGGTTGTTAAAAAGGCTGTTCTCTGGTTTCTGGGAGTAAAGCAAATGGCATAGAAAGCTGATATAAAGAAAATATATTTGATGAGATTTCATAAGTTTAAGTTAAGACAAAGTAATCATACTTAGCACACTAAGCCTTCAACAGTATTAACAGCTGCTGTAGGCTAGGATTAGGATATGGTTAATTACAAGTAAAGCTCTGCAAAATCTTTTTTTTTTTTTTTTTTTTTTTGAGTATTCTGGATTTATTGGACAACATCCCCCACAAAAATTTCATCCCATTTTCAAGTAACATCCATTTTTAGACCTAAAAATTATGAAATAGTCAGGGTCCCCCCCCCACCTCCCCAGCCATATACACATTATACATTTGATCCTTAGCTAATGGGAGGATAATCTCCAAAAACTGATTTTTGCCTTGGCTGACATTTGTTGTTTTCTCCCTTGCTGTATTGCTGTCCTAGTATAGGAATGCCACGGTGAATGCCGCTGTGTCTACTACCATGCACTCTGTTTGGTTCAGGCCTCTAGGCACTACTGTAATAGATAACAGACTACAACAACAGATAGCAAGGGATAAAACAGTTAATGACTTCCAAAGCACAGACCACTTTTTTGGAGATTATCTTCCCGTGAGCTGAGGATCAAATTGTAGGCCTACTCTGTTGCTTTTGGAGCAGACATTCGTAGGAACATATTTGCTTCCCCTAAAGGAGAGATTAAAGCTGGAATTCTGCAAATAAGCTACACCAATCACTAATGTTTAGCACTCAGCAATACTTTAAATCACCTACCTAATTATTGCAGATATACTTCAAAAGCTTGCCATTTGGGAAATTCCTTCATCCTCCTCTTACTACCACACATTATGGCCATGAGTGGTACAGAAAACAGTGACAGTAATATTTAGGTAGTCAAAACAGGACACATTCTACTCTCAGATGCATGATCATAATGCCACTGAAGTTAATGAGGTTGAACCACCAGCATGCATAAAAGAATTTGGGTCAATATTTAAGCTGGTAAATTTCCTCCCACCCTTTTTGTGATACATGTGCTTTCTTTTCCACAGATCAAAGAGGTTGCTTATTTTTCACTGGCAGAATGGAGTGATGTATTTCATCAACTGAAAGCCGTCCACCAACCTACTCATGAAACATAGAAATAGCCATACTACACCACTTTTTCTACTTCTATGGAACTTTCTGCACAACTCTGTTCTGAATACCTTAGATGCCTTAGAAAAGATTTTCATAAGTCAGTAAGTAAATATTCCAAAAATTATACTTAAAATTGACCTAAATTCCTTCTCTAATTAATATATGCCATCTGCAAATTACTTTGAGTTCATCATAGCACTTGCTTTTCTTGTGAAACTCCTTTCCATTTTTTGAATTGGAAAAAGAATAACCGAAGTATTTTCAGACCAAAAAAACCCAACACTTTAAAAAACAGATCTGACTGAACTAGCCCTATACAAGTCTGTGCATTTTGCCCTTGGACAGACCTAAGATGGCAAACAGTGGACAGCTCAGAGCTGGAAGAGGATTGATATGTTATAAATTTGATGAGTTTACCCATACTGAGATGAATTTGAAAGGATACAATGAAAACAGTTCCTTGGCAAGTAGTCTGGAGGCAAAAAAGAAGGGCTGCAGGGATGGACAGGAGCAATGTAGAGTAAATGATCCTCAAAGTCTGGAAATTTTTGTCTGTAAGAGAAGCCTAAGGCTGCATGGGTAAGAATAACATCACCAAGAACAAACTGATGAATTATTAAGGGGTTTGGGGAGAAGAGGGCAAGATATGAGAAGAGTTTTTAATAGACCCCCAAATGTATAACCTTTCTGAAATAAAATGTAGGGGGAAGGGGAAAAAACAGGATTTTGACTGATGGCTTTTCTTTGTTCCTTGTGTTTTAATTCTTACTCTACAGTATATCAACTGTGAACAATAGGAGGTCTACTTACATATTTTTACCTCTTTCTTGGTCTCAGACAAAAAGTATATGACAACAGATCAGGTGTTCTGCTGTACCTTTAAGAGCTTTCCCACCGGAAAAGAGAGTAGAAATGAAGTAATTCATCTCTTGTTCTTTTTGTTCCAGTAAATTAATCAACTAAATCACTTGTCAATTAACTGGCTCACTACAGGAACTCAAAACAGACCAATTAGATGCCTAGAACCTATTTTCTTGTAGGTTTATTGTAACAGAACGCTGCACTTAAAATGAGAAATTATGGTTTAATCTGACTAACGTCGGTTGACTTTATAATGCAGAACAAATCCCTGGAAACACAAATCTTCTGTCAGAGAAGAATCATCCGTATGTGAGATGCTTTTTAATGTATTAAATAGTTTCTACTTAAATGACTCTCCCACACCCCCACTGCTCCCCACTTTTTTATTATTTAACTTTCAGAATGCTGTATTCTACAAACCAAGCAGAAATTCCTCTCTCTCATCCACATTTTGTATACCTCATCCATATTGTGCATCTCTGTTGCATATTCCGTAACTCAGTCCTTTATTAAAATTCCAAATGACATTAATGAACACACACACACACACACACACATATATATGCATCCTCAACCAAAAAGGTAAATCAAGTATAGTTGTTTTGACTTCCATGAAGTTATGCCATCTGAGGATTTGGGCCTATTAGTCTGTACAACATGTCAGAATATTCAGTACATGAGTTCAGTTCAGCTGAGTGATCTATATTGCAGAGGACAAAAGAGAATTTTACCAAAAGAAAAACAGCTTGTCATGCCCTCTGTCATATACTATAAATACACTAATTCCTACATATTACAATTATTGCTATACACTATTTATCATAATATCTGAGCACCTCACACATTAATGGAGTTTTCTCTATGACATCCCAGTTAAATAGCACAGGTGGCATCTCCACTTTCTAGGCAAGCAAAATGGCATTGATCGGTTATGTGGACATAGCAAAGGTCAGAATCTTTAGCTCATTTAAGGCCACAGTGTTCTAAAAGAGACATAATTAGGCTGCAGATGTCCAGTACCATAGTTCCCTGTCAGAGGGAAACTTCCTGCTGGTGCATCTGTGCTACAGCTGGGCTCTTGCCTCTGCCTGCATCACTCTCCTAGAGCAGAGGTGTCTCAAGGTCTGGGAGTGAGTATGTCAGAACTACTGTCTCGTAGCTGCTTTAAGCTGTGTCAAAGTTTGGACTGGCCTGAAGAATGAGGGATCCAGAACTAACTCCTGGAAATGTGTCACTGTTTCCCCGCTATCCCTTACTGATAATCTAGCTCTCACCCTGTAGCAGAGCTGGGAGTAGAATGCAGATCTCCAGAGTACCAGCCTTGCATTTTGACCACAAGGTTATCTTTCCTCTCCCTGCTAGATGTTAACATCTAGAATTAGAAAATGATTGATCCAGGTACTCAGCCAAATTGCACACTATAGTTACAGAATTAGCTTTTTCTGTAATATGCCTTTGGTTAATATTCAACATACGTCAAAACAGAGTTATAATCTCCACTTCAGATTAAGACCGCTATCCTGTATCAGTCTTCATGAGAGTTTTTATTAACTGAAGTAATCCTAATTGGTTCAGAGTGTGTCCAAATTCATTTTGACATTTGTTCTGTTGCTGTATTTTTGTATTTTCACACAGCTATTTAAATGTAAATCATGTATAGCCCCTGAATATCATGAACAGTTTGGAGAACTGCCTGTCTTGCTATACTGTATGTTGAGTATTCTGCAATTTAAAAATATAGTGAGACAATTGGTACTTCCATTAAAATATATGTATTTTTCTCTCCTCCTGGTATTTTAGGGTCATAATTTTATATACCTTAAACCAGAATTAGCAAATTTTAATATAAGAGAAGTAGGAGACATGAGTAAATCAATCAGTGGTTTCCTAATTTGGAAAGTGCTTATTTAGGGCCAAATTTTGAGTAGGCTTCTATAAATATGCCTATAATGTTTTCTGGCTCCTCCTTTATGCAAATGTGTAGTTGTTTATGCAACTATAACACCTGTCATCTTTAAGTATCAGAGGGGTAGCCGTGTTAGTCTGAATCTGTAAAAAGCAACAGAGGGTCCTGTGGCACCTTTAAGACTAACAGAAGTATTGGGAGCATAAGCTTTCGTGGATAAGAACCTCACTTCTTGCATCTGAAGAAGTGAGGTTCTTACCCACGAAAGCTTATGCTCCCAATACTTCTGTTAGTCTTAAAGGTGCCACAGGACCCTCTGTTGCTTTTTACCTGTCATCTTGATCATCCTTGTGGACTAAATTTGGGACTACCAAAGCATGAGCCCCTAAAGCTTTAGTTAAAAAAAATTAGGAGTAAAACCCTGGCCCCATTGAAATCAATATGAATTATTACCATAAATCCCCTAGCTCGCAGCTATAACAGACTGGTATCCTTTATGGATCTGGATCATAGCAGAATGAATACACGCACACACACACACACACACACACACAAAACACCAATTCAAAACCCATTTAGCATAGGCAGAAGAGGTGCGTACACAAATTGTCCATACAAACGTGTGAAGGACTAGCAAAAATGTGGGCCTGAATGAGTAATCTAGGTGCCCATTACCTAGCTTTCCATTTTAAGTGAGACAACCTCAAGTTGAGTCATCAGGGGAATTTTAGGAACAGGAATTAATTATGCTATTGATTTTGAACAACTCACCTTTTTCCTGTTTGAAATATTTTTATTTTGCTGTGAAAATTCAGTGGGAAAGTTCAGCAGCATTTTGTCCTTTCAGAATATAACCCTTTCCATAATATAAGGAGCCCAAAGTGCTTTAAAAAAGGTAGGCATTAATCTCCCCATTTTAAAAGATGGGGAATTGAGGCACAGAGCTGTTAACAGGTTTGTCCAGCATAATATGCTGAGGCCACAATAATTGCGACTAGAATCCCAGTTGACTGATTCTAAGTCTCCTCATATAACTAGTTCCCATTGCCTATCCACATAACAGAATGGGGTGTGCATACTAACAGTCCTTGCAGTGCAACAAACAAAACAGTATTTTGAAATCGAGAGAATAGAACACTTCTGATCCTTTAATTTCAGAAACAGGGAGAGGGAGCTCATCAAAACCCATCTTATGGTTTGATAGATAATATGAAATCTTATTAACTTCACCAGTGCATTAATTCCATTCAGAAAGAGTGAACTCAGGTATATGTTTCCAGAATTAAAAAAAAAAAAAAAACTTTATTAAAATGAAGTTAAGGTTGAGAGTACCTATCAGTAATTTAAGGGCTCAATATTGAAGTAAAAATAATAATAATAATAATAAAAAAAACCCACACATCTAGAAATTGAGCAAGCCACTATACTACTACTGCCCAAAGAGATGGCACCCTCCCTGAGCTCCCAGTGCACCATAGGATAGTACAATAGAAGGTATTTCCCACAGCAAAGCCCAGCCTAATCTGCAGAAAGGAAGGACTACCTGCCCTGCTTTTTTGGGGGTGATGCAAGCCCCTAGTTTTGGAGTGATGTAAGCCCCTAGCAGTGCCTGCAATGGGGGAGTGCTGCAGAATTCTTGTTTTGTTACTTGAAAATCTACAGATATCTCTGCAGGAAGACGACCACAGAATTCCCTCTCTCCAGGCACAGAAATTTGAGAGGTTAAATTTGATTATATAGCTTAGTCATACTGAAACAGTAAACAGCTGCTGCTAATAGCTCAGCTGGACATTGTGTGTAGGGTCATGTTGGAATATGAATTTTAGATTCAGGTATTAAACATTTGATTCACAAACTTCACTATTTGTTACCACAAACCATAGCTAATTATCTTGGTGTTTGTGGGTAGAAATAACTATGATATTATGGCACAAATCTGTTGAGATTATTCTTTTTAATGTGCTAATTTTTAAAAGCAGAAATCAACCACATATCCACCCTTCAAGTTGCAATCATTTGCAGCAATAAGTTGAACATCCTATCAGAAATGACTGTGTGAAGCCTACTGGTTTCCTACTTTGAGAAAAATTAGACTAAAACTCTTCCATTAGATAAAGATGATTATTTTCCTACCATAAGCCACTATGCACTACAGAGCTTTCAAAACCTGAAGTATTTTACACTTTGTGGGTTTTAAAAAAAATACTGATAACGTCTTCTGATACAAAACAAAAACTTGTATTTGTGTATGGTAATTTGAACTCATTTGTCTTTATTTTTAAGAAAAAATCCTCTTTTATTTGTATGTACATAAAAAAGGCAAAAGCCACCAACGCATTTGAAGGGTTATCCCTTATAATTTGCTTAATTCTTCTTCTACTATCCCTGTGTCTCAAATTAATTTAGTTTGTTAATTTCGGCAATTGAACCAGTAAGAATAAACAAGGAAAATGATTGGAATTGATTGATGCAAGTGCCTTTAATGGTGGAAAGTTTTGTAATCAGTCAGTCAGTCAGAATGAAGTGTTTAACTTATGTTATCGGGTCATTCTAAGGAAAGTTAACACCACATATTTGTACTTAACTGTCAATCATGGCATATATTCTGATAGAATTGGGAAGGTTAATGCATAAAATTAAACTATGCTCATAGTGAAAAGCCAACTGGCATTTTGATATTTACCAAGAGAAGACCAGGAACTAGATTGTGATTGCCTGTCTTATGCTTGTATTCCCATTATTGTCAGTTGGACAACTCAGGCAATGGAATCATATTTCTGTCCATTGTGTATAAAAGTTACCTTACAAGAGTTTTGTCTGCTCCATAGAAATCATAGCTATCTAATAGCTGCTTCTGTGCCTTACAGCATTATGATGTGATGTTGTTAGATACAGGAGGTTTTTGGTGAAACATATTTAAAACTCTACCAATCACCATAAGTCTTCAGTTCAAGTTACAACATTATGCATTTTCTCCAAAACAATAAATATTATTGGCCACCGAGTCAAGCCAAGAAATAAGGTAGTTTAAAGATTTTTTTGCTTTGATACAGTAATTTCATTTATATGAACCAATTCCACATCTTGCTTTATTTCTATAGGCCATAGATAACTTCTTTGCACAATTTGCATAAATCACTGAAATGACCAGTGCTCTACCTTATCATTCTTGACTCACACGGAGTAGTACCTTATTCCACAACTGTTCCCGTACAAACTAATAATCACATAGTAAGACCTCAATCCAACAAAGACTAACACATGATTAACTTCATGCATTATGAGCAGTCCTGTTGACATCAAGGACGTTTTTCCAGGGCCAGGGGTAAAAGGTACTAGTCAACATGACAAAGGATGACAGAATTGGGCCATGAATAAGCAAGTGAGGTGAGATATTTCCAGTAGAGATAGGGAAGTATTATTACCATTATTCAAGACACTAGTGAGAAATCATCTGGAATACTGTGTGCAGTTCTGGTCTCCCATGTTTAAGAAAGATGAATTCAAACTGGAACAGATGCAGAAAAGGGCTTCTAGGATGGTCAGAGGTATGTAGAACCTACTGTATGAGTGGAAACTTAAAGAGCTTGTCTTGTTTAGCCACATCAGAGAGATAAACATTGAGAGGAGTTATTTAAGTTAAAAGTCAATGTTGGCACAAGAACAAGTGGATATAAAATTGCCCATCAACAAATTTGGATGTGAAATTAGACAAAGGTTTCTAACTGAGAGGAGTGAAGTTCTGGAACAACCTTCTGAAGAGAGGGGGGCAAAAAACCTAACTTGTTTTAAGACTGAGCTTGAGAAGTTTAATGAGACTGCCTACAGTGGCATGCCACCCATTTATGACTGCTGGTAACAAATATCTCCAATGGTTGGAGATGAGGAGGGCTCTGAGTTACTACAGTGGATTCTTTCCCATATGTCTGGTTGGTGAGTCTTGCCAACAGACTCAGGATCTTACTTAGCATCATATTTAGGAGGCAGGAAAGAATTTTCCTCCATGTCAGATTGGCAGAAACCCTGGGTTTTTGTTGTTGTTTTTTTCCTTCCTCTGCAGCATGGGGCATGGGCCACTTGTTGGTTTGAACTAAAGAACATGGTGGATTCTGTGTAACTTGAAGTCTTTAAATCAAGATTTCAGGACTTCAATAACTGTGCCAGAGTTTAGGGATCTATAGCCTGCAATGTGCAGGAGGTCAGACTAGATTATCATGGTGGTCCATTCTGGCCTTAAAGTCGAACTCTCAGTCAATTAATACTAAATAGCAATATTGCTTTTTTCTTGAGATAGAATTAGTTTCCTCGACTTATGATTAGTTGTGATAAAGCTTCATATTTATAAGCAAAAATGAATAAATATGTCTTAAAAGTTGTTTCCAAACTGTGCAATAATAAAGTATGTCAAGAAAGAAATAGAAAAAAAAATCACCAGGTTTTTTAATGTAAAATTTCTGTGGTCATAACAATTTTCTCAACGTTATTTTTCCAGTCAGCTAAGCAGCATCTATTACACTCTGGGAGAGAAAAGAAAAATGGATAAATATCAATTAGCCTTGAAAACATTTAAAGATTCACTATATAGAAGCTAATTAATGTATTTTTAAAGTTGATATTTGGCCCACCTGTTGATTTCCCCTGCAAAACATTCACATTCGCAGAAAAAAAAGTTTGTGGTTGTTTTTGTTTGTTTTTTTTTACCTCTTTTTGCCTTCCTTCAGTAGAACACCTGGCCTATAAAACTCAGTGACAGAACCTTCCCCAGGGTGCTGTTCTTGGAAGAAAAAAACAAAAGTAAAAGATTTTTTTTTTCCTCAGTGGAGCTTACACAGCTTTATTTCAACACTTTTTTCCATCTGCTTGTTTGGCTCAATTGTAGGCACTAGTGTGTTTAAAGAAAGTTATAGTCTTTGTCCAACAGAAGTCTGCAGTCAGCACCCTCCTTTCTATTTCTGTCTAGCAAAAGAGGTCAGAAAGTTTCCACACAAAGTTGAAAAAGAAAAAAGAAAAGAAAAGTCTCTCATCTTACTACAAAAAATAAAACTTGGAAGGATTGGATCCAAAGATTCTATGTGGATTAGTGGAAAGAAGAGAGACTGATTAATTTCCAGAGAGGAGAAACTGAATTAATTATTATTGAAGCTATTACTTAAGAATAATTATGAAAGCTTTTATTTATGCTCTACTGTAGTTTTCCAGGCCTGATGACAGCTGGCCCCAGATTCTAGTCTTTGTCTGCTAACTCTACCAACTTAATCTCCTGTTTCACAGCCAGGAAAAGATGTTCTTAAAAACAAATAAAAAACTCCTTCTAGGAAAGTTTTTGATTAAATCTACATCCTTCTAAAATAGATTTACATGCTGAATAGTTTAATTTAAATATATTTCTTAAAATCCTAGTAGCTTAAAATAATGCAGAAATCTAAAAAGTGTGTTTATTAAACACACACACACACACCAGGGTATACCAGTTCAAAGACAATCAGCAAGCCAGTCATTTAAACTTTAAATGTAAAAAATCCTGGGAATTTAGAGCTCATGAAAGAGGACCCTGAAAAGGGCCTGTCTGAAAGCAGCAGTCAACTCCCATTCAGATAAGTGTGTGTGTGTGTGTGTGTGTGTTGGGGGAGGGGAGTGTAGAGCAGGGGCTGAAGTCAAATTTGCAATCAAGAACTAGTCGGGGATAAAAAGGGCCAGGCTGGCTGCTCTGGACACTGATGCTTATCAGAATGTCAGCAGCAATTGAAGTTTCACCTGCCTGTCCATGTGCCTGAATGCTAACCTAGAGGGCACCTCCTCTAGGTCTGAGAGGTTCTCTTCTATTCTGTAGCCGTGCTTACCCCAGCATCCTCACTGTGGTATCTGAGCATCTTTCAGGACTGCATTAAGGAAGCTTAATTTAAGATTGATTCAAAAAAAGGCTAAAATGTTTCAACTTGAAAGCTGGATACTGAAACCCATGTAGGAGGCACCTAAATTAGACAGCTCTAATTTTCAAAGATGAGGTATGTGTATACATGACAACCCTTAAAATTAGGTCACTTATTTAAGTACCAAAAGATCAGTTGGAATGCCTAACTTTAGGCATTCAATTTTAAAATGTTGATTGAAGTAAATGCTAAAACATCTGCATCATTTGGATATCAATGGTGTATTTTACAGGTGCCAGAGTTAATAGCTTTTCTTCTGATAACTGGGAGACCTAGAATTTTGTAAAGTATGCCACTGGGAGTGGGATGCACATAGGAAATATAGAATTCCAATAAGCTGTCTATAATCTAGACAGAGGGATGGCCCAGTGGTTAGGGTCTAGACTAGGACTAGAGAAATTTGGGTTCTTTCCCTGCCCCACTACAGCCTTCCTGTGTGACCCTGGGCAAGTGACTTAGCATCTTTATTTCTTGGTTGTCCCTTTGTAAAATAGGGATAACTGTGCTTCCCTACTTCAGGGGTTGCTCTGTGGATAATCATATTAAAGCATATGAGGTTCTAGGTTCTACAATCTACACTTGTGAAACTCCAAGTGAATGGACGAGGTGAAAGAAAGTTTTAGGATACACCACCAGAACTGTGGTCCACATTTTGTTTTCTGGATCAGTGTACATAGGACACATCAAGTTCCTGATTTATTGATATTGAACATCATCTTTGCCATACTATTAAGGTTGCTAATATAAAGTATTTTTTATTTATTTTATTCTGGCATTTGGCTTGGCTGATGAATGTTCAAAGCAGAGGTGTTATAACATTACTTATCAGAATACAGAAGCTTCTTAACAGAGATGCACACAATGTTAAATACCATTAAATCTTCATTTAATTTATTGAAGCCATACAGTTAAATAACACAGCATTCATTCAGAAAAGCAACATACAAAAGGCTGCAAATTAGAAAAAGGAGATTGCTGTCATGGTTGTTCATATTAGCTCAGGCCACTTTCAAATTGCTCTTCACAGATATTACTTTGATATCTGTTGGAATTACTTAAACACAAAATGGAGAAAATATCGTTTTCTAAGGGGTTGGGGAGTCAATTCTAGCACAAGGACATTTTCAATATGTATCATGGTTCAACCACCTTTGTGGAACTAGAATAATGAATATACAGATTTTTGGATGCACACTACTGTAACCTACATGTCATGATATTCTGCTTATTTAAATGACTGCACATTTAGGAGTTTAGTTTTCAAAAAGCTTGGGAGAATTTAAGAGGCAGGCTACTTTCTGGCATTAAATAATTGCCCACCAGATTCCCCAATCAGGCTCTGAGCTTGCAGATAGATCCTCTAGTGTAGATTCTAGGTGAATGATTTCAGAACCAACAACTTTGATCTCGAAAGGTCAAATTCTACCTCTTGATAAGACAAGGTACATCTTTTTTGACAGAACAATCTCTAAATCTGGGCTCATAGTTTTACACATGCAATCATTGGCAGATGTTTAATGAAATCTGATGCTTATGGCTTCTTATGACATTTTCATAAGCAAATTAGTGAAGTGTGGTCTAAATGAAGGTACTGTAAGGTGGGTGCATAATTGGTTAAAAGACTGTACTCAAAGAATAGTTATCAGTGGTTTGTTGTCAGATGTATCAATGGTTTGCTTGTAGAATGTATCTAGTCAGGTCCTGCAACGGTCTTTCCTGGGTCCAGTATTATTCAATTGTAACAGGGTCGATGACTTACCAATGCAGCACCTCCTGCTGGTCATTTGGGAATTAGCTCTTCCAGCACTCAGGATGCCTCCTGGTGGACAGTGACTTGCCTGCCCCAGCCCCCCCATGTCCCTCCCAGACCCCTGTGCCCTTTACCTTGGGGTTCTGCCCTAGCAGTACTCCCACACTCTGGGTCTCCCCTCCAAGGGGAACCCCCAACCCTCTACACCCACCTTGCCTCAGTGGTTACTGCCAATCATCATCTAGTCTCTGCTCACTGGGGCAAACTGCAGTCCATCATGGCTGCTCATCAAGGAGATTGGACCAGCTGTCTCTGCCTAACCCCAGGCTGCACCTCCCAGCCCCAGTACCCGTATATGCCTTTATCAAGGGCTCTCCAGCCCTAATTGCCCTTCCCCAGTACTGCTCTGCTCCAGGTACCCTATTCCCAGGCCGCTAGGTCCTTCTCTCTCCACAGCTAGAGAGAGACTGAGGCAGCTCCTCCCTGAGCCCTTATAACAGGGCCAGGTAAGGCCTGATTGGGGCGTGGCCCCAGCTGCAGCTACTTCCCCATCAGTGTAGCCTTTTTCCACTGGAGCGGGGTAACTGCCCCACTATATCAACACATTCATTGATGATTTGGATAATGGAGTGGAGAATATGATTATAAAATTTGTGGCTGTCACCAATCTGGGAGGGGTTGAAAGCCATTTGGAAAACAGGATTGGAATTCAGAATTCTTCTCCTTTTCCGAGCTACACTGGGTCAGGTCAACAGATCAGTCTTTTCCAGGCTTCCTGGTCCAATGCTCACTCCATATCCATTCTGCCTTCTCGTATACAATCAACCTACCATTTACTTGCCTGTCATCGTGTTCTTCACTCATGGAATTCTATTCTCAAAGGAATTCTATTCATCCTCCATCCTTTCTATGTGCCCAAACCATGTCAGCCTCTTCTCTTGCAGCTGCTCTGATACCGCAGACCTTGGTCACATTCTTGATAACATCATTCTGCGTGTAGTCCAGTGACGTCACTGCTCTTACTCCCCTCAAACATCTCATTTCAATAGCTTCAAGTTTTCTCAAGTGTCTCAATGACTGTGCATCTCTCTGATCTGTACAGAAGAGCTGCTCATATATAAAACCTGAGAGTTAATTGTCCCACTCTACTCAGCATTGGTGATGCCTGAGCTGGAATATTGTGTCCAGTTTTGGTTGCCACATTTTTAGAAAGATATGGACAAATAGAAAACCTGACCTATGATGAAAGGTGAAAAAAAGATTGGACATGTTTAGTCTTGGGAAAAGAAGAATGAAGGGAGACCCACTGATAATCTTCAAATATGTTAAGGATTGTTACAAAGAAGATTGTGATCGATTGTTCTGTGTGCCTGCTGAAGGTAGGACAAGAAATAATAAGCTTAATCTGCAGCAAGGGAGATTTGCATTAAATATTAGCAAAAAACTTTTCTAACTATAAGAATAGTTAGGTATTACAGTAGGTTTCTAAGGCTAGGTCTACACTACCCGCCTGAATCGGCGGGTAGAAATCGACCTCTCGGGGATCGATTTATCGCGTCCCGACGGGACGCGACAATCGATCCCCGAATCGGCGCTCTTACTCCACCAGCGGAGGTGGGAGTAAGCGCCGCCGACAGAAAGCCGCAGAAGTCGATTTTGCCGCCGTCCTCACAGCGGGGTAAGTCGGCTGCGATACGTCGAATTCAGCTACGCTATTCACGTAGCTGAATTTGCGTATCTTAAATCGACTCCCCGCTGTAGTGTAGATGTAGCCTGAGTCCCAACCCTGTGTCCTGTCCACTGGGATTCAAATTGCCATAAGCTGGCCCTTTTCATGATTCCTCCTTTCGCAGCCTAACACCCAACACACAGTTATAACTTTTATCCACTTTTCTGTCAATAGAATTTTTATACTATATAACATCATGTCTTTTCCACCTCTCTCTCTCTCTCTCTGTGTAAATGAATGTATCAGTTACTTCAGCCTTAAAGGCGTAGACTTAAAACAGTTGTATAAACCAGAACTAGTTAAAAAACAAACAAAAACCACACACTCGAACAATTGCTGGAATAGCAAATATACTGTTTCAGAGTAACAGCCGTGTTAGTCTGTATCCGCAAAAAGAAGAACAGGAGTACTTGTGGCACCTTAGAGACTAACAAATTTATTAGAGCATAAGCTTTCGTGGACTACATATGCATCCGAAGAAGTGGGCTGTAGTCCACGAAAGCTTATGCTCTAATAAATTTGTTAGTCTCTAAGGTGCCACAAGTACTCCTGTTCTTCTTTTTGCAAATATACTGTGTGTACAGTGACTGTAATAACACACTATGAACAGTTATATTTTTAGTGTTATATTGCTCACAAGTGTGCTATGTTCTTCACCTGAACCATAGCAGTATGGCTGTTTGACTTAATGTTTTTTAATCTGTATCAGGAATTACCACAGTACCAAAAACACCCCATGTTTAAGAAGCTTCTTACCCAGACCTCCTCTTATTACTTTGCTGGCCCACAGCTCACTATGATACTTCTGCTGAGTGCATCTGTCTCCCCCCGGAAATCTCACTGTCACTGCACAGTTACGTTTGATGCAGCATAAACACACCACAGAGACCAGGTAGATAAACTCTCAGTTGCTTTATTAAAGACACATGAACTTGACCTAACCAAGGAAACATCAGACTCAGCCACAGAGTAAAATGACTTTGCTAGATTTATCATGGGGATACATTTGAGCAGATTAAAGGAGGTCATGCAGTTTACTGTAGCTCAAATTATATTGACAGGACACATTCTATAGAGTGCCAAACTGAGCTTTCATGTTAATTTGACTGCACATTATACATTTCACAGAGCTTTCTGAAAGCTTACTCAAGGTGTTAAAATAATAATTCTTCTAAACCAGTTAGTGCTGGGTTATACGATCAAAGTTTTTATTTTAATAAACAATGACACAGAACCTCTTTTTAACCCTCAACTAGTCTAGTGCAGTTACTCACCTAAGAATAGGACAGCAGGCTGAGCTGAGTCCTTGAGAGTGCAGCTTAGCCAACAAGTGCAACCCAGCTGAAATGAAATTCGAAACCTAATAATTAAAGCTGCAACCAATTAACTTTAAATTTGACATAAAATAAGCATTTTTAAGTTTGTAAAGAAGGGTGCATCTAGCTATAAAACTTGTAGTATTGTGCTCATTAAAGAGAGACAGGTCAAAAATAACCTAATTTTGGATACTGACAGAATTGAGTATGAGGGAAAATAGATAATGGAGTGCAAAGTTGTGTCCAAAACATAGATCTGCTCCATTCCTCGCCTCTAACTGTACATATAGACTGAATTTTGCTGTGTAGTATGTAAACTCCAGGAATATAGCAATTGCCATACCCAATCAGACCAGTGGTCCATTTTATACAATTTCCAGTGCCCAAACTATACCAGATGCTTCAACAAAAGACATAATAAAGCCTTAATAGACAGCTAGTTACATGGGAATTTTATTCTTAGCCACGGGCAGTGAGAGGTTCACTTATCCCCTGAAGTCTGAGGGTTTATATCCCTTACACAAAACAGGATAAAAATGTGTAACTTTGGATGTTTTTATTATACCTACACAGGTTTAATACTCTTTTGCTGACATAGCATTATATAATGGTTTAACTGATATGTGTTTGGGATAGCTACATTAGTCACAACACAATACAGTCTACTGGAGATCTGTATTCCCGGACTTCCCTAGAGCATCCTTTGGATTAGAACACTCTAGAAAAGTCCAGATTTGGAAATCTGAGGATTAAATAATTACTATAAAATTCAGGTTAATAAAGGCACAAGCATCTGTAAGTTTTGGAAAAAAAGATGAGTGTTTATCTCCTCTGTATTTAGCTTAGTTAGCACAGTTTGCATTTTTTAATCTACTTGTTTCTGCTGCATATTTCTTCTTCATATAGTGTCTGTGCCTTTCATATGTTGTGTAAATACAGCTGTCATTTGGGGAGTTCATTTAATTGGGGGCATAGACAAGGTCTCATATCCTATTTTTTTCTGTTTCAAGGCGCTTTCCAGTAAAAAAAAAAAAACTACATGAAACTACATGAAAACAAACTTTGTGATGTCAGCCAGACAGAAACCATGGTGGGCTAGATTGTCCCTTTGTCTTAATTAGTCAAGCAGAGCAATAAGTGGTAAGCCCTCTTCCCTCTGTGCTGCTCCAAGTAAATCCTCCACACACCTTGGATCTGGGGCGCAGCATAGTCTCTGCTCTCCTATGATGTCTCCCGTGAGCAGAGTGCGAGCTCAAAGAAGTGGAGAGGGAGTGGAGTCTTGGCTCCACCCACTCAGTGGCCAGAGTAGCTCACCAGGCACAAGGAGGGAGTAAACTACAGCTTTCACTTACTCCACAAAACAGGGAAGGAGCTGTGCCTTTTGCTCAGGGCTCAAGCCAGCATAACTCAATCCTCCCACATCCTCTTGGCCACAACTCAATGTCATATTTATGGGAGATATCAGCAACAATGAACTCAAAAATGTCAACATTAGTTTAGTATCCAGTAACATTACCAAGACCTGTTTTATTACTCATGGCAATCTCTCCCAATACATATCTTATTTTTTTAATGGCAAGGTGCTTCAATGGACATTTTTACCATTTCTTTAAAGGTGACTTACAAAGAAATACAATTTTTCCCCCTCTTTTGTCTTTCTTATGATGCAGAAAATCAGCCTGAAATGATTTTCTTTCTTAAAGATTTTATTCTAGTTTAAAATATTCAAGCTTTGTCTACCCAGAAAAATCTTAATATATTTCCCCCCTCTAACTTAAGTCACCCGTAACAAAAGAATTGACATTAAAATAATTGCAAATAAAATAAGTAGCAGCTATTCAGGCAATAGCAGCAGCTGGATGCCCACTGCTGTGAGTTTTGTGTATGTCCAATACAATAGCCTGGCCAACACACACACACACACACACACACACACACACACACAAACCAATACCCAGGGACACCCCTTACACATTTGTATTTTTAATATTTTAAAATGCCTTAGTCTAGATCAAAAAAATCATTTAAACAAACAGTTTAATTATTATTATGACAAGTAATAGATTGACTTTCAGGCATTCCTCATTTCCAGTCTCCAACCCTCTGTGCCCTGACTACAATATTTTAGTTTATGTACAGAACAAAGCTTCCAGCAAGCTTTTTCTGCTGTGAATTAAACCATTTGTTTTGTTTGAGCTGCTGCACTTGATTTTTGAAAGAGTCAAAAAGCGAATTTAGCCACCGATAGCATTTTCCAGCTCATTTGTCCAGTGATGCTTCTTCTCCATAGTTCTTCTCTAAAGTGGCTCCAAGCAGGTTGAGAGTATGTTTAGCCACCTGTCTTCTCACTTTTTGACTCACTCCGAACACCAAAGTGTGCACTCAGACATATAGCACATTTGCCTAAATGACATGTAGTTGACCTCAATATTTCATTCCTTCTGCACATTACCTGGGTGCCAGCAAAGGTGGCGGAGGCACTGAAAACTCAGGAGAGACAAGCTATCTGCTCTCATTCATGATGCCCAGCCCCACCCTGACCCATAGCAATGAGGAGCTGAAGCCTTGGGAAGGAGCATGTTCAGCTGTTTTGTTGGCATGGTTCATGTGCAGTCTGGTTAGCACTAGAAGCGGTGAAAGTATGGAGCATGCTCACTGAGGTTTGAACCTTTGGAGACTTTAGCTAAACACTAGCATATCTCTACTGAGCATGTGCAAACTGAGATATTTCCAAAGGCTTATAACGTGGCCAAATTTAGACAGAAGGCTACTTCCCTAACAAATTTCAAGACCTTGCTCCAAAGCAAGGGGATACTAGTGCTTCTCAAGTAAAAGGTCAACAGCAAACTTAAAGTTGCAAAACAATGTATTTTACCTAGTCTTGTTCTCAGAAACAGCTGAACCATTTTGGCTGGAAAATTCAGCTTGGGGCAGACACCTGGCATCGAAAATTTAAACCCAAACAGCTGAACTTTGGCTTCTTAAGGGTGCTTGACACTTCCCATTATAATAGTCAATGCTACAAGCATATATATACACATATAAAAATTCATTCAGCTATTTTTGATGTCTATGGCATGAACACAAAAAATAGGAGGGTGAAAAAAGTCTCCAGACTTAATGTTGAGAACATACAGACCTTTATACATTAGTAGAAATATTACAGTTTGAAAAGGAAATGTGCAGTTGAAAGTCTAAATTTGTCCCCATTTTTCCAACTACCCCCCACCTACAGGCCAAAGACTCCCAACGCCTTAATCCTAAACACTATATTCTATATATATATCCACTATGGGACAAATCAATCCTAACTCCACCAACAATCCACATACCAACTATTGAGTCACTCAACCTATTTCACCACACTGCATGTTGTAAACCACAATTAAAGCTAGAAAACATGACTTGAATGTAACCAATGCAATTTCATAGGCCTAAATCTAGAGAACAACAACATTGAGAGGTGTGAACTTCCTGTCACATCTCTATAGGGTGATTTTGGTAAACAGGAGTTTTCAGTAACCATGTTTTTGATATTTTAAGTAACACACACATACAGAGAAAGTTCTGTTTTGGTCACCTTGAAATGAACACAAATTTAACATTTTAATGTGGGTCTACTTTTGGATTTTTTTTTCTAGCAGCTCTAATCCCAACATGTCCAAGGTTTAACCAACTTGTTACAATCAGACATGAATTATTCCAAGGCCAAACTAAATATAAGCATATTTATAAAAGCATATAGTATTGCCATTTCTATGCTTTGGTTGCCTGTCCTATACACAAAACAAAAAAGTGTGTGCTGAGCTTGTGCTAAATAGCCCTAGATTCTTATTTCTAATGTTTTCCTCTTTTAAATATATAACTGTAAAATATTGTGATATATGGATCAAAAACAGCCATGATAATATTACCATGATGAAATGATAACTTACATAAGACAGATCCTATAAAAACTCTCACGTGATTGGTCACATTGAACACTGATGGCAATACTCATGTTAAAAAATAATTTTCACAGTGTTGGGTTTTGGAAACTTTTTTTTGGGTGGGTGTAAAAAGACCGTTATAATGTTTGTTTTAATTCTAGAGATTCAATTCCTTTTTCATTTCTTGGGATATCCTATAGCAATTTCTGTATCGTTCGATACGTCTACTCCAGTTCATCTTCATGGTTTAAACTTGTGCGTATATATATTTATTATTAAAATTATTCACAGATTCATCATTAAGTGGTACATACACAGTCATTTGTAAGCTTTAACTAGAGGAATCTCTTAAAACTGGAAGGTTCATCCATTTTTAATTGTGCAGAAAGTCATTTTACTAGTATTCTACCTATCAGGTGGATTATATTTTGATAGAACCCTTTTCTTTTATGACTGTTCACTGATTCTTTACTCCCTTTTCTCTTCTTTTTAACTGTGTTAAGCTAACGTTTCATCAATTTTGGGAAAGAAAAAGGATTTATATGATGAAATATAAATTGTAATGCTGGCCTAATAAAAAGGATGTATGAATCAGCTGGATTTGTCAAATGCTAAGTTAGACATTCAAGCAATTAACAAAAAAGCAAACAAGAACAAAAGAGATCCCACTATAAATTATGTAAAGTATGTAAATTTATGTAAATCAGCCAAAGTAAAAAAAGTCATTCTATAAATATAGCAAACAAGTTATTATAAAACAATTAAGTTGCTATATAATCCTCAGTAAAAATGGGGCATTAGATAATTAGAAATGCAAATGTTAAGAAAGTTTAGTTTTTATTCACATTTTTAACCACTAACTGTTGCAATTAAAAATGAGGAATTCGTTTACATTTTCTTAACTTCAGAACTATAATGTACCTTGAAGCTGCCATCTTTCATTCTTCTGAAAATACACACTGAAACACAAGTTTGGATATGTGATTATTTCTTTATAAAGACTTTTAAAAGTTGTCTTTATTATAATCAATGTGTTATTTAGGAAAAAAATGTGAGTTCAAATGTGTTTGTGGAGTTCTCCTCACTCCTCCTCTTTTTCAGCTGTGACCTACAGCAAGTGGGCCTTGAAAATATGTTTTCAAGTTGTTACTAAGACCAAACCGGGGTGGGGTAATGCTGGTGGGGGGGGGATGTTAATTAAAAATCATGCAGACAAGTCCCTGGGGTTCATCCTAATTAGCTAACATTTTTTGCAGATGTTAAACCCTGTCTACACTTAGTGGTAAATTGTGTTTAAAACACATTAATTAAAACCTATAGAACAACAGATTTCATAAATAAAACCAACCAACCAAACATATTCCAAACACACCACCTTATTTTTCTTGTCTAGACAGGGGATATTTGAGACAAAACCAATAGTTTACTTTAGCACCGCTAGCTGGCACCAAGTTAAATACAATTTATTTCACTTTTTATAAATTACTTAAGTATCCAGTTTAATATGGATTGGAATCGTGATCTCCCAGTAAGTGCCTAGCCATTGGGGTAGAGTCAGTCCCTCCCTGGCTCAATGACTATTTAAGTATTTCATGCAAAGTGAAACAGCTTCAACAGGAGAGACTGAGAGGAAACCCACCCTAGCATACCCTACAGCCCAATGGTCAGGGCGCTCACCTGGGAAATAGGAGGACTAATCCCTTGCCATGAAAAAATTCTCATTTTTGAATAGTTTGTCATCCCAAACGAGGACACAGAGCTCAAACGACATCATTTATTTGCAGGAGGAGATTTTTAAAAAATCTATTTCAGGAGCCGTAAAATTGATTTTGTTCAGCTTCCTGCCTGGAAGGCTCATGTCAGTTTAAAGTTTCTGTGGGAAAAATCAAAATGACATCTCCCAGGTTGATTTTCCCCAATGAAATTTTTTTTTTAAGATTTTTTTCATCAGAAAAATTTCAGAGGCGCTCTACTCTGGTTATAAGGGGATGGGAAAGGAGGGAACCTTCTCCTGCTCCTCAATTATTCATGAGGAATGGCTGATCTAGTTTAGTTGCTTAACTCTAGGAGACAATTCAGGGCTGTGAATCCCAAGCAGAGATAAGTGCCTCCCTCTGTCTCAGAGTTGGGCATCTAGATCCCTTTGATAGGAACTAAGCAGCACCCCTTTCCTGGCTAGTTTAGGCAGCTACCTGCTCAGTTATCTGGTTCTTTTGAATCCCATTCTTAGGTGCTTAGCTCTCCTTGAGCACTGTATAGGGAACCTGGGACCTGACTCAGGGCTGTGAACTGACTTTCAGTGAGGCACTTTTGAAAATGTGACAAAAGATCTTTTAAAAATGTTACTGTAAGTAGCAAATCATTTTAAAGAATTTATAATTCCATTGTTAATAATCTCCAAATTTAAAAATCATGCTGATCATATCTTAGTCCAACTCCATAAAATATCCAGATTTCAAGATAATCTGTTAGTTTCTCCATAAAACAGTTATAACAGAAAACAATTTGTAGAAGCCCAAATGCAATATTGAAGAGCAGAATTTAAGATAAAAAATGTCACTAATTCAATAATTGCACAGTCTAAGGTTTTTTTTTGATGTCTAGAGGGAGTTTTGTTGTCTACAACATGTATAAGTATAAACAAAAGAGCTTCAGAAAACAGTTTATAATGGTGCTAAATAGAGCTGTCTGGAATATTTGTAGTAAAATTGAAAACACATAACATTTGTCCCTTTAGAATTCACAATGCCAGGAACTCTTACACACACACACAGACCAACAACAACAACCTGAAGCTGAGCTTGTCATGGTGCATTTTTGTGTTTTAAACATGGTTTTGAGAGAAAGCAGTGACATAGTTTAGGCAGGTGTACTTGGTCTGATTTACTGATTATCTGAGCCAAGAGAGTAGGCAGAAGCCATTTTGACTCTGTTTAGAGAAATTTAGAGAGAACTTACAGAAAGTGACTCATCAGGAATTCATGGTATCAGTAACTTCTTTTCCAGTTCCCAAGCCTACAAGTAAAATAGTCTGTAAACTGATTTTTTTTTTTTTTTTTTTTTTTTTTTTTTTGGCTTGGGAACTGATCTTGCAGAGCCTGTCTCCTGAGAGTATACTATACTCCTGTGAGTAAAGTTTGGCAGGATTGGGCCCTTAGAATCTTACTTCAGTATCTATGATACTGACTTTTGATAAGCAGCCTAGCCCAAGATTTGGATTAATTTTGTAGAATGATCATTTCTGGAGTCTGACTTCTCAAGTGCTAGGCCTTCTATCTTTAGTTGATTCTGTATTTTTACACACATGCTTTTATTGTCTTAAAATTCTTATTAGCAATTTTGATTTTTTCCTTTTTGATTCCTCCTAAAATATTTATGTTTAGGGATAGTGATTCCAGCAGTCTACATCCTTCTTTTAATTTGTAAGATCAGAGATCCATACAGAAACTAATTAAAGGGAATTGTAATAGTCTGACTCATAGGTACAGCTGCAGTGAGCTGAGTGGGAGGCTGGCTTGGATAATAGTTTGCTAACACCTTAATTTGCTTTTAAAATATAAAGTGAATGTTTCATTTAATATACATATGTTTCTACTCAGTTATTTATATTCCTGAGTTCCTTGCATTTAATCTAAACTGTGTAATGTGATATGTCATTTAGTTCTGCACTATTAATTGTTACTACTACTTTGAATCACATTTGTGAATGCAGCCTGAGAAATACCACAACTTAAGAGTTTCCAGAGATAGTAAGACCATAGCTGGTGTTCAACAGTACTATTTCCCATTCTCATTCAAATGACTGTGACAAGAATAGATTCATATGATCTTGCAATCATTTTTCCCCTTAGAATATTTTTGAGAGAGTTTGAACTCTCATTTGAGAACCAGGGAAGGTTTCTATAAAAGCCTCTCATTATTAAAAATATATTAAAGGAGAAACGTATGTAGATCAAACCAACCACCACTAGCCAGTCTGAGTATGTGAAGCACATCGCAAAAGAAACCCTAAGAAAGCAGAAAAGAAGGCAGCCAGCTCTGTGATCACTACTCCTCCACTAGGAGACACAGAGGAGTGGAACAGATCCATGGGGAGGAGTGACTATGAAGAAATGCCAAGGTTAATCAGGGATCACTGGCCCTCAGTGCAGGAACATTCTGCCACCCTGGGTCTCCATGGTATTGCCAGTTGTTGCACCCCATTACCCCACTCCACAGTCTTGGAAAAATTGTCAAGAGAAATGAACATACTTCTTGCAATAAATGCAGCTTTTCCTGGTGGCGAGTACATTGCTTTAGTGTTGCCAACAAGATTGCCATATAACAAGACAAACAACCTATAATCTTTGAGATTTAGAAGGACAGACGTCCCAGGTATTTGAGGATGACTTTGGCTTTTTCATCTCTCATCACAAGCTCTGCTGCTCCTGCTCCCTTATTTGTGTCCTCATTTTAGAATAAAAATTCAGCAAACAAACAAAATACACATACAACGATAGGCACCAGGTATTTCCCACTTACTACACCTGACAGAGGCTGTATTTACCTTTTTGTAGGCTGTGATATAACCTTTTTTTCCTATCAGCATTCTTACTCCCTCTTGTCCCCTCCAGCATGTCTTTTCTTTTCTTCTCTTCTGCCAGTCAGCAACCTCCCTTTTTACCAGTAAGGGTCCAGCTAAGTTTCCAGTGCTCTTGCCCTCCCAGCAGACAAGTGCCAACTTGCAGAAGAAAGTGTTTTTTCCACTGCTAAAAGAAAATGGATACCTCTTTACTGGGGATACCCCACTTCCTGGTGGCTTACATGGTTTATCTTCCTCATCTCAGTGCACTACAATGGTAGAACCCATTCATTCTCAAGCACTTACTGAACCACAGAGACTACCAATTATGTAACATGGTTAAATATACTCTAAAGACTATATTGAGAGCCTCAAATCAATGAAAATGATAACACATAGCACTTCTACAAGAGTTGACTTTTTATGTATAGATACTTGAAACTGACCCAAATCCCACAGCCTTACTTCAGACAAAGCTGGTGCTGAAGTCTACATTAGTTGATTGAAATAAATGAAAACTTTGCTTGAGTAAGAACTACAAGACCAGGCCTCATGTGCTTAAGAAGTTAATGATATAGCTTTCATCAACTGAGCTCTGAGCTAGACTTAAAAAGAATTTCCTGCTGGAGTAGGAAGACCAACAAGGAGGTAATGCATGATGCAGTAATGCTTCTGAACTGTGAGTAATAAATTTAGCTGTTGAATTATTCTTATCAACACACTAAATAGTTTATACTGTATATCTCTAAATTACTTTTTACAAATACTTATGTATAGAAAAACAAATGCACCTTGAATTGAATGAATTATGAATGCAAATGTTTTGTTACATTTCATATAGTCTGTGTGTGTTCTTTGGCTCCTGACCCTTTTCAGGGCATTTGGATAAAATATGCTGGTGATATAAGCATAACGAATCATGCTACATAGATATTAGAAGAAAAAAGGAGGCAGGATAAAGGACACAGATACCAGGTCAGAATGGGGCTGGTCTTGAGAATTTGCCACAAGGAAAGTAAAACAAATAGGAGTAAGGACACTTGCAACTTTTGCAAATGAATTCTAGGGTATGTTTGTGTGGATCTGTTATGTTTGATTTGACTTAATCTAAATAAATGATTTAATATCAAAGTGTAGGAGAGCTGGTTGAAAATTTTGTTATTTTCTGAGATGGGGAGGGCCCCTTTTGCATTTTACTTGCTCTAAATCTAGATAATATTCACCTATTGAAGCCTGTTAAGTTTCTTGGTTTTCAAGAACCAAAGCAGAATTTGGACCAGTTTTAAACCTGAATCTAATACAAAATGCACTCAAAATTAGATCAGTTTTAGATAAGGAGCCTATTGCTGTTTCTCTTTGTACACTACTGGGACAAATTCTCCTTAGTTGTGAGCAGGTTATTATTGGGGCTATTCCTATTACTGCTGAAGTGAATTTAGTTTGCTTTATTGAGAAGAAATCTCTCCACTGTACTTTCTCATTATCTGAAGATGTGACGCAGAATGCCCTGCATCCTCTGAGCGGGGGCCAGCAGAGGCCCTTTGTCTGGGCCAGCAGAGGAAGAAAAATGCAAGCCCCCTCTCTGTAATGTTTCCCCTTCTCTATGGGCTTGAGGAAGGGAAGGGGGCTGCTTGGAGGGACTGAAGGTTGCATTGTAAGTTTATTGGCCTGTGTGCACCCAAAGGGAGGTCTTATAAGGTCTCCATCCTCCACCCTGGTGAACCATTCTGTACTCTGAGGAAAAACTCCTCTTTGGGATCAGAGTAAGACTGAGTTTTGGTGCCTTGCTGTGGGGATCATGCTAGTTACCTTTTGGGGGCTGAGAAGGATGTTTTGCCTTCTGCCAGATTGGCCTGAGCAAGTTGTTGTTTTTATCTTCCTCTCAGCATCCCAGGGACCTGTTGGATAGGTTACATTGTAAAAATTGTGGTGGTGTAACTTGGTAAGTGCCCAATTCAGATAATCTATCAATAGGGTGTCTGGTTGCATGAAGAATTGGATTAGGAGAAGGCATTTCTTAAAGAAGGTGGGGAATGGGGTTGGGTCTCTTAATGTCTGCTACAGTGTAGAGACAATCTCCTCTTTCTCCATCCGCTATTAATTCTCATATGAGGGAAAGGAAGTGACATTCCAGCATTGGTTTTGGGACCAGGGCAATGTGGTGTGTGTGGTAATGATTCTGGTTGACAGAAGCCCTTTCCCAGGTGGTACAACTTACAAAGGAAGGACGACCTGCCCTGGATGAGCTATTGCTAGATAGTTCCCAGATGTGTGACTTAATAAAGGTGTGCCCTAGTTAAACCATATTTCCGTGGTCTTGTCTGTCACCTTGCAGTGTCCAGGACAAAGCACTCTTCTGTCTTTATTATAAAAACTGGAGCTATTTAGACTCCCGTAATATAAAAAAAAACTAATGTCAATTGTCAGAAGATAGTGGAGATTAAATGTAGTGCAAAATTAAGGGGAAGTGATAACTTGAGAAAATAAATTAAACTGCTGAAAGCAAAATTCTCCTCTTGGATCCCCATAGATGTACTAAACTTTCATTTCCGCTCTTCTCCAAGATGAATAGATTTCAAGACCAGAAAGGGGCATTGTGATCATCTAGTCTGATCTCTTCTATAAGACAGGACACAGATCTTCCCCAAAATAATTCTTAGAGCAATCTTTAAGAAAAACATCCAATCTTGATTTAAAAATATTCAATGATGGAAAATCCATCACTACCCTTGATAAGTTTGTTCCAATGGTTAATTATGCTCACTGTTCAAAATTTACACCTAGTTTCCCTCTGAATTTGTTTAGCATCAACTTCCAGCCCCTGGGTTGTATTACACATTTTTCTGCTAGATTGAACAGCCCATAATTAAATATTTATCTCCTTGTGGATACTTACAGACTGTCACCCCTTAATCTTCTCTTTAAGATAAATAGATTGGGCTTGTTAGAAAACATGGCTTCTAGTGATAGTTAATCTTTTTTAATCATTCTAGTGGTTCTTCTCTGAACCCTTTCAAATTTATTAACATCCTTCTTGAATTGTAGGCATCAGGACAGGACTGAATCTTCCAGCAGCAGTTGTCCTAGTGCCAAATACACAGGTAAAATAACCTCTGCTCTTACTCCAGATTCCCCTGTTTATGCATCCCAGGATCCCATTAGCCCTTTTGTCCATAGGGGGAGTTCATGTTCAGATGATTATCCATGATAGTCCACAACTCATTATTACTGCTGCCCATGACAGTCCCTTATCATGCAAGTTTGGCCTAGATTCTTAAAATGCATATTGTTTGCCTGCACTCATTTTACCAAGCAGTCAAAACTGCTCTGTGTCAGTGACCTCACACTTCATTACTAATCAGTCACCCAATTTTTGTGTTATCAGCAAATTTTATCAATGATTATTTTGTGTTTTCTTCCAGCTCATTAATAAAAAATGTTAAATATCATAGGGTCAAGACTGATCCCTACAAGACCCCATTGAAAACACACTCATTTGCTGATGACATCCTGTTTACATCTACATTTTTGAGCCTATCAGTTAGCCAGTTTTTAATCCATTTAATGTCTGCCATGTTACCTATATGACATTTTGTCTGGAAAAATAGAATATAAAAGTAACAAGCTAAATGCCATACAAATTCAAAGTCTATTACAACACTGTTACCTTTTCAACCATACTTGTGATCTCATAAAAAGAATCAAGTTAATTTGATAGGATCTATTTTACATAAACCCATGGTGATTGGCATTAACTACGTTTTCCTCCTTTAATTCTTTATTAATGGAGTCTCATATCAGCCACTGTAAAGCTAGGGGCTGAGGCAGGTTAGGGGCAGTCAAGGGCAGTAGTTACATGTACACAGGTGGTCAGATAGCTGGCAGATCAATTGGTATCAGAGGAAGTCCAGGGCAATGGGTGAATTTCTCACAGATGTCAATGGCCAGAAGATCCAATCCAAGGGATCAGGTTAGTTGCATGGGGAGACTAAGGAAGTCTAAGCAGTACTCAAAGGCACTGGTCAGTTACAAGAAGCAGAAGCTGTCTGAGTTGGTGTCTTTATATAATCCAGACACCCAATGAGAGGGTGGCCTGTCCATCCAATCAGGGCCCAGGCTGCTGTAGGCCTTCAGCACTAAGGCTGTTGGTCAGGGGTGCTGGTTTGGTGGATTGCCATAGAATAGCAGTGAAGGCAGCCACCTAAGGAGCTGGCAGGTCTGCGTTCGATACCAGCCTCTTCACAGCTTTTCCATTATGTTGCCTTGACCAATGTGAGACTGACAGGCCTATAAATACCCAAATCATCCAATTTACACTTTTCAAAAAATTGGCACAGCATTAGCTTTCTTCCAGTCTTCTGGAATTTCCCCATTGAAAATCAACTTACTGAAAATCAGTATTAACGGTCCAGTGAGATCCTCAGACCATCTCTCTTAAGACTCTTGGATGCAAGTTTTCTAGACCTGCTGATTTAAAAATGTCTGACTTTAGTAGCTGCTGCTTAATATCCTCCTGACATACTAGTGGAATGAAGAGTGTTAGCATATGACATCATCTTCTTTTCCTCCCCAAATACAGAACTGGAAAATTTATTGAACATTTTTGCATTATTATTGATAGTGTTATTCTACCATTTCCCAAATGCAGTTCTCCCATTCATCTATCTGTACTTAGGCAGATCCAATTGTTGCATCCAGTGCCTGTTGATGATGGTGGTAGATCTGTATGTGAAGGAGAGTATTAGTTGAATATTACTTTGTGTGTCTAACCTAAGAAGTTGTCTACATGGCCCTGCAGTTCAGATTGCTGGGGTGTGAATTGCAGTGCGTACTAGCATGCAGTGCTGTAAATGCCCTGTGTGGATGCTGCTGTTGTAGACTAAAAGACTCCTTGTTCACATTAACTTAGTCCTCTTTAAACAGGACTAAGTTAATATGAATTAGGTACTTTTAGTTCACACCTGTAGTGTTCACATGGGGGAGTTACCATGCAGTGCACATTGCAACTTTTATTCCTGTAGTCCAAACTATGGGGGCATGTAGACAAGTTCTAAATCATTTTGATTGTTCTGTATCAGTATATTAATCTACAGGGAGTAAGAAAAGTGATAAAAATGCTGAATTTCACACCAATGAAATGACAAAGTCATTACTTGGCAAATGAGTATGTAGTCAGGTTAGAGACAATGTTCACACCACACTAGTATTCATTTTAAACTATCCCAATGTTCACTGAAGAAATTAGACTGAAATTTAGATTAAAAGTTTTAGTCAATAACAAGAGTTTACCCACCTGCAGACGTCATCTGAAGCTAAAACTAGATCCTTTAATGCCAGCCTTGCAGCTCAGATTCAGTTCAGTTACAGTGTAAGGCCTTAACCCTGCAAGGAGCTCTTCATGAGCACAGCCATGTAGCTCCAATGGGACTCTGGCGGTGCCAAGAGTCTGACTTTAAAGGAATTACTCATGATTTATACTGGTGAGATTTGTATCCCAAAAGAAGAGCTGAACAGAACTTGAGTTTGCTATTAGACCTACTCTGTTTCATGGCATGCTCAATCCTGTTTTCTGCAATTTACTATAGAACCTGTGGGAAAATCTTACATTTTGTTTTAGAATGTTTACAAATATTACTCTGATTTCCCTCCTTCCCCCCCGCCCCCAAAGTTATAGTCTCATTAGAACTCGGGAGCCATATATTACACCTGATTCTGGACTCAAATATTAGTAGAACTCCACTGGTTTCATTGAGTTACTCTTGATCTATACCAGAAAAAGGCCACTTACTGTGATTCTTACTGGCGGAAAGGATGGAGTAGCTTAATTTACAGAGTAGGACAATGATATACAACCAGCCATCAGGCTTTCTCCTGTGAATACTTTATTTCATCCATTTAAAAAAAATCAATACAATTACAAATAGGACTATTGATTTAAAAAAAAATAAAGCACGCTATCTATAGAAAATAATTCTTAATATTTCTGCAGCATAAAACAAAGTGCAGGATGAAACCCAATAACTGGGAGAGCTGAGGGATGGGATGGAAAATTAATTTTCTTTCCTCCCCATAGTTATATTATTTTAGTGGGATTTGAATGCATCTGCAGACTTCCATATAAGAATCTAATTTGTCTTGTAGTAGTTTCCTGGTGACATCTTTTGGAAACTAATGTTGCATAGGGAATACTTAGCCATTTTAAAAACATGCAGATTTTTGAGTAAATATTTTTTTCTAATCAGAGCCAATTTCTGTGTTTTTGTGCACAAAATAGTTTTGCCAGCTGTAGGATTAGATCTGAAAATAATGTGATGTCCTCAGTTGCTTCCCTTTATCTATTCTGCTGCTATGTAGTATTTTGTTGTTTCTTCTAGGGGAAGGGAGTGACTCAACAAGAATCAAGCTTTGTATGACATGTTGGGGTCCCTTTAAAGTCCATGAGATATGTATGTGAATAATGTTGCTCACAGGGATAAATGTTTTCAGGGCTGGGTCCTTAAAACTGTAACACTTGCAATTCAAAGATATATACCATTTAAAACTGTATCTACTGATCATATGTTAGAGGCAACTAAGTTACAGCATCTGTGCATGAAATCTGAGTGACAAGAGAGCATTATGAATGCTTGTGTGAATTAGAAGATGGTACATTGAAGAAAGTTATTAACATGTATCTCGTTTTCAAGCTCTGCATGTCACATGTCACTTAGTAACTGAAATAATTCAGATTCAGAACTCCCATGTTACTTTTATAGGATTTCACTTCACTGAGCTCCTGAAAGTTACCCAAGACCTTGGGACCTGGGCTGGGAGGCTTGCTCTCAGATGCATAGACATGCCCTATGATACAATCATCTCAATGACATAGCGTCCATGGGGATTGACAGGAACTTCAGAGGTACAGCAATACAGAAAATACAAATTTCCTATCCTGGTATATTGCTGTTTTGTAGGACCTGAAATTCACTGTACTTTTCAGAAGATGGAATGGAGCATTTTCCACTTCTTTTTTTTTCTTTTTTTTTTTTAAACCAACAAAATGGTTTAAGGTACTGAATGTTAGCAAAGTCTTAATTGAGTTACTTGCTTTCCAAAGACAAATGATCCAGATTTGAAGTCTTCCATTAGTGATAGATTAAGCCTTTTTGTTTGCCCTGCACTGAGAATAAAAATGTTATCCCCTGGTTCATTCTAATTATTAGTGGGAAAAAAAACTTGTGGTATGGTGCTCAGACAGCAGATGTCTCAGTCCTTAAGGAGGTGTGGTAGGGGGATCCAATCCCTCCCTCTCTACTGGGTCCCAGACCTCTGCCTTGTGTGAAGCAACACCAGCAGGACCATGCCAGCTGAGAGTCTGAATCCTACCTGTTACCTTTACTTCCTACCTCTGTTTCTTCAGTCTGGTTATGGGCCCTATAGTCCAAAGAAGTCTGTAGTGACTTGAATCAAGTAGTGCCCCCTTTGTGGACCTTTTGTGGTGTCCTGCTGCAGCCTCAGGGCCCTCTGGGCAGGATGGACATAAGTTTAGAGGGATCTAAACCCACAATGTCTCTATAGTTAAATCACACAGTTCTCACTGCTGGCTATTCCTTGATTCAGTGCTTTTTCCCTAGTGGCTGTCCCTACTATTAGGCGCCTAGTGATGGCCCTTTCATGGAGGAAGGGACTAGCTCCTGCCTCTTCACCACTCAGCCCTGAACTGAGCCAGGTCCTTTTATCCCCCCTCAAGGCTTGGCATTGGCTGAAGGTATAGCAGGGTGAGGTTAGCTGGGCCCATAGGCTCTCTTAAACCTCATGCCAGCACAAAAAGGGTTAATCAGCCTCATCTCACCCCTGTATGTTTTATTGGTGGGATGATGTGTACACCACATCAGTAGGTGGCATAACTCATTCATATCAGAATGTTAACAGGGGCATGCATCTTTGTCCCAGAACTCAGCTTATGCCCACCAGCATGACATCAGATGTGATAAATGTAGAGCATGTCAAGTACACCACTACCCTGATATAACGCGACCCGATATAACACAAATTTGGATATAATGCAGTAAAGCAGTGCTCCGTGGGGGAAGGGGACTTTGCACTCCGGAGGATCAAAGCAAGTTCGATATAACACGGCTTCACCTATAACGCGGTAAGATTTTTTTTTTTTTGGCTCCCGAGGACAGCGTTATATCGGGGTAGAGGTGTATATGTTGGAATGCATTGGACACATTTGGTTCTGTTGGTGAAAATAACATATGACAAATAATTTGAGACAAAGTTGGAAACATTTGTGAAAAATCATGTGCCTCGTCTCTCTTTCTCTGTCTCTCTCAAAATAACAGGGGTTTTGCCCTGGCTCATTCAGTCACTACATAAACACTGCACTAGGTTTCTCAACATTGTAACCTGTTGGACATCCACCCACACTGAGAGTCATGGCAAAGAATCAATATGAACTTGTGACATTAATATGATCATTCGTGTTTCAACGGGATTGAACTTGATTGAAAAGCAGGAGTACGGCCCTGATGTTGAAGTGTGTGTGGTTGTGTACATAAGGGTGACCAGATAGCAAATGTGAAAAATCGGATGGGTGGTGGGGGGTAATTGATGCCTATATAAGAAAAAGCTCCAAATATTGGGACTGTCACTGTAAAATCAGGACATCTGGTCACTCTAATACCCTTCTGGCTCTGTCAATCTGTTTCTTCACTTCACCAGGTGGGTGTTGCACTTTAAGAATACTTGATAGATAGACTCTTTCACATTTCCATGTCAACAAGTGGAAATAGGCATATTGTGAACTCCCAGATTTTTAAAAGAAACAGCCTTCATTTCTTTCATCCTATCCCTACAGGCAGTAGTGCCTGGATATTGAACAAAAATCATTTTACATTTAGCTGTTTATGGGTGGTCTTCACTCCATTCTATGTCTTTGAATAATCCTAATCAATTAATGTAAAAATAGAAATGAATTTACAAGTACAGTCAGTTCCCAGTTCACAAAAAAATTATGTAAGGAAGAATTTAAAGGGCAGAAAAATCAAGGAATAGATACAGCATTAGTTTTGAAAAAATGAGTTTCCAACCTTGCAGTTGAATGCATTCTCAGCATACTAGAAGTACACAATCTGGCCCAGATTTTTAAATGAGAGTCATACTGTTAAACCCCTGAATGGCATGATCTGGTCCTATGTGAGAAATTTGATTTTAGTGAATGTGATAAACTCATTTCAAGTTGTAACTGTATAAGAATGGTAAATAATGAAGAACACAGGTCACTGATACAGAACAATCTGGATTGCTTGGTAAACTGCATGCAAGGAAACAATGTGTGTTTTAATAAGGCTAAATGTATACATCTAGGAACAAAGAATGCAGGTCATACTTATAGGAGAGGGTATGCTTTTCTGTGAAGCAGTGACTGAAAAAGATTTGGGGGTTGTGGTGGATAATCAGCTGAACATAAGCTCCCAGTGCAAAGCTGTAACCAAAAGAACTAATGTGATCCTGAGATGCATAAACAGGAGAATTTCGAGTAGGACTAGAGAGATTATTTTACCTCTGTATTTGACACTGGTGTGACCACTGCTGGAAGTCTATATCCAGTTCCTACAATTCAAGCAGGATGTTAAAAAATTGAAGAGAGTTCAGAGAAGAGCCACAAGAATGATGAAAGGATTAGAAAATGTTTTCTACTAATAGTCAAAGAGCTCAGCCTATTTAGCTTAACGAGGAGAAGGTGAAGGAGTGACTTGATTGCAGTCTGCAAGTGTCTACATGAGGAACAAATGTTTGATAATAGAACCTTCAGTCTAACAGACAAAAGGATAACAAGATCCAATGGTTGGAAGCTGAAGCTAGACAAATTCAGTCTGGAAATAAGGTGTAATTTTTTTAAGTGAGTGTATTTAAATTTGGAACAACTTATCAAGGGTGGCAGAGGATTCTCCATCATTGAATATTTTTAAATCAAGATTGGATTTTTTTTCCTAAAAGATATGCTCTAGGAATTATTTTGGGAAAGTTCTATAGCCTGTGTTATACTGGAGGGGAGACTAGATCATGTTCCCATTTGCCCTTGGAATCTATGAATCTATGGAAACTTTAAAAATCTATGGAAATTTTAAAAAATCAAAGAAAAGAAAGGCACTATACAGTATGCATACTAATAGTTCACACTGGGATGGGGTGATTTTCTATTTAACTGTTTTTTTTTTCTTATCTCCTCTATTCTACAACTCAGTTTTCTAATTTGAAATTTATTTGCAGTGTTGTTGTAGCCATATTGGTCTCAGGATAAGAGAGAGACAAGGTAGGTGAGGTAATATATTTTATTGGGTCAACTTCTGGTGGTGGAAGGAGCAAGATTCTGAGGAAAAGCTCTGAGTTACCCCAAAACTTGTCCTTTTCACCACCAGAAGTTGGTCCCATAAAATATATTCTCTCATCTACCCTGCCTCTCTCTTGTAAAATTCTAATAAATTTCAACAACTCTTTAGTATTTCTCTATTTGACATCTTACCAAGTTATTGTTCTGTATATGATATCTCTTCAGAATAGTAAATATAATTGGAGATTTCATTTTGTTCTTCCTATGTACTGCATATTTTTATTTAATTTAAGTAAGTATTATCCTTTTGGAAGGAAAAATGTTATGTGAAATTATACAAAAACTGCATTTTTGTGTAACTGATCATTTCTCTCATCAGTCTTTTTAGTTTAATTGAGAATGCTCAACAGTTAAAAAAATAGTTTTAGGATGGTGTATGCAGGTGTTCTCACCATGACTAAAATGATGCCTATTTATCTCTGTCTCTTACAGACACATAATTGTTCTCTTTGTTGGCTAATTAGTAGAGTTGTATAGCAGACAAAGAAATTGTATCCTCTTCTGGGGGCAGGGAGTCATATTTTCCCAAACTAGTTTATCTCCTCGCTGCCTGAAAGGAATCAGACGTTTTGCTATTACCATTGGTTTCTACATTATATAGCACACAACAATGAAGGGTGAAGAGGATTAGAGAAAGAAAGAAAATGTGTGTGGGAATAACAAAGCTGAACCAAGAGGTTTTTTGTTTTTTTTTCCCCTTCCTATCTGTTATGGCGTACTGGTTCTCACTCCACTGTTAAAATTTCACTCTGAAAGGGTTTAGAATGGAGCATAAATTCCAGATTACTAGCTGTCCTTTCCATGTGAAATTTCACATTGTGTCAGATTTTATACCCTTTGAGATTTCTATGTACTTTATGTTTGGATTCTCTTAATACATTTTTAATAGGAAGTGTTTCAACTTGGCCTCAGCTAAAATTTATCAGTTCTACATTTTATTGTAGATGTCCATTTTCAGCAATATTTTGAGTCTACACAAACATTAATGGAGAGGTGAATCTTGAGTAAATCTGCTGCAGTGGGTAGCGTTTTTTTAAATAAATAAATATTTAGGATTAAGGGGAATTGTTAGCTGTTTTTGTTCACAGTCCTATCTGTGGTGCTAAGATAAATGATACTATATTTGTGTATGTGTACGCCAGTGTTTCTCAAACTGGGGTCACCGCTTGTGTAGGGAAAGCCCCTGGCAGGCTGGGCCAGTTTTTTTACCTGCCCCATCCGCAGGTCCGGCCGATCGTGGCTCCCACTGGCCGCGGTTCGCTGCTCCTGGCCAATGGGGGCTGCTGGAAGCGGAACAGGCCGAGGGACATACTCATGTTGCTTTCTGACAATAAAACCATATCAGTTCCCTGGGTTCCTTTCTTTGGGCCTCTGTTAATGTTTGACTCCCCACAAAGTCAGGAGGGTTAGCCTATTTTTTCTTGCAGGGAGTTCCCCCTTCTTCCTTCTAAAGGAGTCCTGACTGGGGACCAACTCTGTGCCAATCCCCCTTGATTTTTCACTCAAACCTGGGTGGACTTCCTGTATATTGGTTGGCCCATTTCCTAGTTACAGTCACATCTCTAGGATCTTTGACTGTTAAACATGATTTCAGGATGGAAGGAGGGGATAGAATTTCTAGCACTGTTCTAAACCAATTAATTCATAGTCCTCATCAACCATGAAAGCCCTCAACCAGTTCACCATGTTGTTATCTAATCCTTCATTTGAGTTGAAACCCAAGCACGGGTCATGTCCCCTTTTTTTTCTGAATTCCCTGAAATCTTCTCCGATCTGCTCCACAAATCAGTTTAAACTTTTGTAACAAAACTTGTTTACATTGCTCATCATCTCTATGGTCCTCTCTGTCGGTAAGGATGAAAATGTCCAAAGCCTTTGTCCCCGGCATTAGTGGAGTGAGATATTATGTCCTCTTGTCCCACTTAGTTCAATTCACACCCGATTTCAAAAGCATTTAAAAACACATCCGTGTCATTCCAGTCCCTAAAGCGAGGAAGTAATTTGGAGTCGATGCCGTCCACTGTAACAGGTACATGGGATCTGGTTTCACATATCGGACTGTGGTTCTATCAGTGCAGTTTCTCCATCCTGAGCTAATGTTGCCACACCTGGTCCTGCTGGTGCAGTCTCTCCATTTCAAGGTGACATTGACACTCCCTCTCCTTGCCTCTCTCCTCATGCTGCTGCTGGTTCTTCTGGTCCTCAAGCAGCTGGGTTTCCATATTCCCTGGACTGTTTGTCCTTGACTCATACTTGTGATTCTTCCTCCTGATTGTCCCTTTTATCCATCCTGTCATTATTTTCCAAATTGAAGAGTTTACTAAGGTTGCCTAGCAAAACTTCTTAAGACCGTAACATTAGGTTTTATGCCATGTTTACTCCCCTCTGATCCTGGGGCTGCAAGAGTTGGACTGGTTTCCAGTACAAGTAAGAGGAGCCTCAGAAGTCACTCTGCCCTCTGGGATCACTGGAGCATAATACACTCTGGCCCCATCCTACCCTGGGACTCCTACTACACAAGTGAAAATTGGGCAGGTAGCATACAGCTGGCTCTGTCAGCTCATGCATGCTAAGTTGCTGCCTTTAAGTCAATTTGCACCATCTTATGAGATGCAAGTGTCTGGACTGTTGCATCAGTTAGCTTTAGAAAAGGCATTAAACAGGGGTCTCGAAGACCCCACTTAGAATTCTCCACTCTTGGATGCTTCCATCATTTACTGGCAAATAATATCTACATCTAAAAAAGAAACAGGAGTAAACTTTAATTCATTCATTCTGCCAAGTACACTTATATTCACATTATGCAGCAAACTGAAGTCTGTTCCAATGGTATCCCTTCGTTTAAAAATACTAATTACCTAAAGCATTGAGAAAGTTCAAGTATAAGAAATTAACATTTCTGCCATTAGAGATATCATTGCTTTTTTTTTTTTTTTATCAAGAACATTGTCCTACTTTCCCTTTTAGGTCCCATGTGCCTTCATACTTCCAAATAATCCAAATTTATGATCAGCATTTCAGTTTATCTCTGCCACAGGAGTACAAAAAACAGACTTCAAAGCCATCTTTGTTCTGTACATGTATATCAAAGGAAACACCTATTTTATTTTGCTTCATCAAAGTCCATTAAGTACTATTTTAGCATTAGGGAAATAACACAATTTGACATTCAGTGAATTTGATATACATCAATGTGTCTTCATTAATTCTTTCAGCTAGGTTTTACTTTTTAAAATCACATAAAAATTGTGTGTGTGTGTGTATATATATATATATATATATATATATACAATTTGTCTAATGAACCATTTTATTAAAAATGATTAAAAGCATAGAATTATGATAGTCTAAGAATTTTTAGCAGGTGATAATTCTATGAATTATGGGTTTATCGTCCTTTTAACTTACACAGTCACCCTTCAGCATTGTGGTGCTGGTTCTGAATTTTTCCTTGATTCATTTATGGAAATCTTAAACCATTGTGAAAAGTTCTGACACTGAAGTATTTTTTAAAGCTCTTGTTAAGGTTAATCAAAGTCACTTAAAAGCAATCCCTAAAAGCTTCTTCAATATATAGGAAATGAGTCTTTCTTCACAAATACATTTTAGAATAATGACATGAGTTTAGATTCCCAAGTAATGTGTGACCCTGATGCTCATTAGCAGAGGAATAATTTATACTTGTGAAGCTGCCTGTGGTGTTCAGGGCAAAAAGTGTTATGTTTCAATGATAAACTTCTGCTTAACTGATCCTTTTAGACAGTAGTACCATGTATAGCTGGAGTCTCTCTTTTTTTTTTTTTTTTTTTTTTTTTTTTGTACCATTCTTTTCTTGACTCCAAGAAATAACACTGCATTATTTTTACATAACCATTGTTGACAAAGCTCTGAACATTTAGGATTTCATGGCTGTTGCTATGCTGTGCAACTTTGCCACTCAGTACTCCATTGCAAGGAAAAATTGCAACAGTTCAGCAAGGAAATTAGCAGCCTTGCATATCCTATGAAATTAAAACATTTACCTAGGACACTGCCATGATTTTTTTTTTAAAGTCCATGATTTTCCAGGGCCTTTATCATTGGGTGGTGGGTTGGAGGAGTTATGCCATGCATGTAGAAATAAGTTAAGAATATTAAAGTTGCAAAGTGGAAAATATAACAGTTAGTCTCAGTTCTGGCATTTCCTATCTATACCACCTGAATTCTGCCACCTTGTGCATTGTGATATAGTGTTTAATTATACGATCACAGTGCAAACCTATGTCATGTTTGTCTGAATTTATGTATGTATTAAAATACCTTAATGTGCCAGTGGCAAGTTCTGTTTGGTTGAAATGTAAATAAATATGCACTAAAACTACCAGACTAAAAGTCACTTGTGCATTTCCTATTAGACCTTTGATTTGGATTTTAAAAAGCACTCAATATTGGACTAACTGTGACTCCAGTTAGAGTGAGGATATTCTTCCATTGACTTCAGTGGGAGCAGAATTAAGCCAATGCTTAATGCTTCTGAAAATCTCACCATTGTTCGTTATAGGCAAGGCTGTTTATTATTGAGGCTGCTTCCCACTTTTCATGATAACACCTTGTGTTCAGTTCCTTATAACTTTGCCAAACTTTAACCAGTTGGGCTGAAAATTTCCATGTCTGACTCTAGAGCTTCCATGCTTTGGAACAGAGGCTTGAAATTTGGTGGAGGGTAGCCTTTGTGTGGGGCACCTGCCTTTTGCCATCCATATTAAAAATTCACCCACATTTGGCCAAGACATAAGCCTTTGAAAAATCACATTTCACACATGCTGAGTAGAGACTTTTAGATCTGAATAGCTAAATTCCCTGAAAATTCTATCTGTACTGGGCATGCTCCAGCTCAGGGCTGAGCAGGACTTTTTTCCATGCAATTGCAGTGTTTTGCTCCTGTGGGCCTTTCAGGCCACTTGAACTGAGAGCAGTGAGCCTGTCTCTCCTGTGTACTCTATGCAGGGGAAGTAGATTGGGACAAGGAGCCTGCTGGATTGAGAGACTAGGACTAGAGGCTGGAAGATGGGGAAACTGGGAATTTGGGACTGGAAGTTCTGGCACTGGGAGTCTGGGACTGGATAGGCAAGGATCTGGGGACTAGGGGCAGGGGAGGAAACTGGTGGTGGGGGAGAGGGGATGGGAGCAAGGAGGTGAAAAGGAGACTGAAATCAGCTGAAGCGCTAGGGGGACTGGGTTTGGCTGTGCAAGGAGACTGGGGCTGGTATGAGAAGCCTGAGGAGTGAAGACTGGGATGCCAAAGTGAGAAGAATAGAACTAGCATTAGGCACCAAAGGTGGGGAACAGACTGGACTGGGGCAAAAGATAGGCTGGAGGGGACAGGGTAGAAAGTAGCATATGGGCGTGGGGCAGAAGAATCTACTAGAGCACACTACCCTTCAGAACATGAAGTGAAAGCCAAGATCTCTGAGTCTTAGGGCTTGTCTTCACTACGGGGGTAAGTTGATCTAGGTTATGCTACTCCAGCTATGTGAATAACTTAGCTGGAGTCAATGTAGCTTAGGGTGACTTTCCTGGTGTCTTCACTGTGCTGGGTCAACAGGATACACTCTCCAGTAGACTTCCCTTACTCTTCTTGGAGAGCTGGAGTACCGGGGTCAGCCAGAGAGTGCTCTGCCATCAATTTAGTCTTCACTAGACCCTCTAAATTGATCCCTGCTGCATCAAGTGCAGCAGCGTTGATCTCCCCATAGTGAAAATCAGCACTTACTACTCTTCTGCTGTCAGAAAAAATCTGTGAAACCCACTGGCAAATTATTCCATCACCCCCTAATGATGGTCCAGATAGAGAATGACAACCAACTTTTGCTATCAATTTATTATATTAGATCAAATGACAAAAGTCTGTGCAGTGGGTGTAAATGTTCCAACCCATGTGCATATCCATAGGATACCAAGGTGGAATTTCTTTTTTTTTTTTCAGTTTGATTTTTTTAAAACCTAATAAATTACTTACACACAAACACACACACACACTGTTAAAAACAGTATTAAAGGTGCAAAGTCAAGAGTTCAAATGTTAGGAAATGCCCCAATCCAGATTGCCTCTCCACTAGATAGTGATATTTTAACAACAGATCTTAAGGCTCCCTCCCTTGCTCTAGAGCAGTGGTTCTTAACCTGGGGTGCACGCACCCCCTGGGGGTGTGAGATGCCCTTTCTGGGGGTGAGAAACATGCCAGATTTTTTTAGAAGGTAAATCATCGAAAACACAAATTAAGCACAGGCATGTAAGTACAACTACTTTATTTCCTCAAACCTATGTATTTTTTAACATTATATATGCTTTAATGATTACTGCATTAAATTTTAACTGAAAAATTAAAATAAATGTATAATTCTATCTCTTTCATTCTATAGTTATGATATATCTAGGTTTAAAGAACTGATCTACTTCAACGATTTTTGATAAGGGGTGCGAGAACCTATTTTTGAGAACCAAATGGGTGCGGGCTGCAGTAAAGGTTAAGAACCACTCTAGAGGAATCTATACACTACCGGTTTGCATTTTATCATTGCTTTATACGTGGTTAAGTGAAACACCTGTTTATATTTCCTCAGTACCAACACTTCAGTCAAACTCACTATTTTTTCTGAATAAAGCAGAAAACTAGTGAGACATGCTAAAAGTTGAAGGATTGATTGAATATTAGTTTTGAAGAAAAGCAAGGTATGACATCATTTTCAGAGAATGGACCTGATCAAACACTTTTGTGTGGATCCAGACTAGAACAGAAAGCTACTGTGAGGTGTACAAGTTTCCTAATTACCATTTGCCTAACTTTAAACATTCTATTTTAAATACTTCTTATATGTATTCACTTTCAAGAAAACTATAATTTGGAAAAAAATATGTATCTTTAATTGAAGTCACTAAGTCATTAGATAAAGCTAGAAATCTGGTAAAACCCTGTAAATGAAAGCCAGTCTCTGTGAAGAAGCTTATAATTGGTTCCATTATTCCTCCATATACCATGGGCTTTTCATACTTGGGCTACATTACCAGACCAACACTATCAACAACTGGTCACAAAATCGGCTCTAATAACTTTAACCTTCTTTCTGTTCCATTCAGGTTCTTATACCACACCCTTCATTATAACAGTTGAGTACCTAGGAGAGTATAAGCTAGTGAAACTGAGAAAGAGAGCATAAATGACTGGCCCAAGGTCACACATGAAGTCTGCAGAAGCATCAGACCATTTATCAGGTCATTAACCACAAGCCTTCCTTCCTCCTTCTGTGAAGCCAGTAACTTAGGGCTTTTCTACACTTACTGGGGGATCGACATGCATGAACTCTGCATCAGCGGTCGATTTAGTGAGTCTAGTGAAGACCCGCTAAATCGACTGCAGATCGCTGTCCCATCAACTCTGGTACTCCACTGGAACAAGAAGCGCAAGGGGAGTCCACGGGAGAGCATCTCCCGTCGACATAGCGTAGTGTGGATCCCGCAGTATGTAGATCTAAGTACATCGACTTCAGCTACGTTATTCATATAGCTGAAGTTGCATAACTTAGATCAATCTCCCCCCGAAGTGTAGACCAGGCCTCAGTTTGGCTGGCATTGCTTTGTTCATTTGGAATAGGTAGAAGGGCTACAAGGAATAGTCAGGCCAGACCAGAATATCTTAATTTCCTCATTAAAATAAGCTATGTCTGAAAAACTAGAAGAAAAATGTTCCGAAACAAAGTTTCCCTACATTTTGCCTTTGTTTTTATTATTTTATTTATTATTTGTACTATGGCAGTCTCAAAAGTCACCCATTTTGATACTGATTATAAAAAAGAAAACAACACAAGAAGACATGACCTCCTCCCCCCCAAAATTGCCACCTGATACTCTTTACTTTTCCAGGATCCCTTATAGGAGAGATCATCTCTCTTCCTACATTCATGCATTCCCTGCAGTTTAAAATGCTTTTAAATGTGCTGGCATTAAACACAAAAACAAGAAAAACCTCAGAGAAAACATAACACACAAATAACCACAGAACTTCGCATCATAATAATCATTTTGATTTTAATAATCTCAGCTTCTGCCACTGGGGAGTTTTCATGGGCCAGCAACCAGAGAGTCAATTTCTCATGGATTTTACCCCTAATGCATACATAGACTAAGGAGAGTTAAATGTCATGTGGCTCAGTTCCCATTTTTTGGCTTCTCTGAAACTTTAACTTTGCATTTGTAGATGTGGTGTAAAGCCTATATATATTTTCCTGGAAGCTTTCTGGTGACCATTTACTATGGCATGTTTTCAAGGATAAATGGTTTATACAAAACTCTATTGCCCAGATCCACATCTGATGTACATCTATTTAGTTCTATAGAAATAAATGATAACTGAGTTTGTGGGACTGACAACTTTTTCAGACATTCTAGGCAAGCAGAATGTAATCAGGGCTGGTACTTTATTTCAGCCACATACTTTCTGCACAGTGGCTGAAATATTTAAAACAACGAGGAGTCTGGTGGCACCTTAAAGACTAACAGATTTATTTGGGCATAAGCTTTTGTACATTAAAAAAAAACAGTTCTTCAGATGCATGGAGTGAAAATTACAGAACTCAATGCATCTGAAGAAGTGGGGTTTTTTACCCATGAAAGCTTATGCCCAAATAAATCTGTTAGTCTTTAAGGTGCCACCGGACTCCTCGTTGTTTTTGTGGATACAGACTAACACTGCTACCCCTCTGATACTTGAAATATTTAATTTCAACACCTGTGCACCTAACTTTCATCACATGGAATATGTGATAACCTATCCAAACCTACACCTACTATCCTCAACTTATGCATTTTCATTTTCCTCTACATATGGACCTCAGCAAAACTAACATGATTAATATGTTCCTACTCTTGGAAATGTTGTTCGGTTAGGTCCCAATGCTATTCAGTTACAGCCCGAATGGGAAACTTTCATTGATTTCAATGAGCTTTGAATTGGGACTACATTGCACAGGCTGGCCTGGAACCTTAAATAGCCAAACATATTGCACCCCTAGATGCAGTTCGTAATGTGTTACTTTAAGGGCTAGAACCTCAGCTGATCACCATTATTTGCATGGGTTGGAAATTAAATGTTTTGGCCACCACGCAGGAAGAATTGTGGCTGGGGTAAATTTATCAGCCCTGAATTTTGTCAACAACCTTGCCAAAGTAAGTGGCTGAGGGAAAATCCATGAGTCCCACAGACTCACTTGCAAGAGGAATAGAGATAACTATTGCAGGTAGAGTGGGTGAGGATGCATATTGATGATTTGGGAAGGTGCAGCACAAGACAGAGTACAGATGGCGATGCAAAAGAGATTAGGATAGTACAATATGATGGCCAGATTTTTTTAAACTGAAGAAATAAAATAACCAGCAAAGCTTAAAAGTAAAATAAAATCTTCTTGTATTTGGCCAGCAGGTGAACTGACCCCGCTTACAACAATAATTGTAGGTAGCATACGATGAGAACTGACCCCTGAACTTAAATATATGTATCTAACAGATGACTTCTGGCATTACTGGGTTCATACTTAAAATATAATTTACACACGCACACAAACACAATGCAGACCTTTTTTTAATCATTACAGTCCAGCATTAGAAAATGTGCTGTTAGTTACATATCATAATACACTACAGTCATATAGATCACTGATCTAGATTACAGATGCTTTTATTGTATACAGAAATGAGAAAACACTTAACCATGTTTGTTTACCAATGGGACTGGTAAAATGATGTGCTAAAAGAAAGCAATGCAACACATTTTTAATTGTTTGCTTTTGACACCATTCCTGCAAACCTAATTGACAACCCAATACCCAAACTGACACTAAAAAAAAATTCACATGCAAACTGATTGCATTAGCACCATTTTTTAAGTCACTGCTTGGGGATGTAGATGTTACAGATTTGGAACTCTTCATACACTTAGGACTAAGGTTCAATTCTGCAGCCTCAGTGTAGGCAAAATTCTCATTAAAGATAGTGAGTCCGATTTGCTTTAGCCCTGCACCTTGTCAATTGGGTCCAGTGAGAGTTAACCTGCAGGAACAGGTTCTAGGGGTGCAATATGTTTGGCTATTTAAGGTTCCAGGCCAGCCTGTGCAATGTAGTCCCAATTCAAAGCTCATTGAAATCAATGAAAGTTTCCCATTCGGGCTATAACTGAATAGCATTGGGACCTAACTGAACAACATTTCCAAGAGTAGAAACATATTAATCATGTTAGTTTTGCTGAGGTCCATATGTAGAGCAAAATGAAAATGCATAAGTTGAGGAAAAGATTTAAAATGAATATATTCAATTTTTTCTCCCTATTTGTCCTCTTGCAATGTTGTGTATTGCTGCTCTCTTCTGAATGTAAGGTCAGATTTCCTCAACTGTATGAGTGTACATAGGGCCGTCTCCAACTTTTTTGCCACCCCAAGCGGCGAAGTGGGGGGGGGAGATAAAGACGATCAGCGGCACTTCAGTGGCAGCTCAATTGTGCTGCTTCAGTCTTGGGTGGCAATTCGTCGGCAGCTCAAAGAGGAAGAGAGGGACTGAGGGACCCGCCGCCAAAGACCCGGACGTGCCACCCCTTTCCAATGGCCACCCCAAGTACCTGCTTCCTTCACGGATGCCTGGAGCCAGCCCTGAGTGTACATGTATGTGACCATATCCGCTTCTGTCTGCAGCCTACAATGAATCCAAGTATTACTATGTAAACATGACTCTCTCAAGGGTTGCTACTAGATTGGATTAGATTAAAACCACTGGCAGTCCTTAGGGGCCTAATATATCTGCAGCATCTCTAAAACTGGCAGGTTCATCTCATTCTAAGCCACTTGACATCACTTATGTGAAGCCTGTGAGGTAACTATGACTATAGCAGAAGCCCCTCTGAGCTACAGAGAGAAACAAGGGATTTAAGTGGAAAATCCTTGCTTATTCTTTTCACAGGAGAATTTAGCATTAACCTTTTGCCAACTGCTGATAGAGGCAGCAGAACACGCCTGCTTTTCGAATGAAATAATTGGCTATGTCTTAATCTTCAGTCATAATTACTTGTTTTAATTCCATTGCTTTTAATATAATAGAAGGAAGTTTTTGAAGGGTCAGCGGAAGAAAGGTTAAACTTATCTATTAAAACATAAAATATTTAATTTCACTTCTTGGCTCCTTTTACCCTTTTACCTGGGATTGGAGGTGCCCACAATTCTTCACCACCCCTTCCAATCCATGGTACTGGATCATAGGTCTTGAAATTCCTGTCCTTTCTTTCTTCAAAAATTTCTTGAGAGAATCTTTCCATTACAGCCTCAGTATTTCACATCCTTTCTTACTGTCCTCTTCCTCCCGTGTTTTCTTTGCTGGGTCATTTTTCTCCAGTTCTTATCACAAGTTCAGCCCACTTCAAACATGTGTTCTCCAGCCAATCTATCTCTGAGATAGATCACCAAGTTCATGTTCCGCCTAATTTTTTTTCCATGAGCACACTAGCTACTCACAGCTTGCTTGCCATTCCCCTTAGTATGCTATTTTCTAATACCTTCTATCTCCAATAAGATCCACTATTTTCAAACCATAGAGCAGACAGGAATAAGCACACACATGATACACTTTTTTCCTTTCAGTTCCTTACTTAATTGTTGGTCCCACAGTACTCCTGCAACCTTTTCCACTGCTGCCCTTACACATTCGGTTCTTCTTTTCAGTTGTCTCCAGTGGCACTAAGTGTACTTCCCAAATACACAGATTCTTTCTTCTTCTTCAACTTCTCTCCTGAAACTTCAATAAACAGCTCTTCTTCCACCTTCCCTACTTGCTTAATTTCAGTTTTCATTTATATTTCCATATTTACCAATTCCTCTTTGCTGTCAGCTAAAAGAGACAGATTGTCAGCATACATTAATTTTCTCTGTGTCCATTGGTGTGGTTCTCCTATTCAGGGCTGGCTCCAGCTTTTTTGCCGCCCCCAAGCGGCGGGAGGTGGGGGGGGCAGGAAATGATTGAGTCACCGCCAAATTGCCGCCAAAGACTGAAGCGTAGCGATTGAGCTGCCACCGCGAGGAGGAAGCGTGGGAGTGAATTGCCCCCGCCGAATTGCTGCCGCAGACCCAGACGTGTTGCTTCCACTTTCTATTGGCCGCCCCAGGCACCTGCTTCCTTCGCTGGTGCCTGGAGCTGGCCCTGCTCCTATTAATTAACCCCTCAATCCCACAGTCATCTCAAAATTCTCAGAAATTCCATGTATTGTTACAATCTTACTACTTGATCCTCTACAGAACTCCTCTATCATCTCTGCTTCTTGAAGATCCCTTCCCATCCATCTGAAAACTCCAAACATCAGTTCCTGTGGAACCAAATCATATGCTCTTTCAAGACCAATAAATGCTACACAGGAGTTATCGCCTCCATTTATCATTCTTTCAAACATCTATCTCACTGCAAATATTGCGTCTATAGTACTCCTTCCCTTTTAAAAGCCATGCAATGCTTCTTTCCTGTGTTTTCCTCCACCTTGCATCACAACCTTGCCTCCAGAAGTCTCTCTAGGACTTTGACGATGAGTTAAAAGGATGATGCCCCCAATAGGTGACTGGATCATATGCATCACTCTTATCCTTCCAAAAAAGCACAATGAATCCTATTCTCCAATCATCTGGTATCCTTGCTTAATCCCAGCAAACATGCAGTAATCTATGAAGGTACTTTACTCCAGTATCTCCAACTGTTTTGGTCATATCAACCATTATCTCCTCTTCACCAGCTGCCTCACCATTCTTCATCTTATTCAGTGCTTCTTCATCCTCCTCTACAGAGATTGATACCATTTGAGGCTTCCCCATAATTGCTGGCAGTAATGTTGACATCGTACATATAACCCTACTCTCTACCATCAGCCATAGTCCTATCAATTAGTCTCCTTCTCTTTCTACCCTCATAACACCCTCAGCAATCTCTGGCCTCATGATGAACATAAAACATATATTTTCTTTAAAACCTTTGGTTCTTTCTGTGACTCTTTCTGTAAAACTGCTTTGAGCAATCTCCCTCAGAAAACCTTCCTGTGGTTATCATGGAAATACCAAGCTGAAATACCTTTTATTTGGTGAATCATAGTTGTATGTGCACTGATGCTGATCCCTCTGCAGCATGAATATACATGAAGATAGCAGCAGAAATCAAAATACATGGAAGTCTGGGTTGTGGCCTCCCCTGTACGTTATGTATTGCTCTGACTAATAGACATGTTCAAATCCTAATTTGGCCTGAAGTTTTAAGGCACCAGGCAGATTAAATGAAAAGCAACAGCACTCCTAAAAGATCAACTATTGTTTTATATGCATATACAATTTTGGTGAGCTGCTGTTGGCTTGGCATTTCTGAATACAAGGCCAGTTCTTTAGCCTCTTAAGGAATTTAGACACCCAGCACAATGTGAGCTGGCATTTAACTCCCTTAATCTCATTTGAAAATCTCAGTTTTGCGACTTAAATTTAGGCACCCACTTTTAAAAAATCTGAGCCCTAACCTCTTAGTTCCTGTCTTGGCTGAGTCTGTGGTGTAGGAAACTATTGTTTAAATTCACCAGGGATCACTTGTACTTTATGAATCACATTTAAATCTTTTCAGCATTATGGAGAGAAAATTAAGCACTACAATTTGTCATGCATATTTGTGAATGTTCAGCTGATTAAAAGTGGATGGTGAATATCATGGGTTGAGATGGCCTATTGAATATTTGTATTACTGGAACACCTCTCTTTCGTCACTGACTTTTTAATGGAATATATTAACATGTTCATTTTAATTCAACATAGCTAGTATACTACAGTCCAGAGGAGAGAATATCCCATTTACATCATTTAAGTGAAAATGATGTTTAATTTATATGAAAAACAAGTATACACTATATGTTTGTCAAATTGTGGGATGTGAATTGCACCTAATACTTAGTTTAGTGCTACCTAGAAAAATAATATTGATAAATAGGTCATAATTTAGCCATGAATGGTTTATATGATCTGTGAAAGTGGCATTATTTTAAATTATTTGAATTTAAAAAAAAAGTCATTAACATAGTAAAAAAAGATAAATTGTGACCAGATACTTAACACAATTAATACTAACAACAAGGGGGAAGGAATGCAAGCCAAAATAGAGAGAGACCAATTTACAGAATATTGAGATAAGTTAGATGTACTAAAGTCAGCAAGGCCTGATGATATTCACCCCAGGGCACTTAAGGAACTAATTGAACCAACCTCAAACCATTAGCAATTATCTTCAAGGACTCATGGAAGATGAATGAGGTCCCAGAGGACTGAAGAAGAGCAAACATAGTATCTGTTTTCAAAAAGGGTGAACAAAGAGGGCCTGGGGAATTATAGACCAAGTCAGCATAACTTTGATTCTTGGGAAGATACTGGAACAAATTACTAACAATCCATTTTATAAGTACCTAGAGGATAATAGGATGATAGGTAATACCTAACAAGGATTTGTAAGGACCAAATCATGCCAAGCCAACCTAATTTCCTTCTTTGACAGTGTTACTAACCTTGATGTGGGGAAGCTGTAGACATGGTAGATCTTGATTTCACTAAGGCTTTTGACAAAGTTCCGCATGACATTCTCATAGAAATCTAGGGAAATGTGATCTAGATGAAATTATTATACTAAGATGGGTGCATAACTAGCTGAAAGAATATACTCTGCGTAGTTACAATGGTTTGCTATCAAACTATGGGTGGAGTGTATCTAATGGGGACAGGGATTTATCCTGTGTTGGTACTATTCAATATTTTCATTAATGACTTGAGTAATGGAATGGAGAGTATTCTTATAGAATTTGCAGATGACACCAAGATGGGAGGGGTTGCTGGTATTTTGAAGGACAGAATTAGAATTCGAAATAAACTTGACAAAATGGAGAATTGGTCTGAAATCAACAAGATTAAATTCAGGAAAGATAAGTGCAAAGTATTACACTTAGGAAGGAAAAAACAAATGCACAAATAAAAAATGGGGAATGACCGGCTAGGCAGTAGTACCACTGAAAAAGATTTGGGGGTTATAGTGGGTCACAAATTGAAATTGAGTCAACAATGTGATGCAATTTTGAAAAAGGCTAATATTCCGGGGAGATATTAACAGGAATGTCTTATGTAAGACACAGGAGGTGTGATGCAGAAGGGCCAGGGAGCAGTGGTAGAGGGGAGATATATAAGCCCTAAGCTAATTAAGGCATGGTTCCCTGTAGACTAGGGAGGGTTGCTACAGGTTAATTGGAGCACCTGTAGTCAATTAAGGCCCTGTCAGGAACCTAATAATATCCCCTGCTTCAGGCAGTCAGGGGTGTGAGGAAGGAAAGAGGAAGGGAGTTTGGAGGTGTGTTGCTGAGACTTGAAAGACCCATGAACTGAAGTAATGGAGACCCTGCCCCAGCAGAGAAAGGAGACTTCCTCCCCCAGTGTCAAGGACTGAGGGAAACCCTGCCCAAAGGGGAAGAGAGTAAGAAACCTGCAGGGGTTGAGAGGGGCTGGGGATCAGAGTGAGGAGCAAACCCAGACCCCTCCCCCACTTCCCTCCTGTACCACCTTCCTGGGCTACTAGCGGAGCCCTCGGCACCACAAGAGCAGGGGCAAGGGGTGGTGTCTTAGCCCCCTGCCAAGAAAAACATGGGACCCACTGTGCCAACACTGCCATTTTGTCACAGATGTAATTGTCCTGCTCTACTCAGCACTGGCAAGGTCTCACATGGGGAAATGTGGCAGTCAGAACTGGGCACAATTTAAGAAAGATGTGGACAAATTGGAGAGAGTCTAGAAGAGAGCTTTAAAAATGATAAAAGTTTAGAAAACCTGACCTATGACAAAAGATTAATAAATAAATCAGGTTATTTTTAGACTTGAGAAAAGAAGGAAGAAGGACCTGATAAGTATTCAAATATGCTGCTAAATGGAAGACAGGGATCAATTGTTCTTCATATCCACGGACAGTAGGACAAGAAGTAAAGGGCTTAATCTGCAGCACCAGATATAGGTTAGATATTAAGAACAACTTTCTAACTATAAGGATAATTAAGCTCTGCAATAGGATTCCCGGGTCGGTTGCAGACTCCCTATCATTGGATGTTTTAAGAACAGAGGCTGGACAAACACCTATCAGGGATGATCTAGATATACTTTGTCCTGCCGCACTGCATGGGGCTGGTCTATATGACCTCTCCAGGTCTCTTCCAGCCCCACTACTATGATTTATTATAGTAGTTGTATCTAGGATTTCAGGAAAGAAGTGGGATGGTTTTTATAGCACATCATATTCTAAAAAGATTAGTATCAGAGAGGTAGCCGTGTTAGTCTATATCCACAAAAACAACGAGAAGTCCATTGTTTATTTAAAAACTAACAGATTTATTTGGGCATAAGCTTTTGTGGGTAAAAAAACCCACTTCTTCAGATGCATGGAGTAAAAATTACAGATACAGACATAAATATACTGGCACATGAAGAGAAGGGAGTTACCTTACAAGTGGAGAATCAGTGCTGACAAGGGCAATTCAGTCAGGGTGAATGTGGTCCACTCCCAATAATTGATGATAAGGCGTCAATACCAAGAGACGGAAAATTGCTTTGGTACTGAGCCAGCCATTCCCAGTCCCTATTCAAGCCCAAATTAATGGTATTAAGTTTGCCAATAAATTATAGCTCTGCAGTTTCTCTTTGAAGTCTGTTTTTTTTAATTTTGTTGTTGTTGAAGGATGGCTACTTTTAAATCTGTTATTGAATGTCCAGGGAGATTGAAGTGGTCTCCTCCTGGCTTTTGTATGTTACCATTCCTGATGTCTGATTTGTTTCCATTTATTCTTTTACATAGAGACTGTCCGGTTTGGCCAATGTACATGGCAGAGTGGCATTGCTGGCACATGGCATTAGTAGATGTGCAGGTGAATGAGCCCCTGATGGTGTAGCTGATGTGGTTGGGTCTTCTGATGGTGTCGCTAGAGTAGATATGGGGACAGAGAAGGCAACAGGGTTGAATACAGTGATTGGTTCCTAGGTTAGTGTTTCTGTGGTGTGGTATGTAGTTGCTGATGAGTATTTGCTTCAGGTTGGGAGGCTGTCTGTAAGCGAGGACCGGCCTGCCTCCCAAGGTCTGTAAGAGTGAGGGATCATTTTCCAGTATAGGTTGTAGATTGAGGAGTTCGAAGGGTGGGAAGGGGATTGGGGCAGGGCGTTGGGGCCCAGGAAGAGGTCAAGGGTGCAGGCTCTGGGTGGCACTTACCTCAAGCAGCTCCTAGAAGCAGCGGTATGTTCCTGCTCTGGCTTCTATATGTAGGTGAGCCCAGATGGCTCTGCGTGCTGCCCCGTCCACAGACACCATGTCCCGTAGCTCCCATTGGCCATGGTTCCTGGCCAATGGGAGCTGCAGGGACGGCACTTAGGGTGGGGGCAGCGTGCGGAGCCCCTTGTCTGCCCCTACATGAAGGAGCCAGAGGGGAGACATGCCAGTTGCTTCCTGGGAGCTGCGCAGTACGGAGGCTAGCAGGAACCTGTCAGCCCTGCTGCGTGGCACCATCAACCGGATAGTCAACGGCTGGTCAGCAATGCTGACCAGAGCCGCCAGGATCCCTTTTCGATCAGGTATTCCAGTCGAAAACCAGACTCCTGGTCACTCTATCATCAGGCATTCACGTGGCATATGGGAAACTGCTCCAAACCAGTCAAATCAAGGATTTGAAAACAGGTTTTCCATCTCCCAGGTGAGTGCCCTAACCGTTGTGCTATTGGCTAGAAAGAGTATGTCTCCCTTTTTCTTTCCTCTGTAAGAAAAAAACTGACCTGGTTTAGGCCTCCAGCTCCAATGCGGGTTCATAGCTGTGAACCTAGAGCAGTGTTAGGCATCTAAGGCTATGTCTACACTACAGACTATGTCGGCAAAACGTATGTCACTCAGGGGTGTGAACATTGCACCCTCCTGAGCCACATAAGTTACAGCAACATAAGTGTTTGTGTGCACAGCACTATGTTGGTGAGACGGCTTCTCCCATTAGCACACAACGTCTACCATACAGGCGGACCACTGCAGTGCTATATGTATAGACATACCCTAACTACGTTTTGTTGGGTGGGACCTAAGTTCTATCTCTCTTCTCAACATTTCCTACTGACTAGCTTAGGCAGCTCTCTGCTCAGCTTGCTGGGTTCTGAGAATCCTATTCTTAGGCATCCAGCCCTGCCTCCAACCCTTCCACGCAGCTGTCCGGGTCTCCTGTCTGGGGGCGTATGCGCTGCTTGAACACGAATGTGCGACCAGGAACAGCTGCCAGTGAGCCTGGTGCCTGCCCAAGTGTGTGGGGCTGTTGGTGGTACAGCCACAATGAAGGAGTTGCCAGCGTGGGGTGCTGGGCTCCTGGGAGTGGCAGCCCCACATTTTGTTCCTTTTGCCGCTGTGGCTCCCGGGAGAGCCCTGCAATTCTGTGGATACCGATTTATCCGCGGACATAAAGTTGTATCCATGGAGGGTTCTATCCTCTAGGTAGCAGGGCACCTAAAAATTAAGCATTGCAATGCCTAAAAAAAGTTGGTCTCTGCTCTGGGCTCTGCACCAGAACAGGAATGGATTGGCATCCCTTAATATTTTTCTATAAAATGTCATACATTCCTATGGTGCTAAATATATACATTTCCATATTCTCTCACTTGATCAAATGTTACATATTTCTGTAAAGTACATGACAGTATAAAATTAGCCCAATAGAATATACCTGATAAATGGATCTGTAATGATGTGTTTTCAAGTACATGGGGAAAGTCAGTATGGGCTATTTTTAAAGCTGAGTAATAGTAATGTCAGTTTATTTATTACCATTTGACAAATATCTACACATTTTCCAACTGGTGACTCTGGAATATAATTTCATTGTGTCATACTATATTAATAAAGTTCTTATTTTTAATTTCATGTTTCAGCTTTTTAAATAAAAAGACTTTTTAATTCTTCAGATTACTGAATATTGTTAGAGAAATGTAATGGATGTGTTACCCAATGAAAAGACTAAATTAAAAATGCCAGGGCTTCCTTTGGTAAATTCAAAGAGAGGTTTTGTTTTGTTTTGTTTTGTTTTAAGGCAGTTCTAATAAATAAATCAAATTGCATGTCTAAACACTAAAAGTTTTCAGTCTAATAAGAAGTGCATTCTTCTTGCCAAATAGATCAATGTCCTGAAAGATACATTATTCCACCAAATATAAGAGCCAGTCTTTGCTCCTTTGCAAACAATTACAGCAGTTCAACAGTGAATAATATTCTACACAAATTGTGCTGGATTATGTGCATTCATGAGTTGATTTGATATCAACCATGAATATTTGTTGTTATTGCTTAGTAATTAATGTAAGTTCAAGGAAGACTGTAAATAGATGAGCCTTAATAGCAGATCAGAACTGTGGGGTTTGTGATAAAAGCATGAAATTTGATAGTCTTAGGGCATGACCTAATAAAAATGTTCAGATATGTACTGTATTGCAAACTCATGCTATCTGGGCTGTGACCGCCATTTTCAATTCTGAATGCACTTTTTTCTGCTGATGTTTTGTGATACTGGTTGTTTAAGGTATTAAATCATCCCAGTGGATTTTAATTTTTGTACATGTATATCCCTATTGTCTTGGGTGTCTTAAAAAATAAAGCAATGAATTGTGATGGCTTGAGATTATACAAAAATGTTTAAAATTAACATGCTCTATAGTGTGTCACTAGGGAATATTTATGAAAATATTAATTGTATAGAAAAAGAACCCAGTAAGTTTACAAGTTTCTATTCATGAAAAGAAAGTTGCATTTCTCTTTGCTGATAATCTTTCAGATTGATCTATGTATAACAGGATATTGTGGTGTCTCAAAAAGATTTAAAAGGCAGCTTACATTAACCTGCAGCCTAAAATGAAGAAACAAGAAAGTCTTTCACAGTCTTCAGTATATTCAGACATCTCATTCTCCAACCCAATGGCAGAGGGAAATGTAACTCAGTGCTGCCTTGACATACTTGCTCCTTGTATGGCACTCCATTTTGCAGTCACATTTTATGAATTCATAATAATTACTGGCTTCTGGGAGGGTTGTCCACAGTGGACTGCATCCATCAGTGCCCTCAACAAATCCCTATTCTTTGGGTGAGGGTTACTCAGGAGCAGGTATCAAGGCCTGATCCCAGCAGTGTCCTGTTTGGCATGCAGCTCACCTACCATGCTGAACCAGAGCAGCTTTGGTTGGAGGGAGAAATTCCAGGGCCTTCTGTAAAGAGCGGCTTTTTGTGTGGGGGGGCGGGGGGCGGGAAGGGGGGAATCAACACCGTTTGTAACACTTGTCCTGTCATACAGAAGCACGACATAGCAATGCAACAGAGACATAGTTCAAACATTCTATAGACTGTGATGCAGCAGACAAATCCATGAAAGCAAGGGACACTTCTTCAAATGCCTTTCAGGTCTTCTTTCCTCTTCCAGCACAGGGAGATGCTGTGTTACAATCAGTATAGGCATGAAACATCAGTAAAGCCTTTGACTTGCTTGAGGCAAGTGAAAAAGCTATGTCATGATCAGGTACATATCTTAAGTGTTGGCCGGTCCCAAATCCAATCCACAGTTCAGGAAGCTGAAACTTTTGCACATATGTAATATCAAGGATTACCATATCTGTTTCAACTGTGCATATGTGAACTTCCTTGACTGAATGCATCAGCAGCATTACTCTGGTATCTGCTTCCTTGTGGTTGCCTGAGAAAAGGCTGTTATCATATGCAAAGCTGCTGTGTACATCTTGACCATCTCTGGTGATTACCCCTTTGCCTTCTATTGCCAACTTTGCAATATATTTTTGAAGGAAGCAGAAGAGTTTGGTTTTTATTTTCATTGGTGCACATAAACTCTTGCCAGCTTAGTTTAGAAGAATGTAAGGCTTAGCACTGCTTTTGATTCCTTTTCCTCTCCTGCTTCTGGTCTTGGCCTTGAAACTGTTGGCAATGTGAACATACCACATGATAGCCATCCTTCTACAACACTGCAGCTGTGTCTTGAGGTATAGAAAGAAAACTTTTATAACATAATCATCAGATGTGTTACTAGCAACAGGTTTCAACATGTTCATAAGAGCTGTCCCATCAAAAATTATGCCATTAGATGCTGGAGCTTTATCTTGCAATTAAACACTGTCCTCTGGAATAACCATCCAGTCAGATTTCTTGCCAAGATGTAGTTTTCCCATCTGATACAATAAAGAGGGACATGTTTGAGTCTCATGCTGAAAGAAATCATTCAAGTTTTCGCTGTGCGTTTGGCAAGCTATGTACAGCTTTGGGAAGAGGGATCAGTCATTGTTTAAAGAAGAGAGCTGCAATTTGGTCTTGGAGAGCTTCCTTGCAGGAGATCTGGTGAACAAGGGGAGTTTATTTCACTTGATAAACATTGTTAATGGCTTGGTTTTGTCTTGCAATCTATCTGTTACAAATGTGGTGTACTGCTACTGCCTGATATTCTCAAACTCCCTGATGGAAACATTCACATAAGGGTCTGCAATGTCTTTGGTGTCAGTTTAACTAAGTCTACACACTCTTCTGAGAAAGGGTTGCCCATGTCTTCTATGACCTCAACAAGTGCCTTGACATATAATGCAAAAGAAGCCTGGACATCTTGCACCTGCACATTATGCTTTGTATTAGACCCTTTTTAGGTGGTTCCTGTCTTTGCTGAAAGTTCATATTATCCTATCAACCTGGTCACCTCTTGTCCCACTTATCATCTAGCACCAAAGTGTCTCTGGACTTTGTGTGAAACCAAGAGCTCCATCATAGAATCATAGGGTTAGAAGGGACCTCAGGAGGTCATATAGTCTAACCTCCCGCTCAAAGCAGTACCTAATCCCCAACTAAATCATCTCCTTTGATTATGCCATTATTTTGCTCCTGAGCATGGTCAAGCACAATTGCAGAGAAAACAGGCTGTGTCTTGTGAACATCTTCTTTAGGAATTCTCTAGCTCTGTCTGGATGTACTGTTTGAAGGCATACCATTTTTTGGAGGTGAAAAAACACCCTGTGAGTGTAATTAGTACAATCTTTTGCAAAGAACCAGGGTCACAACTTTCCAAGGCATTCAATGTAGAGGACTAAGTTTTCCTCGTGGGTTTTCTAATTTACTTCTCACACCATTTTATCATATCCCACAAAGACCCTCATCTTCCCTGAGACCTTTGGTATATTGTGTGTCTGTGTTTTGGAGCAAGATGTGCAGACTGCTGACAGTTACTAGGTGGGCACGCCTAGTAGGTGAGACATGAGACTCGCAAGCAGGATCAGCAACCGTGAGTTTTGTGAGGGAGTTTAGAGAAGGAGTAAGAAAGCCAGATACATCTAACATTCTCTAAACTTAGACCACGAAACACACAAAAACCCAAACCCAAAACTGAAAAGAAAACAAAGCCGGAAGAGTAAAAATAATGCAGCATCAAAGTAAGCGCTATTCAGTTTATTGCACTGAATACAGCCTGTGAGATTACCTCTTTTGTAGGCAGGTGGAGTATATGTGCATTCAGTGCAAGGAACTCATGGCCCTCAGGGACTGAGTATGGGTTTTTAGGACAAGAGTGGTTGAACTGGAGGAGCTAAGGAACATCTTTCTCGGATGAGACTTTCTGGGAGACAGAAGGGTAGCCTCACCCCTAGTCTGACAGCCTCTGTACTGTTGACAGTCTTGGGAAAGGAGAACATTAAACTGGAATGGAGGGAAATGATCCCATATTTAGGACCCCTCTTCCAGATAATGTGGTATCCTTTCACACTGAGGATACCTCTTTGGGAGAGAAAATCATAGTTATTAGGAAGAGATAGGTAATAGTAATGAGGGATTTGATCATTAGAAATATAGATGGCTGGATTTGCGATGACCAGGAGAACAGGATGGTGAATTGCCTGCCATGTGCAAAGATTGTGGATCTCTGAAGATATCTAGGCAGACGTATATACAGTGCTGGGGAGGAGCTGATGGCCATGGTTCATGTAGGTACCAGTGACATAAGGAAAGGTAGGAGAGAGGTCCTGGAGACCAAGTTTAGGTTGCTAGGTGAGAGACTGAAGTCCAGGACCTTCATAGAAGCATTTTCTGAAATGCTTCCAATTCCACAAGCAGGACAAGTTAGACAGGCAGAACTGCAGGATCTCAATGGGTGGATGAAATGATGGAGTAAGGAGAAGGGTTTTAGGCTTCTTAGGGATTGGGAAACCTTTTGGGAAAGGAGGAGCATATACAGGAAGGATAGGCTCCACTTAAACCAGATCACTGGCATGTAAAGTTAAAAGGGTCATAGAGGAGTTTTTAAACTAAGGGCTGGGAGGAAGCTGACAGTTGCAGAGGAGCACATGGTTCGGATAGACACATCCCATAGGGGAAGATCTATTAACAGGGATTCTCCATATCCTAGTAAAGAGGAGAGGATAGAAGTTGATAAAATACAGGTAGGAATTGAAGAGAAGCAGACAAATGAAAAAGAGTCCCATTCAATTTCATCACATGAAGGCAGACAACTAAAAGGTGACACATTTTATAAGTGCTTGTATACAAATGCTAGAAATCTATATAAGATGGGTGTTTAAATGAGGATATTGATATAATAGACATCACAGAAACTTGGTGGAATGAAAACCAATGGGACACTGTAATACTAGGGTACAAAAATGAGAAGACTGTTAAACAGAAATTAAAAGTATCCGTTGCAAGAGTGAAATGCCTGCAAACTGCATGGAAACTTTTAAAAACACCATAATAGAGGCTCAAACGATATGTATACCCCCAAATAATAATAATAATAATAATTAATAATAAAACTATCAGAGGACCAAAACAAGCTAAACTACTGATTTTAAAAAGTAGTTAGAGGCAAAAAGGCATCCTTTAAAAATTGAAAGTATAGAACGAGCATTAATGTAGCAAATCCAATATAAAGGTAAAATTAGCCAGGCAAAAAAAGAATTTGAAGGGCAATTAGCAAAAGATACCAAAATCAAACTACTTTTTTAAAATACATCAGAAGTAGGAGGCCGGTCAAAAAATCAGTGGGACCACTGGATGATCAAGGTGATAAAGGAGCACTCAAGGAAGACAAAGTGTTTTGGAGAACCTAAATGAATTCTTTGCATTGGTCATCCCTGCAGAGGATTTAAGGGAGATTCTCAAACCTGAGTCATTCTTTTTAAGTGACAAATCTGAGGAACTATCCCAGATTGAGGTATCAATAGAGAAGGATTTGGAACAAATTGATAAATTAACTAGTAATAGCTCACCAGGACCAGATGGTATTAACCCAAAAGTTCTGAAGGAACTTACATAGGAAATTGCGGAACTATTAACTGTGGTATGGAAGCTATCGCTTAAATATGCCTCTGTACCAAATGACTGGAGGATCGCCTAATACAATGCTGATTTATTTTTTTTAAGGCTCCAATGGTCATCCTGGGCTGCCACTGTCTCATTTCCTTTTTTTCCCTGAGCTCTTTTAAGTTTGGTCCTGGTAAACTTGATGTAGCAGGATTTGTGGCAACATCCATTGTTGTTGTTCAAAATATTTTCTGAATCATCACCATCATCTAATCTACATATATCTATGGATATGGGAAGTGCATTCATCTTATGGAAACATCTGATATTTTCTGCTATAATTTGATAGCCAGATCCAACATTGTATCTTTTCGATTCCGCTAGATTAATCAACTCAGCAACTGTGTCTTCCTAACGAAGCACAGACTTGCTCCAGTCAGGAGAAGAATGGGGTGTCTATGTCAATGGATCTGACTCTTGAACAAGCTTGTATATTTTTGACATTTTTGAAAAACTAGTAATAGTCCATAGTAATTTAATATCTTTCACTGCTGTGTACGGTTAATTATTACCCAACCACCAAGCAGTTTTCACATAGCAAAAGTAGCACCTGAAAGCAAAAAAGGGAAATGTGATTAAATTCTGCCAAGTCCACACTGACAATCGAAATTAGTATAGAATGTGTCCTTACACCAATTTTAAGGCCATGTTCAAGGAAAACCAAGAATACATCCTGAGTATGTCCATTTGTAAAATGTTGTTTGCCAATTATGACTATGTTGTTAAAATGGCTGCCACAGCCAACATGACATGAGTTGGTGATGGCCCCATATCTGAAAATCTATATTAGGTTTTGCCATAAGACTGTGGCAAATTTCATGCTTTTATCGTAAACCCCACAGTTCCATCTGCTGGACAGTTCAGATATCATAAGTCCATTGCCCTAGCAAGGGGTCAATATACAATAGTTTGCTACTTTAAGTGGAGCTAGCCAACATTTCAGTTTAAACAAAACACTTGATTAGTTTGATTAAAGAATAAAAGAAGTTTATTTAACTACAAAAACATATTTTAAGTGAGTACAAGTACAAGGCATTAGATTCAGAAATGGTTACAAGAGAAATAAAGATAAAACACTTTCTAGTGCTAAGACTTAACAAACTAGACTTGGATCAAGATATAATCCTTTACACATGCTCCCAGCAACAGGGCTGACCAAATTTCCAAAGTCAAATAGATGTTTGCATTTTCTCTTTAAGCGATAGAGAACAATAGATAGGGAGAGATACATCGGTGTGTTTTTGGTCCTCGCTTTTAGAGTTCAGACACCCTTTAAAATGCATTTCCCTGCGGATTACCACTAGACAAAACTCATTCCTGCTGTGAGTTTGGAGTCATGGAATCTCATGGTGAAAGGTTCCATGTTGATTGTTCGCTAAAAAGAAAATTGATCTGTTCCTGCCCCACTCTATTGCCAAAGAATGGCCACTTGACAGGTGATTGCCCATCAACTTTGATGACACCTGGCTAGAGGCATCAGCTTGTTCTTTGTCTTTGAGAAACAGATTTACCATGTCTCCAGATTTGTTCAGTAAGCACATTTCAGTCATAATTCCATCTTATTTTCATAACATCACATATAATGTTCCTTCATACATTTTACCATGATATTATTGACCAGTGAGTTATTAATTTTCACTTGATACATCACAAGTAATATTTTATACAAAGATTATTACAATAGTGCATAGGGTATGAATTCAAGGGCCGCCCCAGGCAAAAAAGCCTCCCGCCGCCCTCCGCCCCCCGGCGGGGAGCGTGGCAGGGGAGGGCGCCGAGCCCGGCCGGGGCCCCACTCTCCCCGACCGGCAGGAGCGCTGGTAGGAGGGCGGCGAGCCCGGTCTCGGCCCCACTCTTCCCGGGTGAGCGCCGCCCCTCTTCAGGTGCTAACCCTAGCACATGCTTGGAGGGCTGGTGCCTGGAGCCGGCCCTGACAAGGGTGCATTTTCTCACAATAACTTACATCATGACTGTGAATGAGAGATAATTTTGCCATTAAATTAATCAATTTTAAGACCAGAAGACACAATTATGATCTTCTAGTCTGACCTCCTGCTTAGTGTAGGCCACATAGAATTATGCCTTGTAATTTCTGCATCAGTCCCATATAGTCATTCATTTCCAGTGAATTAAAGCCACTTTGTTTATAATGATTAATTGACTTTAATTCCGAGGAAGGAACTTGTGGAACTAATGGTAATGCTAATTTTGCATTTCAATGCTTTGAAATGACAATGGCATGATAAAGATGAGCCTCATTACTTTGTGCATTTTTATACAAACTGAAGAACTCATACAAAACAAGTTTTTGATTGAAGTCTGCAAGAAAACAAAGTTGTTACATGGGCAGAATATTTGTTTTGGTCCCTTTATGTCACTTAAAAAATGTCAGTCTCTTTTTGGTGTAGTTGTGCTTAATGCAAATATGCAGCTTGGTGCAATTAGAAATGCAGAGTCATTAATTCACTCAAATGGGTTTGATAGAAAATAACTAAACAATTTTAAATAAAAATGAGCCAATGGTCTTTCAGCTTTCTGGTTAGGATACAGGTAAATTTGGATTCACAAATTAACACCATGGATACTTTGTTTTTGGAGTTGCTGTGAAGTACATTGTCTAAGTGACTTTTTTTTCCTTATTATTGTGCAGAAGGGAAAACAAACCAAGAGAAAACTAGTGCAATGATCAAGGCATTTAAGTTGAGATTGTCAAAACTGCCTGCCTATGGGATATGGATATTAAATTCCCATTAAAATCAATGGGAGTCCAAATATTCTATGTATCTTTGAAAACATAAGCCTTAAAGTAATACAACTATTATTAAAAGACATCAGGACAAAGGAATGTATATTTACAAGTTTTGTTTTATGCTTTTAGCTTCTATTTTCTTAATCAATTTTTGACACAGGAAAGGGCCAGGCATAAGCATTAGTAGATAAATTAATTGTCCAATGGTAGCAAAACGTTTAATCCTCTGCAAATGGAATTGTAATCCAACTCCAGTTTATTTGGATTGATCAAACAAATCTTAGATATAGAAAATAAATTAAAGTAGGCATCAAAATGCAGATAAATATACTAAAATTTGGTGCCACCATAGATCCTTTAATGCAATTGTGATATAACAAGGATCATACCTGATACCATTACAAAAAAAAACAACCAACAATGTTTAATATATTTTTGTAAATAGTAGATACTGATCCAATGAGCTGGTTGATTTAAATATTTGTGTGATGATGGCTTTTGTGGGTTGACTTGGGATGTAACTGGGACTATGATTACCAAGAATTTATCCCACATGGTGAGAAGCTCAGAATATAGAGGTGGGAACATTCTAGATTTGATTCTGGAATGGACATAAAGATGGTGGGTGAGTGTTATTGACCTTTTGTTCCTTGTTTTAGTTGGCTTTATTAAAACATTTGTAATAGGCCCATTTTACCAGGTGATCTCTAGATCACTCTGACAATATAAATGCCCTGTGCTCATCATTATTTGCCACTCTGCCAACCGGTGTGATTTTCACAAATTTTATCAGCAGTGATTTTATATTTACTTCCAGATCAATAATGAAAAAATGTTTAATAGAGTCAGGTCTAGTACCAATCCAAGTGCTTTACAAAATGTTCAAATGCTTAACTAGATAGATGTAATAGATTTTTGTAATCTTTATTAATAAAATTTGTAATCTCCAAGGTTTGTTTGACAAGCTCTACTTTCCATAAAAACTATTTTGGCTGCCATTATATTACCATCCTTTAATTCTTTATTGATTGAACCCCATGTCCACTTTTCTTTTGTTTTGTCAGGGATTTGTCAGGATAACCAGTTGTAACTACTCTGGTCATCCCGCTTGCCTTTTTTGAATATTAGTATAACATTAGAAGTCTTCTGGAAATTCCCTAATATTCCAAGATTTATTAAATATTACCATCCATGGGTCAGAGATCTCCTCAACCAACTCTTTTAGGGCTCTTGGGTGCAAGTTATCTGGGTCTTCTGATTTAACAATTCTTACCCCTAGAGAATGCCATTTAACATCTTTCTTAGTTATTAGTGGATTGGAAAGAAGCTCATCATTTTTGTGAGATATCAATACATCATCCTGCTTCCTTTCAAATACCAAACAGAAATATTTATTGAATACCTCCGTCGCTTCTTCATCATTTACAATTTTACCATCTTCATATAGTAACAGACCAATAGTATTGTTACAGCTTCATTTGTTCCTGATGTACTGTAAAAAACCTTAATCTTATTGTCCTTAATCTTGCCAACCATGGATTTTTCCTGAAGTCTTTATTTTCCCTTATCACTTTTCCACATTTCATAGCTTCTGATCTTTGTTTTTCATCTATTTTCCATTTGTTATAAATATGTTTTGATTTCTAATTGCCTCTTCACTTTCCCACTGAATCAGGATGGGCTTTTAACTAAAGTTTTCCTCTTTCCCAATTGTGGAATTATGTCTTTTTGGACAGCTAGTAAACTCATCAATTTTCATTAACCTTTTCTGTCTTAATTCTTCCTCCCAATCACCTTCAATTGTAATTTTCCTCAGATTTGTGGAACTAGCCCTTTTTGAAGCACCAAGTTATATATATTGCTGTGTGGGACTGTCCTCTGTTTGACTATAATTATTGTAATCAGGTCATGATCACTGGTACCTACGCAACTATCAACTTCCAATCCAGTGATCAATTCATCTTTAGCCATTGTAATGAAGCCCAGAATAGTTATCTTGTATTGGGTACAATGCCTTTTTGTTTTCTAGATCCCCATCAGTACTCTTTTCTGAGCTTTATAAGTACACTGATCCATATGCATTCAATATCCTGCTGTTCTGAATTATCCAGTGGCATCTGCAGCCCTATCCATGTTATCCATTGTCAGTAGGGAGAGAGATCAGTGCTGGTACAGAAGGAGGAGATATCTGAGCCATTAGCAATTATCTTTGAAAAGTCATGGAAGACGGAAAAGGGCAAATATAGGAAAATAAGGACAACCCACTTAACTTCTCTACCCAGAAAGATAATGCAGCAAATAATTAAGAAATCAATTTACAAACACCTAGAAGTTAATGAGGAGATAAATCAAGAACAAATCATGTCAAACGAACCTGATAACTTTGACAGGGTAACAAGCCTTGTGAATAGGAGAGAAGTGGTAGATGTGGTATATCTTGACTTTAGTAAGGCTTTTGATACTGTCTCACATGACCTTCTCATAAACAAACTAGAGAAATACAACCCAGATGGAGATACTAAAAGTTGGGTGCATAACTGGTTGGAAAATTGTTCCCAGAGAGTAGTTATAAATGGTCCACAGTCATGCTGGAAGGGCATCGGTTCTGGGTCCAGTTCTGTTCAATATCTTCATCAATGATTTAGATAATGGCATAGAGAGTACACTTATAAAGTTTGCGGATGATACCAAGCTGAGAGGGGTTGCACGTGCTTTGGAGGATCTGAAAAAAGTGGAGAAATGGTCTGAAGTAAATAGGATAAAATTCAATAAGAACAAATACAAAGTACTCCACTTAGGAAGGAACAATCCTTGCACACATACAAAATGGAAAATGTCTGCCTCGGAAGGAGTACTGTGGAAAGGGATCTGGGGGTCATAGTGCATCACAAGCTAAATATGAGTCAGTGTAACTCTATTGCAAAAAAAGCAATCATTCTGGGATGTATTAGCAAGAGTGTTGTAAGCAACACACGAGAAGTAATTCTTCCACTCCACTCTGTGCTGGTTAGGTCTCAACTGGAGTATTGTGTTCAGTTCTGGGCACCACATTTCAGGAAAGATGTGGACAAATTGGAAAAAGTCCAGGGAAGAGCAACAAAAATGATTAAAGGTCTAGAAAACATGACCTATAAGGGAAGATTGAAAAAATGGGGTTTGTTTAGTCTGGAAAAGAGAAGACTGAGTGGGCACATAACAGTTTTCAAGTTCGTAGAAAGTTGTTACAAGGAGGAGGGAGAAAAATGGTTGTTCTTAACCTCTGAGGATAGACAAGAAGCAATGGGCTTAAATTGCAGCAAGGGCGGTTTAGGTTGGACATTAGGAAAAAAATCCTAACTGTCAGAGTGGTTAAGCACTGGAATAAATTGCCTAGGGAGGTAGTGGGGATTTTTAAGAGCAGGTTGGATAAACACCTGTCAGGGATGGTCTAAATAATAGTCCTCCCTTGAGTGCAGGGGACTGGACTAGATGATTTCGCATGGTCCCTTCCAGTTCTATGATTCTATTGAGCTTGTTGAAGAAATTACTAGGTGAGATTCCATGGCCTGTATAATACAAGGTGTCAGACTAGATAATCATAATGGTTCCTTCTGGTCTTGGAATTTATGAAGCTATGAACTGTGTGAGATTTTAACAAGAATTAACAAAACTGGACCCAATGGCCATGCAAAACATCTATTCTCATAATGAAAATTTGTGTAAAATGCAGCAAAAATTGTTAAATAAACTAACTAAGGATACATATGGCATAATTAGAAGGTTTATTGAGGAAGCTTAGGATGGGGTGTTTTCAGCATAGTCCTGTGCCTCATCCAACTCTGGTAATGGGGCTGTTACTTAGCTAAAGTCTGAGTTATGATTTGGTGATGGTTGAGGGCAAGATGACTAAAGCTCTATCCTGATAGAAATGAAATGATAATGGTGAGTTGGGAGATTTAGATGAAGAAAATGTCAGAGTTAATAACTGCCTGTTTGACCGAGATTGTCTGTACAGCCTTCATATCCTAAATTCCCAGTTCAGGAGTGGGTTTCAATTCCCAGATGCTTTTAGATGATCAAGTTACAGCTGTCCAGGACAGTTTTTTGTATTTCTGGTTAGGTAGGAGATTGCAGATTTTCCTCTCAGATGGGGACCTTGCTACTGCTATCTATGCCTTATCACATAGCCAGGTTCTTTTAATATTAACCTGATCCTGAATGAGTAATAATAAGTAATGTACAATGTAGTATGTTAACATTTTATTGTAACTTTGCCTTAATTTTTTTTTTTTTAAAGACTAAACTACTTCAATATGTTTTCTGGCAGGGTACAATTTACATCCACTCAGAAGCTGATGCTAATACAGAACATTGTTGCTTAAATCATGTGTTGCATTGTGAACAGTAGTTAATCCCTCCTGTTAGCGAGAGCATGGAGCTGAACAGTGAGGCTTAATGTATAAGCCACTTGCCTGGCAAACTTATGAGCAGGTGAAGAGAGGACTTTTGTATGCAGCTAGAGGAGAGAGTGAGAGAGGCTCTCTCTCTCTAGGTGCAGTTGTACACGCAATTCCACGATGGCCAGAGACGGATCAGTACTTGACCTGAAAAGTATGTGTCATGTTTTCTTTCCTGATTGAAGGGACTTCCTCTGTATGAAGTGCAAGGGGTGTGTGTGTCAGGGTCTGCTGTACTCACTGCTTCGCGGCACCTCCTTGGGGCTCATCTGAGGAATTAGCTCTGCCGCCTGGTCTGATGCCCCTTCCTGTGGTTACTCAGCCCATTGTTTCCCTCACTTACTCCTATGCTTCTCATGCACCGGGAACTGCAGCACTTTTCTCCTCATGGTTTAGCCCTCTGGCAAGGTTACATTAAAGTTCTCCCTCTTCTGGGGCATCATCAAGGACTGCTTCCAGTCGTCCCCACATGGGTGTCCCTAGTGTGTTATTCCAGCGGTGACTTGCAGGGGAGCATAGGCCTGCCCGCTACACTGCATTCCAGTCCAGGGACCCTTGAGCCAGCAGCTCTGGACTTTTACTCTTCTGTCACTTACTGCTCCTTCCCTGGACTACTTCCTACTCTGACCTTACAGCTTCCTGCTCTTCCCCCTTATATCCAGGAGTATGACTACATATTTCCTCCTTGCAGCTTACCAACTTCCTCTCTTTATCGATTTCACCAACTCCTCCCCTTGTGGACTTCATCAGCAATTAGGCCCTAGCACTCCCTGGGATTCCTGCAGGTGCAACCTAATGTTAAATGGCCTAATTTACCCCTTCAGTCCCTGTGTGTAGTTGACACCCCATCACAAGGTTGTTTTGCTGGAAGAAAAGATACTTTGACTGGAAGGACAAGTACAGACAGCATGGAGCCTCAGAGAGGCTGATGTACAGAGCTGGTTGGGAAAAAAGTTGCTGAAACAGATTTCCAACAAAACCAATTTTTTTCATGAAATTATATCTATTTTGATTAGCTAACATGCAAAAACAAATTTTCAGAACAAGATTTCCCAATTTATTTTCTTTCTTTTTTATTATTTTCAATATCTCATGACATGTTGGTAGTAGTACATAATGAGATGTCATGGCATATTATGCAATACAGCTACTGACTTGATAGTTATGACATAATAGATTAAAAAATTCGTATGAATTTATTTTGTTTGTATATTATTTTAAAAATAACAATGGGAAGCTGCTACTTAATACTAATTAACCATTATTTATTTTCTAGATCAAAGTGCCTTCTGTGTTGTAATGAAACTCTTTGAACAACAACAAAAAATAAGATAAGCACTCAGTGTAATAGTTAGAGGAATAGCTGTTTTTGATATCCATGTGTTAACCTGGAATATTTTTCCAGGATATTGAAAACAGCTACTGAAATGAAATTTTTCAGAATGATGTTTGTTTTGTTTTGGAATTTCCAGTTCCAAGTTGGACTGAAAACAAATGTTGAAACATTGAAATTTCCTGAAAAATGGTAATTCTGAGCTCTGCTGAGGAGTTCTTGTACAACTCAATCACTACCCCAGATTCAAGGGAGTAAGGAACCAGCCAACAAGGATCCAGAAAGGGAGGAAATCAAAGCGGATGCATAAGTTTGTAGTCACAAGAGGGAAGAGGACGAGGTGTTATTCTGTATAGCTGGAGTCAAAAGAGGGATAGGCAGGCGGTGAGTATTAGACAGAAGAGGAACAGAAGGAATTACACACAGGTATGTTGTCAGCCACATGGAAACTGGAAGATATCCAGCTGGTCAAATGGAATGGAGAGGTGTATGGGATGCACCTGTGAATGGCTGCTCAGCCCAACCCATAAGAAAATCAAACATATCCACAAAGAGATTTCCTACCACTCAGAGAAAACAGATGACCCTTGCTGGTGGTTCTACATTAAGAAAGGAAAGAATCTTCAGCAAGGAACAGGCAGACAACAGGGTGCTGTGCTGTCTTCTCAGAGCCAAGACCTGAGATGTGACACTAAGATTAGATAAGCTTCTGACATCAGTGTGCAAGGATCCACTGAGAATCCATATTAATCTTGGACTTGCTTCCCCAATAGATTGGTCTGAAATAACCAGAAGTAAGAGTTCAGGATATACTTCTGGAAGCAGCGGCCAGTATGTCCCTCGGTCCGCGCCGCTTCTAGCAGCTCCCATTGGCCTGGAGCAGCGAACCATGGCCACTGGGAGCTGCAATCGGCCGAACCTGCGGACGCGGCTGCTACACAAACCGGCCCGGTCCGCCAGGGGCTTTCCCTGCACAAGCGGCGGAACAAGTTTGGGAACCACTGCCCTAAAATATCCACAAATGCATTAAGTACAATTTTGCTCCCCTTTATTAGAAATATACTTTTTTTTTAAGTGACTGATTATTGTTGGTCCCCAGAGAAGTCACTTGATATTTGTGATAACATCTTCTGGTCTCATTTTAAAACAAGTTCTGCACATGATGACCTAAAAATGTATGTGTAAATGTCACAGCACATAAAGAATATCAAATGTGTGCACTCACACTCCCTTTCTCTAACAGCACTGCAATAAAGCATCAGCAAACGTGCATATTTTAGCAATCAAATATACCTTTATGATCAATCTCATGTTGCTAACTTGTCTATCCAATTCAGAGTAATCATTTAAATTTATATAATATTTGATTAGAATAAATATAGGAATGATATAAGAAAGCCAAAAGCTAGAGAAATAAGCCACTTGCCCAAATATGGCAGCTTAATATAGTAGCTTTTGTTTATTTTATTCCTTGCCTACTAATCAACTAATTAAAAAGATAAGCAAAAGGAAACTGGCTTTTGATTTGGTTAAATGATATGTGAGCTAGAAACATTCATTTCAATGCAAAGTGGTATATGGAAAACAAAGTATTATATAAACCAGGGGTCAGCAACCTTTCAGAAGTGGTGTGCTGAGTCTTCATTTATTCATTCTAATTTAAGGTTTCACATGCCAGTAATACATTTTAATGTTTTTAGAAGGTCTCTTTCTATAAGTCTATAATATATAACTAAACTATTGTTGTATATAAAGTATAAGGTTTTTAAAATGTTTAAGAAGCTTCTTTTAAAATTAAATTAAAATGCAGAGCCCCCTCGACCGGTGGCAAGGACCTGGGCAGCATGAGAGCCACTGAAAATCAGCTTGCATGCCGCCTTCAACACGCATGCCATAGGTTGCCTACCCCTGATATAAACACAAAACTTAATGAGACAAATAGACAGGTTTAGACTTTTTTTTTTTAATTGCATAAGGAAAGGCACCTACAGCAAATCAGAGTAGGCTCAAACAATTAGGATACAATATACTCTATTTCTGCTATAGTTTTCCTTTTTTTTTCTTAAAGGGGAAAACTGTTCAGTTCTTCTATTGCCCAAAAATATGGATATGCCCATACAACATCTATCTTAAGGGTGGTTGAAACCATTTTTAAAGAAGCAGTAAACGTCATATGCAGTTTGGTTCATTAAATACCAACATAAGTATTATTGTTGCTCCATTTTACCCCTAATGGATAGTCAAATTTTGGAGCCCTGGGGATATTCCAACTGGAAGGAGAAATTGGTGCAGTTTGGCATTTTTTTCTAAAGTAATCTTCTTTCTTTATAAGGAATGTACAAAGTCATGCTTCTTTGAATGCAGGAGGAATAAAAAAAAATAGTGTTGTTTTTTTAACATAGATTCTCAACCCTCTTTAGCTAATGGTCACATTGTGCTTACAGCTTTGCTCTCTTCCTGCCTCTCTCTCTCTCTCTCTCTCTCTCGCGCACACACACACACACACACACACACACAAACAAATAAACTATTAGGCCTTGTTTTAAGTATGACACCTTAAGTGTTTCTTAGTATTTTAAGTGAAGCATGCTTTCAAATATTGTTTTTAATGAGGTTTTAACTAAACCCATAACAAAGTTTCACCCAGCTCATAACATTATTATTTTCTGTTGAATTACAGGATTTTCACTACTAGAACCATCACCAGCTGCTTCACCAATATTTTAGACTGATAAACTAGTAAACAACTTGTCACCAAGGCCATCTATTATATATTGGTGAAATGCATAGATATGAGATGGTGAGCAAGAGAGAATGTCATTGAAATATGAAAAATAAACAGCAACTTCTAGTATTATTCTCATTGTCCCTTAGAAGTACTGAATTAAACTTTTCCAATAAACTGCAAAACCAAGGTCTTGATCACCAGTGTGTGGCTATTTAAAAATCACATGGCAATTTTCATACAGGTATTAACTCCACTGTCCCAGACTAATGCCGAGTCAATTAATTGTTTTCTGCGTCTTTAAATATGTCATATCTTAACTTGATTCAGTTTCCTTCTTTACTTCCTGTCCTAAACTGTTGTGCCATCTGTTGCATTTTATTTCAGAGGTGGGTGTAATTTAGTGATGAATAAAGTGATCCCAATATTTTACTTGGTTGGTTCACAGATCTGCTGTAAGGCTTAATTAGTTAATGTTTGTAAAACCAGTTTAGATCCTTGTTTGAAAGATGCTATACTGCAAAAATGCAAATTGTTCATTATTATTTTTAAATACAAAATAGATAATTGAATGAAAAACAGAAATATGGCAAGTAAACCAAAAGGAGCTTGTAATGTTGTTACTTTAAACCTTTAGTCAGGAGACTTCCCATATTACATGCCTCTTGCTTAGTTGTTCTTTAAAAGTAATTGGAATTTAAGTATGAAGTGAGCTTACTTAGCAGGATTTGTATGCACAGCCACATACTGTAGTTTTCATTAAAAAATATAATGACAAAAGTCAGATATTAAATCAGTTTTACACTTCTGCATAGAATACGTTGGTGACAAATCCCATTGCTCAACCAACATCTGCCTTTGCCCCCCTTAATCACAATCTCCTGATATCATTATCTTCCTGTAAATCTTCAAAGCATCACAGCTTGTGACAGTTGTGAGGGGAAACAATATTTGCCTAAAGCAACCAGGTAGTCTGGATTGCCTTCATAATCAATTAATTGCCTTTTATCTTTACGTAACCCTTTTAATACAGGAAGCCACATCAGACTCCCCAAGATCCGAGAGGTCAGTAGAGAGGAGAAGCTGAAACAGAGTAAACCCATACAGAGAGAACTTGAACCAAATAGGAGTTCCTTGCTGAGTGATAAACCAAGATATTGACCAACAGAATTAGGTCTTGAACATTCAGAATATTAGCTCACGGTAGACAGAGAATTTCAAAAAGGATTTTATTAACAGCCTTGACATTAAGTGTTAGTCTACACTAACACTTATGTTGGCAAAATGTATGTCATCCCGGGGTGTGAAAAAAAACAACAACAACCCCTAAGTGACATAAGTTTCACTGTCATAAGTGGTAGTGTGCACAGCGCTTCTCCCACTGACATGACTACTGCCACTTTTCTCCCAGCAAAACAACCTTGTGATGGGGTGTCAACTACACACAGGAACTGAAGGGGTAAATTAGGCCATTTAACATTAGGTTGCCATGTTTTGGCACTGCGTCCATTAGACCTGCTTGCAGAAGGGTTAGATGATATGGTGCTGAAAATGGTGTCACAACTAAAACCCCGTCTACACTAGAGCTCCTAATGTTGATAACAAAAGTTCAGCTGCACAAGGAGAAAATTTTCAAAAAATTCCCTAATGAAAGCAAGGTAGGGGTGTGTATGTGTGTGTGTGTGTGTGTGTGTGTGTGTGTGTATATATATATATATATATATATATATATATATATATAATGATTGATAGCTGCCTCTGTAGCAAGGAAAGAGACTACTCTGCATTTTAAAAATTTACAAATGAATCCTAACACATGCAAGCTACATATGCACAAAGCTTGGCTCTTTAAAAGCATCACTTCATGGAATAAGTTGATAATAGTTGTTCTCTGCTGTAACTGCACCTGAGATGTGTTAAATTTTGGTCACATTATTTATGCCATTTTGTTAGATTTATGTTAATATAAAATACACTTAGTTTTGTTATTAGTTACGAACAACCTCATTTTCCTGTGGGATCCTCAAGGGTCATGCTCACCCTCTGGTAGATTCAAATCCTAATTAGAGCAGGGTGAAGAATGGATTTTTCAATTCACTGGCAGTTTTGAGAAGTTGGGTCAAAGAAATTGCTTCGATTGAACAACTTTTTGTTTCAACAAAATCAAAACCTTTCATTTCAATTTTGACTTTTATTTTTTTAATATTAAAATAAGGAAATTTTTAAACAAAACATTTTGGGATTTTGGAAAAAAAGTTTGGACACAAATATTGAGCAAAACCAACAGCAATTCATGAAACATTTTGCTGTTGCTGAATCTACATTTTTGTGTCAAAAGCAAATTGTCAAATTTTTTTTGGTCCCATTCTGGTCCTAATATCAGCTAATTCCTCTGGGCACTAATTAAATTATGTACTATAAATTTCAGAGTTTTGATTTCATGGGACTATTTGCTCACTTGTCTCTTCCCACTACTTTTGAAATGTCGTTTTTTGTTTTGGTTTGGTTTGGGTTTTTTGGCTTATGTTCCTCTATAGAAATGGTAAAAAAAAAACCAAAATTTTCAGGGAAAATGGTTTGGGGGTTATTTTGACAAAATTTGAAACTTCCTCAATATTGACCAGCTCTTGTACTTTCTGGGTCTCTGATGACAGGAGTGAGAAAATAACTAGATCCTTCCATATAAAAAAAACAGAGGCAAAATAATTCCCTAAATTATACTTCCAGTGAGCCATCAGCAAAATGAATATCCTGCCTTCTGCAATTAAAGTAAAGCAAAGGGCCTACCTTATATTTGAGATTTAGTGTTGTTTGTGTAAATCTGTTTCTATTTATCCACTTCCCCCACATTTTATTCTACATCATCCAATAACCACAGTTTATTATAACAGAGGGGCCTGAAGTGGAAACTCAAATGTGACCTTCCTCTAACTTTGGAAAAGTGCTAATCTGGATTTGAACTATAGATTTGTACATGTGATGGATTCAAACTAGAACCCTAGATCTGAATAGCCATGAACTTTGTGGCCTGAAGTTTGTATGATTGGCCTCGTATCTATTTATTACCTTATTCCAGGCAAGAAAGATAGAAGGTGATTTTTATCATTGTCATCACTAACTGTTCTTGTTAGTGAACGGCAACAGTCCCTTCATTCAAAGTACTAAAATCATAGGTCCCAATTCTGATTTTACCTACTCCAGTTTTATTTCAGAGTTACACCTGTCTTAAACCTGGGGAACAATATCATAGTCTGGCCCATCGTTTTTGAATCACAAACATCTTTTCCCTGAGATACTCATACTTGGATAATTTTATATAATACGGTCTGCCAACTTGCAGCACTTCTGGTCCATTTGAACTGCACTTGTATTCACCTATGTCATATACTCTAGTTACAAACAGTGATGGAATTATGCCAGAACCCATGAAATCTAATTGCTGCTCATTCAAGGAGTTCCAGTATGTTTCATAATGGAATGTCATATTAAATCAGATCGGGCTCTGTAGGTTTTGCAACTGAATTCCAATGTTGAATAGAAAGAGTGCCACTTACCAGAATCTAATACAGAATGCATTACTTATTTCTGGATGAATGTGTGCATAAACATGCAAATGTATGTATATAACCCTTCCATTTTTGAAGAGGTTTTATCTTAATCATTTGTCTTTAATTCTATTTGGGTTCCTACTGTGAATGTGAAGTGCTTTACAGGCACTGTCTCTTACAAAAGTTTCCTTAAATTGAGCACTGCATTCTCATATTTCACCATTGAGCTAATTGTTTTTAGATGTATGCTAGCATCACCCCACAATGTGATCCAAATGCTCAAATACTAATCTGTTGGCATGTTATTCTTTACAAAAGACATTTTGTCATTTCCAGCCAGTGTTAACTTTCAAAGGCAGTTTAGAAACTCTGCTGGTTGAACTGAATTATAGAATCATAGGACTGGAAGGAACCTCGAGAAGTCATCTAGTGCAGTTCCCTGCACTCATGGCAGGACTAAGTAGAGACCATCCTTGATAGGTGTTTGTCTAACCTGCTCTTAAAAATCTCCAGTCATGGAGATTCCACAACCTCCATAGGCAATTTATTCCAGTGATTAACCACCCTGACTGGTAGGAAGTTTTTCCTAATGTCCAACCTAAACCTCTCTTGCTGCAATTTAAGTCCATTGCTTCTTGTTCTATCCTCAGAGGTTAAGAAGAACATTTTTCTCCATCCTCCATCTTTTATGTACTTTAAAACTGTTTTCATGTTCCCTTTCAGTCTTCTCTTCTCTGGGCTAAACAAACCCATTTTTTTTCAATCTTCCCTCATAGGTCATGTTTTCTAGACCTTTAATCATTTTTGTTGCTCTTCTCTGGATTCTCTCCAGTTTGTCCACATCCTTCCTGAAATGTGGCACCCAGAACTGGACACAATACTCCAGTTGAGGCCTAATCAGTGCAGAATAGAGTGGAAGAATTACTTCTTGTGTCTTACTTACAACACTCCTAGTACATCCCAAAGGTCTTATTACCTGGTATATTCATGGTGAGTGTGTATGCTGGTGCTTGCATGCACAGAAGCAGGCTATTATGGCAGAATGAGTCTTCACAACTTACAGATGGCAAATTGACAAGACCTGCTGTGGAGTAGAGCTTCCACCAATTTTTAGAGGTGCCACCCTGAAAACACATGCAAAAAACAGATCACAAGCTCTACTGGCAAATGAAGCTGAGAAATATAATAAGAAAGAGTTGCATTGATTTTTAGTAGTTGTTTTTTACCATACCCATGAATGCTAAGTGCGTCACAGAAAACATGAGTGGCATGTCCTTTCTCCAAAGAGCTAGCAATGTGGATGCCTTTAATGAACTTATCAAAGACTCCCTCATCCAGCAAATTGTTGCTGGATGAACTGGAATGATTCTAGCAAGTGAACCTGGAACTAGATAACTCTTTGTTTAAGAAATAATCACATCTCATTATATTATTATATTTCTCCACTACATTTGCTGCCAGACTTTGCACTCTTTTTCTTGTGGGGTCCTGTAGAGTGGAAACCAAAGGGATGAATAGGAGGAATTTCTACTTCACTTAGAGCCCTATTGCTCTGAGAGCGAGCAGCAACAGAGAAGAAACTTGAGCACAGATAGAGATCACTTGAGGAGGGCATGAATTTTGGGTGATATGGATCAGGCTCTTGAAGCACCAACAGGATCCCATATAGGAGGAGGCTGTTTAGGCATTTTTTTAATTGAACAAAACGAGAAAGTTAACAGTGCTAAACAAAATTTATTTCAGTTCAGCGCGAGTCTGAAAGGTCCTGTGTGGTTCAGTGGTGCAACAGCACCATCAAGAGTGGGATCCAGTAAAATACCAAGTACACAGAGAGGTTGAAGACGAACATCTCCTCACCAAAGCCCACTGCAGCCTCCTTCTACATGGCAGCATGATGCTGCAACAGATATTCACTCCTCAGCCACGGTTCTCCTACATTACCAGCAGCTACATGACTTCCTTGAGTTTACTCTGTGCCAAAGGTCCTCGCCCTTGCTGTCAGCAACTGACCAGGTCCAAACAGGTGCCATCATCCTGAAGATGCTAACATCAAAGGCAGCATGCAGATACTTCTCTACCACACTTGCTTGCTTCTGTAGTTTATTTTCCTCTTCTCTGTTGCTGTTTCTCTCAACCCCTCCTCCATCCACCTGACAGCACAATCAGCCCTCTATGGGCTATGCAGTGGCCTACCAAGAGGCAATGCAATATACAGACATTCCTGGTTTATACCAGAGTGCATCTGTTGAGAGTTGATCCTTCCCTTTTCTCCTTGTCTGACCAGGAATAGTGCCAAAGTGACTAAGAGTATTCCTTGCCTTGAAATGCTGCTAACCTGCAGTTGCAGAAGCTGCTGGTGGTAACTGCACATAATCTCTCACTACCATCCTCTTTCCACTTCCAGCCCACAAAGAGCTCTTAGGGTAGCTATATGTGTAGGCTCGGTTTGAATACTCACATGAATATACCTTTATGTGAGTATTCAGAACTGAAGCTGGGGGAAATTTCTTGACAAACTTTGTTTTTCCCAGTGAAAAATATGGGTTCAGCTGCACCAAAATGTTTAGTGAATTTATGTTGAATTTGCCAAATTCTTACAGCTAAAAAAGAAACGAACAAAAAAACCCTCCAAAACCCAAATGATTGCATTTTGACATTTTCACATCTAAACATTGATTTTTTATTCAAAATTACTTTTCTGTCTCTTTACATATGTCATATCTTAAAATTTCCTTCAATTTTATTTATTTTTTTAAATTAAAACTTTAAAGCTCAAAATCAAAATGAAACTTTTGTTTCAGGTTACATAAGAATGGCCATACTGGGTCAGACCAAAGGTACATCAAGCCCAGTATCCTGTCCTCTGACAGTGGCAGGTGCCCCAAAGGGAATGAACAGACAGGTTATCATCAAGTGATCCATGCCCTGTCACCCAATCCCGGCTTCTGGCAAACAGAGGCTAGGGACACTATTCCTGCCCATCCTGGCTAATAGCCATTGATGGACCTAGCTTCCATAATCTATCTAGCTCCCTTTTGAACCCGGTCATAGTATTGGCCTTCACAACACCCTCTGGCAAGGAGTTCCAGAGGTTGACAGTGTGTCGCGTGAAAAAATACTTTCTTGTGTTTGTTTTAAACCTGCTACCTATTAATTTCATTTGGTGGTCCCTTGTTCTTGTTTTAGGAGAAGGAGTAAATAACACTTCCTTATTTACTTTCTCAATGCCACTCATGATTTTATAGACCTCTATCATATCCCCCTTTAGTTGCCTCTTTTCCAAGCTGAAAAGTCCCAGTTTTATTAATCTCTCCTCATACAGAAGCCATTCTATACCCCTAATCATTTTTATTGCCCTTTTCTGAACCTTTTCCAATTCCAATATATCTTTTTTGAGATGGGGCGACCACATCTGCACGCAGTAATCAAGGTGTGGGAATATATAGAGGCAATATGTTCTGTCTTATTATCTATTCCTTTCTTGATGATTCCCAACATTCTGTTCACTTTTTTGACTGCCACTTCACATTGAGTGGATGATTTCAGAGAACTATCCACAATGACTCCAAGATCTCTTTCTTGAGTGGTTAAATAGGACTGGGCCCAGTACATATCCCTGGGGGACACCACTATTTACCACTCTCCATTTTTTGAAAACTGACCATTTATTCCTACCCTTTATTTCCTATCATTTAACCAGTTACCAATCTGTGAGAGAACCTTCCCTCTTATCCCATGACTGCCTATTTTGCTTAAGAGCCTTTGGTGAGGGACCTTGTCAAAGGCTTTCTGAAAATCTAAATACACTGTATCCACTCAATCTCCTTTGTTTGCATGCTTGTTGACTCCCTCAGAGAATTCTAGTAGATTGGTGAGACATGATTTTTCTTTACAAAAACCATGTTGACTATTTCCCACCAAATTATGTTCATCTATGTGTCTGACAATTTTGTTCTTTACGATAGTTTCAACCAATTTGCCAAGTACTGAAGTGAGGCTTACTGGCCTGTAGTTGCCAGGGTCACCTCTGGAGCCCTTTTTAAAAATAGCTATCCTCCAGTCATTGGGTACATAAGCTGATTTAAATGATAGGTTATAGATGAGAGTTAGTAGTCCTGCAATTTCACATTTGAGTTCCTTCAGAACTCTTGGGTGAATAACATCAGGTCCTGGAGACTTATTACTGTTTAGTTTATCAATTTGTATCAAAACCTCCTCTGACACCTCAATTTGTGACAGTTCCTCAGAGATGTCACCCAAAAAGAATGGCTCAGATTTGGGAATCTCCCTCACATACTCAACAGTGAAGACCGATGCAAAGAATTCATTTAGTTTCTCTGCAATGGCCTTATCATCTTTGAGTGCACCTTTAGCATCTCAATCATCCAATGGCCCCACTGGTTGTTTAGCAGGCTTTCTGTTTCTGATGTATTTAAAGAAATTTTTGCTATTACATTTGGAGTCTTTGGCTAGCTGTTCTTCAAATTCTTTTTTGTTTGTTTCTAATTATATTTTTATACTTCATTTGCCAGAGTTTATGCTCTTTTCTATTTTCCTCATTAGGATTTATCTTCCACTTTTTAAAGGATGCCTTTTTGCCTCTCACTGCTTCTTTTACTTTGTTGTTTAGCCACACAGTGGCTTTTTTTTGGTTCTCTTGTTATGTTTTTATAAACTGGGTATACATTTAAGTTGAGCCTCTATTATGGTGTCTTTAAAAAGTTTCCATGCACCTTGCAGGGATTTTACTTTTTGCGCTGTACCTTTTAATTTCTGTTTAACTAACCTCCTCAATTTTGTGTAGTTCCCCTTTCTGAAATTAAATGCTGCAGTGTTGGGCTGCTGTGGAGTTTTCCCCACCACATGAACATTATGTTTCATTTGACAAAAAATATTTCTTTTTTCCTACTTTTCAGTTTGCTGTAGATTTAAAAAAAAAATGTTTTGGGCGAGCCCAAACTATTTTTCTCCTGATTTTGGAAGAGACAGCAAGCTGTAAAATCAGTTATTCAAACTACTCTATTCACAACACATGTGCTCTCCATAAACGTCCATGAGAACAAAATGTAGGTCAGCTAATGTTTATTGATAATGAATGAAAGAGGTGTGGCAAACCCAGGACAAATGGCTACAAAAGGTGGGGGTAGTAATTAGTCTCAGGCGGTTAAAAGGCCTCTCCTTACCCACTAAGGAGAGAGAACCATGGGGAAATAAGGTTCAGTTGGAAAAGGGGTTACCAGGGAACTAATTAGGTTCGGTTGGCTCCAACTGCTTGAGACCTTTTTAAACCCTCCCTGGTGTGGAAGGTGGGGGAGAGAGTGCATCTGAAGAAGTGAGGTTCTGACCCACGAAAGCTTATGCTCCCAGTACTTCTGTTAGTCTCAAAGGTGCCACAGGACCCTCTGTTGCTTTTTACAGATTCAGACTAACACGGCTACCCCTCTGATACTTACTACTACATGGAGTACCTAGTAGCCTTTGAATGTGTGGTGCTATAAAAGTTAGTGTGATATATAGATTAAAAAGAACAATTCAGTCTTTAATGTGTGAACCAAGTAAAGTAAAAATGAATCTGTGGTGACCATTTAAAATGAAATTCTAGAAAAAGAACAGTTTATTTGCTTCATAAAAACCTGAGAAGCATTCAGATTGAATAACGTAAGCAGAATGCAGCAATATAAATCTTCTTAATTTACATCCAGGGCTTCATTATGCATATTTTATAGCACTCTGCAGAACTTTAATTTACAGATTTTTTGGAACTTTACCAATCCCAATAGAAGTGCTAAACATGCCTGTTGGAACATTTAACCAAAGTAAGTCACTGGAGATTTCCTTAATGAGTTCAGAATTATCAGTTATTTGCATTCCTAGTAGATTTAAAGTAGTAGGGCTATTCACAAGATAATGGCAAATGCTGTTTGAATGCTAGTCTTCAGCAAACTATTCCCTAAAATGAATAATTCAAAGTACAAATTTCAAAGTATGCAACTAAATTGAGCCAGCTTTTGTATATCTCATTTAGATAGGTAATTTGACTCAAAATGGCCACTTATTCAACAATGTGCAGTTGAATAGACTGAGGCAAATAACACTAATAAGAACTCAAGACGAGATCTTTATTCTTTGTTGACCTTCACCATTGATCTTCCTAACTGTTAAATATTATATATATATATAACTTTAAAAGTAATTCCCATTAAAGTTTCTTTACAGACCCCAGAATATTAGGACCTGCAAGGCTTATTGAGAAAATCTGAAAGTTTTTACAAAGCTACTCATTGAAGTAATTTGGCAGTCAAAGTACGCATTAGCCGTTTACATATCATGAATTGGAAATGGTTGGCCTTCTTTCCAGATCTAAATGCAATAGGAGCCTGTAAGAGGCTAGGGCATGGGAAATGCTGATGTAATAACATAAAGCTGACAGCTGTAGATAGAACAATAGTTATTTCTATGATAATCTATTGTTCGTTCTAGTTTGCATCCTGGCAGTATAAACTTGTTTACCCATGTGTATATTGGAATAACTAGTTTATCTTTGACCACACATAATTGCATAACTGATTTCCATTATGAGACAATATAATATAATTGCCATGTAAAATAGCAGTCACTGTGTAAACCAGCGAAATTAGAATAAATTTGACATTATTATTACCGTCCAAGTGGAATTATCCAGAGCCCTGGATCTTGTCAGAAAAACATTGTACTTTCAGACAGAATACATTTTGTATTATGGGCAGATATATAAGTCTTTATTACTAAATCATGCACTCTGGTATTAGCCTTTGTACTGTTTAAAAAAAACCCAAGGGCACAAATTTAAATAGGACTCAAAATGATGGGAGTGGGGAGGAGGATTTCAGCTCAGGTTCTCTAGAGGTGGCTTTCCACTATCTTTCTGTCCTTTCCCACAATTCTGGGAATACCTAGGCCCCAGTTTTAATTTAAATCAGTCTTAGGAGTGCAGGAACACATGGTAGTTTGGCCCATCTGTCCTAAGTACTGATATGGCTCCTATCACTGTGCATCCCAGCACCTCATAATATTTTAATGATCATAATAATAATATTTTAATCTGCCTTGTGAGGCATGGAAATATTGTTATCCCCAACTTACAAGAAATTGAGTTACTTGTTCAATGTCACACAGGAAACCTGTAGCAGAACAGGGAATGGAGAAGCTTGTCTCCAAATTTCTAGGCTAATGCCCTACCACTGGACCATCCATCTTTCCTCTCTAACATCCCCTGAGACTCTTCCATTCCACCACAAATGTCTCCTGTCCCAGAAGGTCATGAGCAAGCAGCAAAGGACTTATCATCCTATTCTGGATAATGATTCCTCTAAATTAGTTGAGTTTTCAACTACTTCCTTAAGGTAGTTTTAATTTTCCCTTGCACCTTGGAATGGCACAAGTGTGATTTAGAGTATGTCTATACTAAAGATCAAGGTGTGATTATAGCATGGGTAGGCATAGCTATGCCAGATTTAATCAAGCTAGCATGGATAACAATAGTAATGTTGATGTGGCTGCACAGTCTAGCAACCAGAGTACAAGTGCACTAACAACCAGGGAGCAGTCTAGTCTAGTTGCTAGCCTATGCCACCACATCTGTTTCTACTGTTATGCACGCTAGCACAGTTAAAGCTAGTGCAGATATGCCTAGCAATGGATAATCACACTTTCAATTGTAGTGTCGACATGCCCTGAGAGAGGCCCAGTTCCTCAGCCTCTCCTGTAAACAGCATATGTATTCTAATATAAAAATATCACACAGCATTCTAGTTTTTTTTATTTTTTTTTTTGAAGGAATCTGATTAGACAGACTATATAAAGATCCAGCAGTGACAATCAAAAGTGAGATGGCAAAAATGACAAGGATACAGTCAAACTCTAGTTCCCATACAACAACAGGTTAAGATCAAACTGTATTTTGTGTCAAATAGTGTTGGCAATGTTTAATTTGCCTATTCTGTGAAGCCTTCATTGCAAAGGAGTGTTGTTATCAGTTAACACATTCTGCTGGATCACAGTGTGGATTTCTATAATGTATAATGTAAAGAATATAATTTTTATAAATCTATAAATAGATTTTTATCTTTTAAATGAATATTAACAACTAGATAAGTTGCATCATACTCTGCACATTTTTACATTCTTTTTTGACTATTGTTATCTGTAAATAATTGGGGCATTCATACAGAATTTAGTAACTGACCTCTAAAACTGCTGATTATTGTTTTTCTTCTTATCTATTTTGTGAGTGCGTGATTACATTGCTAAAGTGCCTAATATCTCCAAAGACAAATAGAGAAACATGTTCAGACACTTACAGAATTAGGCTACATTAGGTTACAAGCTCCTATCTTGAAAAACAGGGATCAAAGCTACATCTTCATCTGGTATAATTATGAATAATTTTACTGAAGTCATTGGAGCTGAGCCACTTATGCCAGCTGAGCATCTGGCCCTATATGAATAATTTGTAAGTAGGCCAGGATACCGAAACAACTGGTACATGTCCATACAGTATGACACCTCTCTGAAGTTACTGTCTTTTATTTTGGAAATTCAGCGTGTGTGTTATTTATAAAGTAAAGTAAATTGCTAGCTGTAATGGTTGTGAAGAAAACCTCAAAAATGGAAACGGGATGTAACCAATAAGTCTTCACAGAGCTTAAAACAATAGTTTGAAGAAGTGTGAACTGCCCATTCATCTCAGGGAGCTGTTATTTCAGATTTCCCAGTGATGACAATTTAAATTGTCAACATTGTTAATTATTTCATGCCTCATCTAAACTGGATCACAAATCTGCACAATTTACTGTGAGTGACATCTTATTTCAATGCCAAAAGAGGCAAGTTTTCACAAGATAACACCACTTTTCCCCCCAATCAGTACGAAGCTGTGAGTTGTTCCATGCTCTTTTAGTTAGTCTGCTAAACGTGGCGGCAGCCTTTCCAATGTGAATATTTAGTTCTTCATCCAGTGAGAGGTTGGTAGTCACTGTAGAATCTAAATAGCTGAACTTTTGGACTACTTCTAGCTGGTTTGCATTTAAGGTAATTGAAGGATCTTGTGGAACCTCCTGTTCTAATACAACCATTTTCTTGATGCTAATGATGAGAGAAAATGCCTGACAGGTACTTGAAAGGCAGTCCATAAGTTATCATAGAATATCAGAGTTGGAAGGGACCTCAGGAGGTCTAACCCTAGTCCAACCCAATGCTCAAAGCAGGACCAATCCCCAACTAAATCATCCCAGACAGGGCTTTGTCAAGCCTGACCTTAAAAACCTCTAAGGAAGGAGATTCCACCACCTCCCTAGGTAACCCATGCCAGTGCTTCACCACCCTTCTAGTGAAAAAGTTTTTCCTAATATCCAACCTAAACCTCCCCCACTGCAACTTGAGACCATTACTCCTTGTTCTGTCATATGGTACCACTGAGAATAGTCTAGATCAATCCTCTTTGGAACCCCCTTTCAGCTAGTTGAAAGCAGCTATCAAATCCCCCCTCATTCTTCTCTTCTGCAGACTAAACAATCCCAGTTCCCTCAGCCTCTCCTCATAAGTCATGTGCTCCAGCTCCCTAATCATTTTTGTTGCCCTCTGCTGGATTCTTTCCAATTTTTCCACATCCTTGTACTGTGGGGCCCAAAACTGGACACAGTATTCCAGATGAGGCCTCACCAATGCCGAATAGAGGGGAATGATCACGTCCCTCGATCTGCTGGCAATGCCACTACTTATACAGCCCAAAGTGTCATTAGCCTTCTTGGCAGCAAGTGCACACTGTTGACTTATATCCAGCTTCTCATCCACTGTAACCCCTAGGTCCTTTTCTGCAGAACTACTGCCTAGCCATTTGGTCCCTAGTCTGTAGCAGTGCATGGGATTCTTTCATCCTAAATGCAGGACTCTGCACTTGTCCTTGTTGAACCTCATCAGATTTCTTTTGGCCCAATCCTCTAATTTGTCTTGGTCAGTGATTCCCAAACTTTAAGAACCTGTGAACCCCTTTCACTAATATGTCAAGTCTCATGAACCCCCTCCTAAAAAATGAATATTTCCATATTCTCCTTTACCTGAGTATAAATTATAAAAGCAGTGATCTTGGGAATATAAAATTTGTTTTTATGAGAGACTGTTTATTACACACTATTAATTATTAATTATTATTTACCATTACAGTATTTTTATTACGTTATGAAAACGGCAACACTTTTCCAAGATCTCAGTTTCGTAGCTTGTATCAGTTTGAATAAGCCTGTTATAAGACAAGGCTCCTATGTTTCATCAAGGAGTATCAGATGTGAAACAGCATGAAGGTATTTAAGAAGCCAACTCAGAGTTTCTCCTACACAAGCATTCAGGTCTTGAGCAGTCCAAGCAAACAATGCACATTACAACAAAGCTTAAACTTGTTCTTCATAATAATTTTAAAAACAACACTAGATGCCTATTTAATTTTAAAAACAGCACAAAATATCCACCTCCCTTTCCATTTCTTATAAGGAGTCTTGAACTTTAAATCTCCTCAGTGTGATAGATACGCTTGCTTTGATTTGCTTAGCTCTTGGAAGTCCAGGGGCTGCTGGCCCTGTACTGCCCAAGATCCCTAGGGACAGTTCTGTCCACCATTACAGATTTTTTTTCCTGAGATCCCCCTGTAACATTTCATGAACCCCAGTTTGGGAACCACTGTTCTAGGTCCCTCTGTATCCTATCCCTACCCTCCAGCGTATCTACCACTCCTCCCAGTTTAGTGTCATCTGCAAACTTGCTGGCAAGAATACAGCTATCAAAAGCTTTGCTAAAATCAAGGAATAATACACCCACTGCTTTCCCCTCATCCACAGAGCCAGTTATCTCCTCATAGAAGGCAATTAGGTTAGTCAGGTATGACTTGCCCTTGGTGAATCCATGCTGACTGTTCCTGATCACTTTCCTCTCCTCTAAGTGCTTCAGAATTGATTCCTTGAGGACCTGCTCCATGATTTTTCCAGGGACTGAGGTGAGGCTGACTGGTCTGTAGTTCCCCAGATCCTCCTCCTTCCCATTTTTAAAGATGGGCACTACATTAGCCCTTTTTCCAGTCATCCAGGACTTCCCCAGATCGCCATGAGTTTTCAAAGATAATAGTCAATGGCTCTGCAATCACATCTGCCAACTCCTTTAGCACGCTCAGATGCAGCGCATCCGGTCCCATGGACTTGTGCTCATCCAGCTTTTCTAAATAGTCCTGAACCACTTCTTTCTCCATAGAGGTCTGGTCACCTCCTTCCCAAGCTGTGCTTCCCAGTGCAGTAGTCTGGGAGTGTGCCAAGCTTGCGTCCTCCGCATTCTCATGTATGGTGGGGAAACATGGACAACTTATGTTCATCAGGAGAAAAGGTTGAAGAGTTTCCACTTACGTTGCTTACACTGCATACTCAACACCAAATGGCAAGATAAAGTCACAGTGCAGAGGTTCTCCAAAGGCCAATTTTACCAACTGTCACAGCCTTGCTCAAGCAAAAATGACTGTGCTGGCTGGGACGTCCTAGTAGGTTGGAAGATGGATGCATACCCAAAGACATGCTATATGGGGAGCTATCAGAGGGAACAAGAACAACAGGCCATCCCAAACTTTGCTATAAAGACACAAGCAAATGAGATATGAAGGAACTTGGCATTGATCCAGACCAATGGGAAATCTTGGCAAGTGATCGTAACAAGTGGCACCATCATCTCCATCAGGGTATCAAAGTCCATGACAGGAGCTGGCTCCTACAGCTTGAAGAGAAAAGAGCAAGCAGCCCAGCCAAGATACATACATTTGCAATAACTGCCGAAGAGCATGCAAATCTCGGATTGGCCTATTCAGTCACATGAGACATTGCAAACCATCTACATCATAGGCTTCAATTCCCACTGTCTCTCGCAGATGAAAGGATGCTAACAAGAAGAAGCCAAGCCCAAGGAGCTTTAAAGAACCGATTGAAACATTAAAACCTCACTGAATGCAAACACAGCTCAATGAATCTATTAGATCCAAGTGTCACATACACTCATATTTTAAACATCTGCACAGGCTACTGGGAGCAGTGCATCATTTTGGGGACTCTCATGGGGGGAGGTTATGTTGGACTTTGGAAAACTACCACCATCATTTTCCCCCAACCCTCCATCCACCTGATCTAGCCAACAAATAGCACTGACATCACCAGGATAGTTTCAAGTGCTAAACCATTTATTTTAAGTTTTGTAATATACTTCAATTATTCTCTTCCATTTCTAATAAGTGTGATGGCCAAGCAAAGCATTAAAACTATTGCTATTTCATTTATTATTAATAATCACCAGATATTTTTGTGAAGTGTTCTAGCCCAAAGATCCTACCTTCTAAGGCAAACAAAGAGATGAAAAGACTGAACAGTTTAGGCTATGGATGGAGTAGAGTTGACAGATTATGACAATTTTAGAAGTAGAGTTTCTGGAAGAAGTGGGTAGTAAGCAACAATTTGAATAAGAAGATAGATGGCAAAAAGCTGAGTAGAAAATAGAGACATGGGGCAGATCCTCAGCTGGTGTAAACTGTTATAGGACTTCAGCAGGCCTACAATAATTTACACCCATTGAGGCTATCCCCCACAGGGAATAATAAGGACTGAGATGAGTGCAGGGAGTGAGAGAAAGAGAGGAGGAAATTAGTAGAGCAGTGAGAAGGCAAGATAATAAAGAGGTATGAAGGTAGGAACATAGAGTTTGAATCTGATGACTGAAAAGAGATGAAGCACATGGAAGGATACATAGAGTAGAGTGATGTATTTGAACTTAAGGAGAAGGAGAGGTGAACAATAGAGCATAATGTTTCAATGATTGACCCCAAAGTTGATCAAGATGTGAAGAGGGATGCTTAATTGTTACTGTGCATAGGTGACATTGAAAAGGAAGAAGAGGGGGCTCATGTAGCAACCACAAGGAAGATGGCTGCCTAGTCCCAGATTTTCTCTCTCTCCACATATTAATTAATCTATAATAATAACTTCCATAGCAAATTCACAATAAGTTTGTCACAAAAGTTTAAATTAATCCCCTGGATAAACTTCAAACTGTTCAATATGGATTTCAGTGGAAAAATGAGAGGCAACAAAAGACCTAAGCCTTAATCACCTAAGCAGCTGAAGGGGAGACTGCCAGGCCACAGCAGAACCCCAGGATATCACAACACTTAAAATTCCTCACAGACAGACTTGTTTCATACTCAAAAGATATTTGTGGCCTCTCTAAAGATGTATGTGAAGTAAAATCCATGTGGAAAATGACCTACAAATGACTGCCATTGAAACAAGTCAAATTAAAGAAGAAACTGCCTCCTTAAAACTTAAACTAGACAAACTGGAAAAATACCAGGATGACTTTGGCCTGGTCTACACTACGAGTTTGGGTCGAATTTAGCAGCGTTAAATCAAATTAACCCTGCACCCGTCCACACGACGAAGTGTTTTACTTCGACCTAAAGGGCTCTTACAATATATTTATGTACTCCTCCCCAAAGCGGGGAGTAGCGCCGAAATCAACATTGCCATTTCAAATTAGGGTTAGTGTGGATGCAATTCGATGGTATTGGCCTCCGGGAGCTATCTCACAGTGCACCATTTTGACCACTCTGGACAGCAATCTGAACTTGGATGCACTGGCCAGGTAGACGGGAAAAGCCCCACAAACTTTTGAATTTCATTGCCTGTTTGCCCAATGTGGAGAGCACTTGTGACTGTGGAGAGCACTTGTGACCATGCAGAGCTCATCAGCACAGGTAACCATGCAGTCCGAGAATCGAAAAAGAGCTCCAGCATGGACCGTATGGGAAGTACTGGATCTGATCGCTGTATGGGGAGATGATTCCATGCTAGCAGATCTATGTTCCAAAAGACAAAATGCCAAAACATTTGAAAAAATCTCCAAGGGCATGATGGAGAGAGGCCACAATAGGGACTCCTATCAGTGCCGCATGAAAGTTAAGGAGCTCAGACAGGCGTACCAGAAAACCAAAGATGCAAACTGAAGGTCCGGGGTAGAGTCACAGACATGCCGCTTCTACGCTGAGCTGCATGCAATTCTAGGGGGGGCCGCCACCACTACCCCACCCCTGATTGTGGATTCAGATGAGGAGTTACTCTCAGCCATCCCTGAGGATTTTGCGCATGGGGAAGATGAGGAGGAGGACGACAACAAGCTTGCAGAGAGCACACAGCACACCGTTCTCCCCAACAGCCAGGATCTTTTTTTCTCAGCCTCAGAGTAGCCTCCGAGCCCGCTCAAGGTGGTATCCCAGACAATGAAGCCATAGAAGGGACCTCTGGTGAGTGTACCTTTGTAAATACAAAACATGGTTTAAAAGCAAGCATTTTTAATGATTAATTTGCCCTGAGGACTTGGGATGCATTTGTGGCCAGTACAGCTACAGGAAAAGTCTGTTAACATGTCTGGGGATGGAGCTGAAATCCTCCAGGGACATCTCCGTGAAGCTTTCCTGGAGGTACTCCAAAAACCTTTGCAGAAGGTTTCTGGGCAGGGCAGTCCTCCATGGTAGGACACTTGACCATGCCATGCTAGTAGCAAGTAATCTGGTATCACTGCATGACAAAGCCTGGCAGTGTCCCAGTGTTTGCTGGCATTCAAGCAACATCCATTCTTTATCTCACTGTGTTATCCTCAGGAGAGTGAGGTAACCTGGTTGAAATACGGGAATTTAATTAAGGGGACAGAGGTGGGCTGTTTGCCTGTGGCTGAAAAGAAATCCTTCCCTGCAGTTAGCCAAGTGGTGGTGGGGAGGGGGGGCATTGGTGCTGAGCTGTTCATGTTTGGCTAGCAGCGATCTTACCTGATATCAGCCACGTGGTGGGGGGAGGGGTAAAGCGATCATCCCAGAGAATTGGATGTGTGGGAGGTGTCTTAGTGTGGTTTCTGCTGCTGCATGTTAACATGAAAACCGCAGCACTCAACGGGTTTTGCTTGGTATGGGAAAGGAGGCGCTGCCTTTATGAAGGTTGCAGAAGCCGAAAGACAATGGCTTACCATGGCCACATGCAAGCCAAATTCTGTTGCCCGGCCCTGCATCTGTGATCTCTAACACCAAAGCCGCAGGCACTCAATATTAAGATGCAAAATGCGACCTTGTACCGAAATCACATGTGCTATGTAATGTGAATAGTGTTGTTCACCGTGAAAGAGTATAAGCATTGTTCTGTAAAATGTATCTTTTTAAATACTTCTATCCCTTTTTCCCTCCTGCAGCTGCAAATTTTTCAAGCTTCCCTCCTCTGTCCCAAAGGCTATCTCAGATAAGGCAGCGAAAAAAATGCACGCAAGATGAAATGTTCTCTGAGATCACGCAGTCGACCCCCAGTGAAAGAGCTTATCTGAATGAGTGGAAGGACATGGTATTAAAGTACAGGAAAGTTGCCAATGCATGTGAGGACAGGAGGGACGAACGTGAGGACAGGAGGGATGCTCGAATGAGAGGTGGCGGCAGGAAGATTAGAGGAGGCAGGATGCAATGCTGAGGCTGCTGCGTGATCAAACGGACATGCTCGGGCATCTAGTGGAGCTTCAGGAATGGCAGCAGGATCACAGAGTGCTGCTGCAGTCCCTGTATAACGGCCCTTCCCCTCCCCAAGTTCCATAGCCTCCTCACCCAGATGCCCGAGAACGGGGGAGGCTCCGTGCACCCTGCCACTCCACCCCAGTGAACAGCCCAAGCAAAAGGCTGTCATTCAACAACTTTTGAAGTGGCCTTTTCCTTCCCTCTTCCACTCCTCCCAAACCCCACCTGGGCTACCTTGTCAGTTCTCTCCCTATGTTTATAATCAATGAATAAAGAATACATGATTTTTAAACAATAGTGACTTTATTTCCTTTGAAAGCAAGCTGTGATATAAGAGGGGAGGGTGGGTTGCTTAAAGGGAACGAGTCAATCAAGGGGGTGAGTTTTCATCAAGGAAAACAAACAGAACTTTCACACCTTAGCCTGGCCAGTCATGAAACTGGTTTTCAAAGCTTCTCTGATGCGCAGCGCTTCCTGGTGTGCTCTTATAATTGCCCTGGTGTCTGGCTGGGCGTAATCAATCTTCCATCTTGCCATAAACGTCTCCCCCCTTACTCTTACAGAGATTGTGGAACACGCAGCAAGCAGCAATAACAATGGGAATATTAGTTTGGCTGAGGTCTGAGCGAGTCAGTAAAGTGCGCCAGCGAACCTTTAAACGTCCAAATGCACATTCTACACCATTCTGCACTTGCTCAGCCTGTAGTTGAATAGCTCCTGACTACTCATGAAGCCTGTGTATGGCTTCATGAGCCATGGCATTCGGGGTAGGCTGGGTCCCCAAGGATAATTATAGGCATGTCAATATCCCCAACGGTTATTTTCTGGTCTGGGAAGTAAATCCCTTGCTGCAGCCATTTAACCAGAGTAGTGTTCCTGAAGACGCGAGCGTCATGAACCCTTCCCGGCCATCACATTTTGATGTTGGTGAAACGTCCCTTGTGATCCACCAGTGCTTGCAGCACCATTGAAAAGTACCCCTTGCAGTTTATGTACTGGCTGCTCTGGTGCTCCGGTGCCAAGATAGGGATATGGGTTCCATCTATCGCCCCACCACAGTTAGGGAATCCCATTGCAGCAAAGCCATCTACTATGACCTGCACATTTCCCAGAGTCACTACCTTTGGTAGCAGTAGCTCAGTGATTGCTTTGGCTACTTGCATAACAGGAGCCCCCACAGTACATTTATCCACTCCAAATTGATTCCCGACTGACTGGTAGCTGTCTGGCGTTGCAAGCTTCCACAGGGCTATCACCACTCGCTTCTCAACTGTGAGGGCTGCTCTCATCTTGGTATTCTGGCACTTCAGGGCAGGGGAAAGCAAGTCACAAAGTTCCATGAAAGTGCCCTTATGCATGTGAAAGTTTCACAGCCACTGAGAATCGTCCCACATCTGCAACAATATGCAGTCTGTGCTTGTTTCCCAGGCCCAGAATCGGCGTTCCATGGCTAGAACCTGTCCCAGTAACACCATGATCTCCAAAGCATCAGGGCCCATGGTTTGAGAGAATTCTGCTTCTATGTACTCATCACTCTCGTCGCCGTGCTGCCGTCACTGCCTCCCCCTCGCCTGGTTTTTCAGGTTCTGGTTCAGCATAAACCGCACGATAATGCGTGAGGTGTTTACAATGTTCATGACTGCTGGCTTGAGCTGAGCAGGCTCCATGCTTGCCATGATATGGCATCTGCACAGTTCACCCAGGGAAAAAAAGGCGCAAAATGGTTGTCTGCCGTTGCTTTCATGGAGGGAGGGAGGGAGGGAGAGGGGGGCCTGAGGACATGTACCCAGAATCACCAGAGACAATGTTTTTTGCCCCATCAGCCATTGGAATCTCAACCCAGAATTCCAATGGGTGGGGGAGACTGTGGGAACTATGGGATAGATACCCACAGTGCAACACTCAGGAAGTCGATGCTAGCCTTGGTACATGGCTGCACACCGCCGAATTAATGTGCTTAGTGTGGTCGCATGCACTCAACTTTATACAATCTGTTGCCAAAAATCAAATTCTGTAAAATTGGAGTAATCCTGTAGTGTAGACATACCTTTAGAAAACAGATCTCAAAGAACAACATTTGCATTTGGGGCATTGCTGAGCAGTTAGAGGAGAAGGATATTATTAGATTTCAAGAAGTTGTTCCCTGATGTATTTGGACCTCTCACTTGCCTTGGTTAGATATTGAATGGCTGGTGTTTGAAGGCAGGAGTCAGACAAGTCCAGCCCAATCATCTTCAAGTTGCTGAAGTTCAGTGATCAAGTAATGTTAATAAATGCTGCCAGAAAAGCTGAAACCCTTATGTATAAAGTCCATAGAATTTATTTTTCCTGACTTCTCATCGTTAGCAAAAAAAGGGCCTCATTCAAAGCTAAGCAACGTTAAAGCAAATCCTGAAGGGGACCAACATCAGATATGATGACGTTATCAAATACCCATCCACTTTCACTATGGATTTAGTAGGCTCCACACAATTCCCTCCAAAACATGACAGACACTTTAAAGACTGAGACCAGATTTGACCAAAAGTAGCAGAATAGTTATTTCATCATAAACAGCATACTTCCGCAAGTTTAACAATCAGTTTGTTTTCTTATATTCCATGTACATATGGTAATACTCATTTATATAATCTGCCAACTTCTAACAGCCAGGCTGAACTCGTCTGTTGACCCCTTTGGAACTGAGCAATAACAGAAACTGTATATCACTGCAAGGTGTAGAGTAACAGCTTATCATTAAGCTGCGGGATGTAGCACCACCTACGGATGGAAGTATCATCTATACCAGGATCGGCAACCTTTGGCCTGTGGCCCGCCAGGGTAAGCATCCCGGCAGGCCGGGCCGGTTTGTTTACCTGCCGCATCTGCAGGTTCGGCTGATCATGGCTCCCACTGACCATGGTTCGCCGCTCCAGGCCAGTGGGGATGGCAAGAAGTGGAGGCCAGTACATCCCTCGACCCATGCCACTTCCCGCAGCCCCCATTGGCCTGGGACGGCGAACTGTGGCCAGTGGGAGCTGCGATCAGCCGAACCTATGGACGCGGCAGGTAAACAAACTGGCCTGGCCTGCCAGGGTGCTTACCCTGGTGGGCTGCGGTCCAAAGGCTGCCGATCCCTGATCTATACTAATCAACACAACTTGCAGTGGTAGACAATGTCTCTTCACTACTTCTGCCTCTGATGGATCGTGTTATGATAACCGCAAATCCTTTGGAGCAGTCAGTATTTCTGACGTGAAGTAGATTATAACCTAAACCTTAAATAGCAATAGTTATTCAGTTTGTGCAGGGCTTTTGGTATATTATGAATATGAAACTTTTCCCCAGTATTGTTGCATTTTTCATATTTAGATTTTTTACTAATTTGCATGTAATTGACCAAACCAGTTGTAAATTTCTATATAACTGAGTTTGTGTGTGTACATATATAAAAACCTTTGTATGTAGGAATATATTATACATGTTCTTAGAATATCCAATATATTTACAAGGTAATATTTGATTTAAAATATATTTGCATTTAGAGATGTTTAGAATATTACTAGGTAATATGGGGGCAGTACCGGATGGAACTGAAATCATCAGGTACCTGAACATGTCCACAATGGCTTCTTTGAAATGTGTTACTTTGTGTTATTATTGTTTTCTGTTACAATTATAGTTTGGAAGAAACTTCTTGTTTTGTATATATTTTTGTATACCTGACAACCAGAGAGGCTCAATTGAAGGCATAAATTCATTCAAAACTAACCAGTATCTTATACGTATAAATGCAGACCATATCTTAGAGACATGGTTTAATAATATATTTTACAACTTTGCCATGAATTTTCTTAGTGTGTGCTCCAGGAACATGAGGAGACTTAATGAACCCTGTCAAAGACACATGAGATCAAAAAAATGCCTAGTTGGTTTCTTGCAGGAAACTAATTTAGCAGAATAATGTTGATAAAATCAATAAGATGTGGGTAGGCACTGAATTCTAAAAACTGTGGCACATCCATTTTAATTCTTCCATGTATAACTTTCCAGCTTATACAGTCTTGGTCTGATACTGAAGGAAGTTCTTCTTGTAGGCTGTTTCAACTCAAAAACATTAATTCTAGGAACCATTTACAATCCAAGTTGAAGTAATTCTGAATTTTTCAGAGACATTGCACACATCCTTCTAACTAAAAAAAAAAGTCATTCCTGTAAATACTGAGAGGCAACTGGAATACTATGTTTGAAAAACTTATGGACAAATCCAATTACATGAGACCCAGCTTTCAAAACACAAAAGGCCATCTGTGGGAAAGCAGAGAAACCGCCTACCAGGACTAAATCAAGAATTGCCTCTGCTCTTGTGGGTTCCAGGACTAGCTGCTCCAAGAAGCTGTCTTCTGGGGAAAAGAACGTTAAAATAAACCAGTTGTTCCCTATCTGTGCATGAATCCTTAAGCACAGTTGCTGAAAGAAGGAACTATGAGACAGTGGAAGCTGGTATTTGTAACATATGTAATTGAAGAAGTCCAGTCTATTATCTTGAATTGTATCTGTAATTTTTGTTAATCCAAGTTGGGTTTTTGGATCAGAACCACATGCTTTTCAAAAATTAATTTTGATATTGGAGAGTTTAAAGGTTAAAATCAATTACAATGTGTGATCCATGTTCATATGAAGATCTTGATAGAAAAAGCCTGGAAGAATTGTGCTCACAGAGGGGGTTGCCTTTTATGAAAAAAGCCCCAAAACAAGAACTGAAAAATCTGTTAATGGCCAGTGATCAGAAGGCAGGGACACTGCCCTCACCTGATATGGCAGAAGCAATTAGAATGCAGAAGGCAGCAAACAAGCTGCAGCTTGAACATGAATGGAAAATGGCTAAAATAAAGAAAGAAGCTGCTGAAAGAGCGAAAGAAGCCCATGCAAGGCACATGAATGGCTGGCTGCTGAGGAGAGGGCTCCTAGACTTCAGCTTCTAGTCTTGGAAGAGCAGAGAAAGTCACTGCTGCCTGGAACTCCTTTATAATGGAAAAAAATGAGAAACAATCTGACCCATTTACAAAGATACTGAAGGCACAGAGGAATTTTTGTCTACCATTAAATGCCAATGCACCCTGCATGGGATCCAGGATGAGCAGTGAATGCCTGTCCTGCTAACCAGATTGACTGGGAAAGCCAGGGAAGTATTTCATGAATTAAGGGAACAAGAAGCCTTAGTTTATGTGCTGTTTAAAGCTTCTGTGTTAAGGCAATTCAGGGTCACTCCTGAATCCTACAGGGTTAAGTTTAGAAAGTTTAAAATGTCTAATGATTGTAGTTTCGTGGAATGTTGCCATAGGCTAATGGGTTTTGTTAAAAAGTGGGTTGTGGGAGCAAAGGCACATGGAAGTTTTGAAAAATTGCTGGATTTAATCACTTTGGAACAGTTTTTAGACATTGTTAATGAAAATATTGGAGCAGCTGTCTGTGACAGAGAAGCTGATTCAACCCTATGTGCTTCAGAAATTGCAGGTGTGTATACTCAAAATAGGGTTTGAGAAGAGTGTAAACACTATGGGAAGACTAATCACTATTCACCCCAGTTTAAGAGGAAGGAAGGGTTTAAAATTAAACCTAACCCCAACTCTGATAAAGAAGCTCATGGAAGCTCAGAATAGAAAAACTCGTACTCAAAGGGAAGACAAGTGGTATGTCATTTGTATAGTACATCTGGACACATCAAACCGGAGTGTCCAAATATAAAAAATAAACAAGCAAACCCAGTAAATACTAATCCAGTTATTCTAAGCACACAGGCAAACCAAATAGGGCCCAGCGCTGCTGCCTTGTGTGGAAATGATGTTTCTGTTGTCTCTGAAGGACTTGATCTTAAAACTCACATTAAAGATAAATATGGGAACAATAGTACAGAATATATTAGCAGTGCACTAGTTAATGGAATAAGGTGTACAGCATGAAGGTACATCGCAGCAGATATTACTTTGGTTAAAGCAAGTTTTGTCAGGGAGAAAGATTATTGTGACAGTTGTAGCATTACCTGAATATTTTGTAAGAGTGCCTTTGGCTAAAGTCCACTTTAAGTGGAAGGGATTTGATGGCACCATGATTGTGGGAGCAAAAAATACAGTTCCTTTGGATATTTTAATAAGGAATGATTTTTTTAAAGCTTTGTGTAGTCAAGTTAATATCATAAACCAGTCATAGGAAAGAAATGATCCTGAGCCTGTGTCTATTATGATCCTGACTTGCCTATGGAGGAATTCTTCAAATGTTTGTTTGTTGGAACTGGTAACTTGCCTGTTAAGAAAGAGGCCCCACTCTCCAAGCAATTGTCTATGAATGGCATGAGCGTTTGGAGAAGGGAAAGGATATCTCACATTGTTGGTCTCTTGAGAATAGCAATGTGTCTGCTAAAGGAGAATGTTTCTCCAGTTCTTTGTCTATAAAGCAGACAGAAGACGCCAGTCAGCCTATGATGGTTGTCTCAGAGTTGGTTCTGGATGTAACTAAAGCCCAGGAAGGAAATGTTCCTAAGTTTGTGTCCACTAAGGAGAATGACATTGTAACTAGATTGCATCCAGTTGATGTCATAGCTAGTTCCCAGGGACCAGGCGATTCTGGTCCTTCTATTTTGCCTTTTGCTGGGTAAAGATATGACAACCTTGTCTAATCAGGTTGATATCATGGCCAGGGCACAAGAAAAGCATAAAGGTGATTTGACTATGTTACCCACTGACAGCATGGAAACTTGTAACAAGGGGGAAATGATCCCTGAGCTTGTCTGTGTTGAGCCTGGTAACTTGCATGTAGTCAGCAAGACAGGCTGCAAAGGGGCAGAGAATGCCTCTAAACTTTTGACTATGGAGTCTAGCAGCTTGCCCAAAAGGAAGCTGTGTGAACACCTTCCTGATGAACCAGAGGTATTTCTGGATTTGAGTGAAAATCAGAAGAAGTTTGTTGATTTTGGTTTGGCTGTTGTACCAAAGTCGATTCTGAACATAACTGAAGCTCAGAAAGAATCTGTTGCAGTGCATGGTATTGCAGAAGGGAAGTAATTTCTTGATGAAGTCTTTCAAGTCTGAGAGAAGTCAATAGCTGTGCCTCCCTGATCACTCCTTCCCCTCCCTTCCAGCGCCTCCCACACACTGCAAACAGCTGTTTTGCAGTATGCAGGTTGACTCTGGGAGGGAAGGTGAGGAGCAGGGATGGGGCACGCTCAGGTGAGGAGACAGGGCGGGGGTTTGGGGGAGGAGGTGGAGTGGGGGCAGGGCCTGGACAGAGGCGGGGTTGGGGTCAAGCACCCCCAGGTAGAGAGGAAATCAGTGCCTATGCTTGTGATTTTTACAGGGCAAGATGTTAAACAGGTACTACTGGACTCCAGAGCATTTGTTTAAGACTAGATTGTCAATGCACAGTGAATGTTGGATAGGCAATACTATATTGAGCGCACTCTCAAAAACTTTGTGTCACTATTTTTCCTTCTCCAAGTGTGTGTATTTTAGGTGTGGTGGATATATTGGAATTACCAGTTAACATTAAGAACTTCTTTACAGTAACTATTTAAGTGGCCAAAAGAGTTATTCTGAAAAAAACAATTTTTTGCAATTCCTTCCTCATACCCAGACTGGCTGAATGAGCTCTCTGCTATTGCATTAATGGGAAAAAATGACTGTCTAATAGAAATATGTGAGAAAAATTCAAGGATGTCTGGTCATACATGAAACTACTGCATACATTTGCAGTTTGGTATATATTAGTCCCCAATACTCATAGACTATGTTCTTAGTTAGTTAGTTAGTTAGTTACTTTAATAAGTTATGTCCTGCATGACTTTTATGGGTTCAGGGGGTCTTGTTTATTTGCTTGCTTGCTTGTTTATTGTAGGTTTTGCAAATAATGAATGTGGAACTTTTATTATTATTATTATTATGCTATTTCCACTTTATATAGGTATTTTTATATATTTTTTTTGTTATATGCTTATATTTGATATAAAAATAAAGTTCTTAAGAAGAAAAGGAATAAGAGGGATAACTTAATGACAGACTGGGTGTCACAGACCTTCTCGAGCTCGACCACTTTCCAGGTTTCAGTGTTTGGATTCAAATGCTGGACCCTGACTGGTTCTAAACCCACTGAAACTGAACAGCATCCAGGCAGTACCTGGCTCTAGCTTCTCAAGCTCACTCCGGGGATGCAGACTCCCTGCCTAGTACCCCTCTTGGAAGAGGGGTCTTGTAATCTAGCTGACTTAAGGCCCAGGTTAACCCTAGAATTTAACATGACATTTAAAGCAAGGAAGACAGTCTTTACAAATAACCTCTCTCTCTCTGACACACACCCACACCCACTGCTTACTTTAGTCCTAGAGAAAGCATAAGAGACTTACAGATCCATGCACATTTCAAAAAAAAAAAAAGCAAACATTCAGACACCATCCTTCCTATGTCTTCACCAATCTGAGAGACTTTGGGGTTTTGGTCAGTTGTTTCAGGGCCTCAAGACCTTCCCCTCTGTTTTTGTTCTCCTCGGGCCCAATCAATATTATGGTTGGAAGGTAATATTACCTTCTTGTTTTGGTCAGTGAGGGAAAGTAACTAAATGCAGATATTGATATTAAATCTTCTCTATCATGTGACCTTCCTACTCAGCCTCAAAGCCCCCATCTGGTGATCAAAGTCTTTAATAATTTGACCCATTTCTTTGTTCCTATCCACCTGAAGTCCAGACTGGAAAAAAACTAGTTTCTTGAGGTTTGGCACACCATCTTGAGCATACCTTGAACAAAGACACATAATGACCATCGATCATTCTGCATTGTACACCTTCTTGGAATTTTAGTCCAAGACCAAGGAAACATGACAAAAGGGAAAGCACAGTATAGTCTTTCCACCAAAATGGTGTTCACAAAACAAAATGGAGTTTGTAGTAGATATACACTAAATTGTCATACTGGGGAAAAGGAGAAAGAAGAGCTGAAGATGATATCAAGGTTTCTAACCTAGAAGATAAGAAATGCAAATGTCAATGTGCATAGAGAAAAGAATCAACAGAGGGTCCTGTGGCACCTTTAAGACTAACAGAAGTATTGGGAGCATAAGCTTTCGTGGGTAAGAACCTCACTTCTTCAGATGACTTGCATCTGAAGAAGTGAGGTTCTTACCCACGAAAGCTTATGCTCCCAATACTTCTGTTAGTCTTAAA